>NW_008236761.1:1135096-1166206 GCF_000691975.1 Corvus brachyrhynchos | reverse complement strand
CCCCTGCCACTGTTCCACAGGAATTCCTGTCCAGGCTATTTCGGTAGGGGTGATAGGTTCAGCCATTTTATGCTTTCAGCAATCAGAACACAACTCCATTTTATTTCATGCGCTGTAATCAGAGTTTTGCCCTTAGTTTGGCAGCTTTTTATACCATGCAATAACAATTAACTCCCTTTGGCATAATTTATATGAATCATTGATTTAATACAGATAGCAAGGAAAAAGAAAAGACCTATTAAGTCATCTAAATGACCCAAGCAGCACCGCTGGATTGTTCTCAGCAGCACATTTGCTGTGCTTGTTTGAAATGTGCTTGCGCAGCACAAGTACAAAAACTGTCTGCAGAGCAGACACGTTTCACTAACAGATGCTTTAAGTCAACATGGCTTGGAAATCTTTGGTTTATAACTAAATGTTGTACTGCACTTCCACTCCTCCAAACAGGCTTTACTGTTTCTTGAGGGGGTGAGAAGGGGATATCTGTATTTCAGTAGAAAATACTTCCCTGACGATTTCCAAGCTGAATCTAAGGCTTGCATGTCCGAAGTGGTTCCTGGAATATCCTGGGACCATCTCTTGAGAGGATGTGGATGCACTGCAATAGGATGTCCATTTCTAGACATATAAATAATACAGACATGCAATGTATTTTCAGGATGGGTTTTGGTGGGGTTTTTTGGTGGGTTTTTTTTTTACCTTTGGAAGAAAACAAGGTGGGACTTCCCTGATGAAATTCCAAGAGCCAAACTCCTGGCAGATGTGTTTTCTAATCTAAATCTCTCTAATGGGGATTCCCATGTTTCCTCAGGCAATAGCTCAGGTCTGGGGTTGTTTTTCCTGCCTCACCAGAAGCTTTCCTTCCAATTCATCCATGGGTTTACAGATGGTGCATCCTACCCCACCTACCAAACCCTTGAGAGACAGAGTTTAGAAGTGCTGGTCTCACTGTGAACCCACACACATCCTGAGGGTGGGATTTATGGTGGGATCCTTGGGGTTGTCCTGAGCGGGGCCAGGATTTGGACATGATGATCCTTGTGGGTCCTTTCCGGTTTGGGATATTCTGTGATTCCATGATTATATACTGTAATAACCAGCCCTCTGGGTACATCAAACCACTGACTTTGACTCATCCATCTCACGGCCCACCACTCCTCAGGATGTAGAAAACCTTCCCAAGTTCAAGGGAATGACATCCATCCTCACAGCTGCTTAGCTCCCTACCGGGAGCGATCGAGGAGCTACCAGGAGTACTGAGGCAGGACAAGAGGTGTTTGTAATTAAGCGCCTCTGCACAAATGCAAATTAAAAGTGCCCTGTGCTTTATTGGAGTTTAGCAGAGCCTGACTCTGCTCTTGCTGGCATAGCTTGGAAAGCTGCGACCCAAGGGGAGGGAGCAGAGGTTTGTGCAAGAAGTGCTAAAACAAAGCTAAGCAAAATCATTTCACAGGCCACTCCAAAAGCTCCCCTCTGTGTGCTTCCTTAACCCACTAAAAGCCTTCTGCAATAAACAGCCAAATGCACAGATGTCCAAGGCCCTCCTGCAGAAACCATGTGCACTGTAAACAGCACATAAAGTGGGGGGGGGAAAAAGCAATGCTGTGAATGTGCAAGAATGAAAAGCCCTAAATTTGTACCTCACAACATGGTCACTGTTCCTTCACAGACTCACTGTTCCTCCTTATGAAGGTTTCCAAGTGGAGATCGGTGATTTGGCAGGACCTCGAGAACCACCACGGGAAGAGAGACCAAAAACCAGAAAAGTGGCTAAAAGCAAGTGGTACATTAGAACAACAGCAAAGAGCAAGGGAATGATCAGGAAAAGCCTGTCAGGAGTGATGCTGAAAAAGGATCACTGTTATGAGAACCGAGATCACCAGATGACTGCCAAGACAAGGAGGTATTGGGAATAAATCACCTCAGAGCAACACAATCAATGTTTGTCTCTTCTCACAACACTGACGACATGGTCCCTCTGCCACCATGGCAACCTGCAAAGCTTTAGAGCAAAACCTCTGGGACAACAAATCTCAGATAACACTGACTGTGTAGAGCATATCCAGAAGAAACTGGACACACTGCAATCTTGCACTGGATAATGGGAAGAAAATATTAATGACCCCCAAATTTTGACTGCAAGCCTAGAACAGCATGAACCAAGAGCAACACACAGAAGTGTCCACGAACACCAGTGATTCCTAAGCATCACCACGTGCCCACCTGTGCATCAGGATCAGAAGTGCTTCCACTGGACATCGGCCACAATTCCCCAAGCATGGACAAACACCTCATCCCACTCCATGGGTCAGCTCCTCCCCACTGCCTTCCTCAGCATCCTCGGGTCATCACCACCACCAGACTGACAGGGCCTTGCATGTCACGTTCTGTCACATGTCATCAAATTGCTTTCACTGTACTGTTAATATGATTATCACCATGGGTCCTGCTGCAGGTTTGGGGTTTTTTCCCAAAGGAAAACAAGTTCTCTGCAGTCACTTGGAGACACTGAGAGAAATGAATTGTTGGTCTCCTGAGTATAAATCATTGTCCCTGTCACGATCATGACCACTGCTGTGTCAGAATGCACAAGAATTAGCTCTAGAAAGTGTCTGTACCGTAAATTTTAACACTGAAAAAAGCCTCAGATCCTTACAAACCTCTTTGCTCAGCTACAGTAAGGAAGAAGACACAGAGAAAAAACTTGTATGAGTAATAGGAGAGATGTTCAGTGCTACAGATAATGCAGGAAAATTTATCCTCCCCCCTTTTACACAGCCCAAAAATGAGTAATTATGTGCCAGGAGATATCATCTACTCCACAAATCAAGTCACTGAAACTACAGACTAAAAATTGTTTTTAAGAAAGTCAATTCATTAGCGATTACTGTGCAGACAGACATATGAGTGCTCTTGTGTACTTGCTGCATTAACAACCTCTCAAAAGCCACAGGAAAAGGAAAATCAATACTGTGTATTTTTTCTCACATCAATTTATCTACTGCTGAAAAAAAATCACTCACTTCTGTGTATGCCACACATGACATATCCCAGGTTTCCTCTGAGCAAGGAAAATAAAACAAGCCTTTGCTGGTTTCAACCAACCAAACCCTGCCTTGCTGGACTCAGATTTTGCTTTTGATAAAAGCTGAAATAAGACTTGAACAAACTCAGAGCAGTCTCAGGCAGCTTGGCACTGGTACACAGAGCCTTTTGTTACTGATCCTGTGGTGCTGGCGCAGGGCTGGAGCCCATTAGCAGTGAACGGTCCACTAAATATTTCATGATTCTGGATTTCAGACATTTCCCAGGACAGGTTCTATCACTACAGATCCTACAAACGGGCATGACAGTTGCTAAATAAAGGATATCATGCAGAGTAGCCTCTCCAAAGCACTCCCAGAGGCCCCACCCAGGAACCAATCCCTGTATGTTTTACATATATATATATATCTCAAAGGTATGTCTTTTTTCTCTCTAATTACAAAACACAAATTTTCACTGCATAAAGCCTTTCAGACTGCTACCTTCACAGGAATCAAAATAAATCCCAGGATGGCATTCCCTGTCGAGCAGACTAATCTTGTTTCCTTCGTTTTCTTTTTCCAGGTCACCAGTTTACTTCCCTCTGCCAGGGGCTCCCCACAGTCTCTGGGAGGGCATCTTAAAGAGCTCTGCAGCAGGAGCACTTCCCCATCGCTGAATCCTAAAATGCTTCTGCCAGCTCCCAAACAGGGCAAAGTCCTCTCCAAAACGAGTGCTGCAGCTTTTATTCTCCAGGTTGGTCTGAGTCGCAAAGACACGGCCTTGCTGCTTCTCCACAGCCGGTGGAGCCGGGAATGCAAGGCCGCAAAGCCTGCCCAGGGATGGGAGCAGAGAACGTGGCCTTCACCAGCCATGGGCCAGCAGATGTTTGTACAAACCCACCCAAATCTGTAGGAAGCGGCCCTGCAGACAGGGATTGGGGATGCTGGTCAGCTGGAGCCAGCAGTCAGGGGAAACCACAGCCTGCGATGCACCAAAGAGCTGGGCAAGAGAGGATTGTCCCACTGGCCACTTTAGGCTGGACATTTGGAAGCATTTCTGTACCAAGAGGGTGGTCAAATGCTGGAAGTGGCTTCCTGCAGAGGTGGTCAATGCCTCAAGCCTGTCAGTGGCACCTGGACAATGCCCTTAAGAACATGCTGTGCATTTGGTCAGCCAGGGGGTCTGGATGATCCTCGCAGGTCCCTTCCAACTGAACAAGCCTGTTGGATTTTAAAGCAGGAGAGAAACCCCAAGGACTCAAGCTGATAAGCTCAATATCTCACCTGCGCTCAGGCACTGACTGTGACACTGAGATGCTGGTCCTCCTCCCCAGAGACACTTCCATGCCCACTTGGCTCCCACAGCACTCTCCCAGCCAGCCGGATAATCCTGCCCGGAGCCAGGCTCCTTAAGGCAAAGCAGCTTTGTGGGCCGCGAGGAGCCACTCGCGCCTCAGACAAGCTTCTCGCCGGCCTTCACTCTCACGGCTGCCTTAAGCTCATCTAAGCTCCAAATAACATGGCCAAAAACGTTCCCTAAGCCTTAGTGATCCACAAATGGCCATGGCAGCACAAGGAGAGGTGGGAACAGAGCAGAAGACATCCCCTGGTGGGAGCCTACCGAGTGACACAGAGCAGGCCGCTCCCTCAGACAGGGAACTACGGCAGCCTGCTTTTGCCATAATTTTTACTCTCTACCGTGATATCAGAGCTCACACACCAGCGAGGCACCCACGTCTCCACCCCTCCTGCTCCCATGCTTTCTAAGACCCCCTCTCCCTCCTCTGCCCTGCAGTCAGTGCCTGCAGCCACGTGGTCAAAAAGGAATCACTGAGCTCCAAAGTCAAATGTCCCCATCCACCAAACACCAAAACCTGGAGCAAAACTTGGGTTTTAATTGAAATTTGGCTGAAGTTGACCCCTGCACTCACAACCTGTGAGGAAGCAGCCGATGAGCAGATGTCACTGCTGGATAAGCCTTGTTTCTTCAGGAAGCTAAAAATGGAACCAGCCATCACCACCATCATCTATGTTTAGGCCCAATATTCTAAACAATTCCTCTATTTGCAGTTCTATTTTTTTTTCCCCTCTCCTGAAGCTATCTCTGGCAGAAGAATTAAACAGCTGCCACTGAGAGCAGGAATTGAGTTAAAAGCTGAAGAAATGCAGCGCTGGTAGCAGAGGTGACGCACCAGCTGGATGCATTCCAGGTCACTGCAGCCTGGCAGGCTCTCCAAGAGGACATCCCAGCGGATCTCGGCGGCACAGTTGGATTTTTCTCCCACATATGCAAACGCTGTAACTCCTATGGAGCCAATCATTTCATGCTGGAAGCCCTGCAATTCATTTTTTAAATGGTTTGCCAATCAGGTTATTATGTTCAAGCTAAGGGAGAAAAAAACCCTACAAAAAGACTTTTCATGGGGAAAGCATTCCGCTTGGGATTTTACTTGTCTTCCTGTGCCAAATTGGCAGGAGAGCTGTATAATTACAGCGCTTTTGCAAACAAAATTAATGTACAGCAAGTCTGTACACGGCCACCCTCCCATCCATGGATTTTATGGAGAGCAGAGCAAAAGGATGCCAGTTTTATTTCACAGTGAAACCACTCTTCCACAACAGTATTTTTAAGTAAAATCCCTGTGTGTTGCCAGGGACTGTAGTCCCCTCTTCCATTTTAAAAGGCAGGCAAACTTCACAATGCAAGAGCCACAGAGAACAGGGACAGTATCCCTCAGAACTGTGCTCCCACACAGGGACCAGGATGCAGGATGCCCAGGAGTGGCATCAACACATGAGATGTGGCTATAGAGACAGAAGAAGGGCTATTACGGACGTTGTTAAGCATAAAGCCGTCTTTTCTTATCTGTCTGACCAGAAGACCCTATTTTTTAGACTAAAATATAACCAAATGCATGTATCAAAACCCAATTCTCAAAAAAGGCTGCTTTATTATATATTACAGGTTTATTTCCCTTTAATATAGCAGCATATCAGTCCCATTAAGATCCACAATCAGCTTCCAAGAATCCTCACTGCTGTCACAAATGTTCATTCTGTGGATCCTAATTTCTCTTTGTTTTCCCTGTCACATTCAGTGTATCTCCCGTTCATGAATTATAGACTTGCCTGATTTCTCTAGCGTCACCCAGGAGTCTGCAGTAATTCAGGAACCCAGCAGAGGCTGGAGAGGTCCAAACCCTGGGTGCTGAGACTCCTTTAGGATGAGAACAGACTAAGGCACCTAATTCCCCCCTGACTGAGGGGGGGAATTCCTTTCCCTTATTTTCCCTCCAAAATTCCACTCCTAGCAATTCACTCTTGAGGCACTGAAGAGATGAAGATGACACATGTGTATGGTCCCAGACCTGCTGGCATAGGATCCACAGGATACCTCACAGTGCATGCTCCAAAGCCATGCCAAACCATTTTACTCCATCAAACCACTGCTCCTGAAAGCTGAGCAGTGCAGGTGACACTCTTGAAGGACAGGGCCATCCAGAGGGACCTGCACAAGCTTGAGAAGCAGGACATTCATGGCAATTGTGAGTTTCAACAAGGCCAAGTGCTGCACTGGCTTGGGGTATAAGAACAAACTGGGAGAAGAAGTCATTGAGCACGGCCCTGTAGAGAAGGATTTGGGGCTGCTGGGGGATCAAAAGCTGGACAGGCCATGGCCACATGCACTTCCAGCCCCCAGATTGTGGCCTTTGAGCCTGGAGGAACCAACAATAAAGATGGAGAGACACTATTTACAAGGGCCTGGAGGGACAGACCAAGGGGGAATGGCTTCCCACTGCCAGAGGGCAGGATTAGGTGGGATATTGGGAAGGAATTGTTCCCTGGGAGGCTGGGGAGGCCCTGGCACCCTGAGGTTGCCCAGAGAAGCTGCAGCTGCCCCTGCATCCCTGGAAGTGTCCAAGGCCGGGTTGGACGGGGCTCGGAGCAACCTGAGATAGTGGAAGGTGTCCCTGCCCATAGCAGGGGGTGGCACTGGGTGGGCTTTAAGGTCTCTCTCAAACCAGACCATTCTGGGATTCTGGGACATGATTCTATGATTCCCTATTTCCCAGCAACATGAGACACATCCCCTTTTGCTCCAGAGTCCCAACCCAGATCTTTTTTTTTGGTAACAGAACAAGATCTGTCATTTCAGCAGCACCCCCACAACACTGGGATCATTGAAGAATTTACTCAGTGACCTTTCAGCTGCAGATAAGCACATACACTCCTTAAACATTAATTCATTCCAAGCCCTTCTTAATTTTAGCATTTTTTGGACACTTCAATGATACTGATACAACTGTAATTTAGAGCAACAAATGTCAAACATGTTCCAGTGCTTTCTTCAGCTTGTGAGAAGCTCAGCACGGCAATTAAACCACACGTGTGGAGTTAAACCAAGCTCCAGAGCTGCTGCACTGAGAGCTTCTCTCCAACTCTTCATGGCCCTTTACCATTGTAAGAGGCTTGGTTTTTATTGATTTTAAATTATTTTAATCTGAAGAGCATTATAAACATTTCCCACTGTACAGCAAGAACAATCTGTTGTTGTTGGTACATTAACCCTGGCGAGCACTTGGAAGGGCAGAAACACAATGGGGTGAAATTGTTACAGATGGCCTCAGGGTTATTCCAATACTTGAACAACTGGAATAACGGGGTGGAATTAAAAACATGGGCCCAAGTGTAGGAAACGCCTCACGATAAGATCACAGTGCCCAAAAAGAGGAACATAAAACTGTTGAAGAGGAGACAGCTGTAGAAATTAAAAATGAGCCTTGTAAAAGCACAAGAAGTATTTTCTAGCCCAGATAGGAAAACCATCCATCCTTTTCCACTCAAAAAGAAAAGAATAACCAGCAGGAAGATGATCTTTCTTCCATTTGGACAAATAAAATTTCACAAGGTTACTGTAGAGAACAACCCAGAACTGGCAAAATGGGAGAGAGGAGAGATAATCTAATAGGCCTTTTCTATCTAATTTTTATGATTCTTATGAAAAATGACCTGAATAAGTGAAGTTATTTGCCCTTGTCCTCTTTGTTCATATTGGATTTAGTCATAAGGGAAATCCTGCCAAGGATAGTATGTTTTACTCAATTCACTACCCTTTGTGATTGCTCTATAAAATATTGGATACATGATAGGAAAGGTTAGGGAGGTTTGGGGCGGGGGTTTTTTGCAACGGAAAAAGAAGGAACACATTGAGCACTTGCTGGCAATAAAAATAAAGACAACAAGAACTGATGGAATTTTCTGAGGAGAATGTTTATCTATCAGTCCATGTTCAAAGGATTGTATTTAACCCGAATATGGTATAACTTTAAAAAAAAAGCAATTGAGTATTAAACAAACAGGCTCTTGCAACATTTCAGTTCCAAGTAGGTCACAAATAACACTGGAGTCAGAAGCTCCATCTCTCTGCTGCACAGACTCTGTAATTGCCAGAAGCTGAGGTTTCCTTTGAATTCCCAGTATTTATTACCCTGCTACTTTTGGACTCTCGCTGTTAATCGTATGGTTACACTGCTCCTGCTATTGCAGCACAAGGCAAGAAACCAGAACCTGCTCTTCCAGCCTCTGCTTTTGCTGTCGCTGACTGATCCTACACTGAGCTGTGAGTCCCCTTTGCCGACTCCTTCCGTGGAATCCATCCCCAGCCCCAACATCTGTGCCGACAGAACCTGGGTCACGCACAGTGCAGCCTGTGAGCCATAAATAACACAGAGAACTCTGGCAAAGCCCAGGTGCAGCTGGTCACGAGCACCACCAACCCGTTCTTGGGGACTCCAACACACTGAGGTTGTTTCCTTAAAGCTATAAAGGCCAACCATAATGATGCAGGATCTGTTAAATCCTGGGAACGTGTTCCCTGTGCACCCCACTCCACATCCAAGCTGTGTTGTAAGATTCCAGGGAGACGTTTGGGCATTTCTCTCTTACCATTCAATCCTAGCCCAAAAACAAGAGCCTGGGAACTTGCAGCTGTGCCATATTGTAATAAGTGGTGTCAAAAATTCCAAGCAAATGAGTACCACATGTCTGGGAAGCAGACCCTTTTCCTGGGCTGACCTTGGAGGCTGAAGGGCTGCCCCTTTCCTGACAAAAGGATTGCAGGAAGAAAAACATCCCAAGTGCCACCATGTAACCGCATGGGTGAGATCCTGCAGCCCTTTGCCACAGAGAGCACGAATTGAGTGTTCGGGATGAGAGCGGATCCCATTTCTCAAGAGCTTCCCTAAAAGCTGAATGGACTCCCACAGAGTGGCTCTTAGTACCTCACAGACTTTGGTTTTTTATGGGGGATTCTCTAAATCACTGCTGCTATCGCATCCCCCATGGATTTATTAAGGCTGTTCTTGGAATGCATACTGGGAGACAAAGGCAGAACAGAAGCCCTGACTCACCTTGTGGAGGTTGGATTTTTTGCTGCCATTGGAAAGATGGACATGCTCCTCTCCAGCTGTGTCAGACATGAGCATCAGAAGGCCTGGAAATTATACATGTTACTCCTTAACCTCTTTCACAGCAAGGTCCTCCTGACCCTTTACTTGGGATTAAATTACACACATTTACAAAAACTAATTGTCTACAACGTATTCCAATTACAAGGCTAATTATACTTATCTAGCTGTTGCCTGACCGACTTGGTCTGGAATCAAACCATGCTTTTTGCTTTATTCCATATTAAATTCGTCTGAAAGGCTTTCTGGAGTTCTGCAAGTTCAGAAATAGATAAAATAGAAGCATCTGAAGTCTGAGCAGATAAAAAGCCAGGCCAACACAGAAGAGCTTTCCAAGCGCGCATCAGAAGGATCCATCAGGATTTAATAAATCTTGGACTCAGTATCTTTACTTGAATATTAATTGTTTCCAAAAGACAAAAAAAACCTGCTCAATTCCAAGCTTCAGGAGGGTCTTTCATCTGACCAGAGGATTATGTCAGTCCCTCCTGATCTTGGAACATGTAAATCCATTTTACACTACTTTGCTTTTTGGAAACTCTGAACAAGTCTATCAAAACCTTGCAGTTACATATTAAGGCAATAATTACAATCAAACATTTGTGTCTAAATGGGTTTAAAGCAATATGGACCACTGTGCTCTAAGGACAGCAGTCAATGACTCCACATTCAGCTGGCAGCCAGAAACAAGGAAAACGGGGCTGATACTTGGGCTTGTCCAAAACAACCATCAATGACTTGAGTAACACCACAGGCTGATGTGAGGAGGAATCACAGGATGGTTTGGGTTGGGAGGGACCCTAAAGATTGTTAGAACTCCAACCTGGCCTTGGACATTTCCAGGGATCCAGGGGCAGCCACAGCTGCTCTGGGCACCCTGTGCCAGGGCCTCCCCACCCTCCCAGGGAGCAACTCCTTCCCAATATCCCATCCAACCCTGCCCTCTGGCAGTGGGAAGCCATTCCCTGTGTCCCGTCCCTCCATCCCTTGTCCCCAGTCCCTCTCCAGCACTCTTGGTGTCCCTTTGGGCAGTAGAAGGCTCTGGCTGGCCAGTCAAGAGAAGTCATTAATGCCCCAAACTGCACACAGCACAGGACTTAGGAAAACCAGGTGAGGAAGCCAGACTTCTCTGATCTGGCAAGGAAGAGATTAAGGACAATCTAAGCCCAGCCTGCAGCTCCCTAAACAGCAGCTACAAAGGTGACAGAGCACCGGCATTGTGAGCTCTGCAGGAGCCTCTTCTAAGGCAGCCCAGAGCATCTTGCCCACCGTGCTCAGGATCAGCCCGAGGATCAGATGAAGTCCAGGGAAGAAGGGATGCCATTCCCTCTTTGCCTGCTGCATGGACTATGCCCCAGTGAGCATCAGCTATGCCCCATCAGAGCAGCCTCAGCAATTAACACCCTCTTCTCACCCATCAGTTCCTTGTGACAGAGTTCATCCCATAAGGAATCACAGTGCGCATTTAGTTTTCGGCTCAGAATTTGCACCATCTAATTTACTCATAATTAGCATAGATGATCTAATATTCCCTTCTGATCTTAATTCCCACCAAACCCATCAAATTCAATCTCCCTTTTTGTACACAGACTACAAAAGCTCGAGTCATTGCAATTCCTAACTGGTTCCACAGTGGTGTAAACAAGAGACTTAGACCCTTAAATTTCCAAAGAGCTTGAAGGCAGCATTGCATTAATGAACCTCCTGGAACAACCATGTGTCTGTGAAGAAGAATGTCAACCACTTGTATGGCAGCCTTTGAAGGTCTCTCCAAGGAGGAAACGAGCCATCAGCCCGGACAAATTCCCCAGCTGGGTTTTGATGGATCACAAGACAAACAGATCTGTACAAAGAGACGCTGAAATTGTTTTACAAGGCCTGGTACCCCTGACCTCGGCCCAATTCTGTCCTGCTCCGCTCACACAGCCTGCTAAAAACCTCGTCAGGTGGGTACACAGGGATTTGGCAATGCAAAATGTTTGTGACAAAATCCAAGCACCAAGAGAGCACTTCAATATCTGGGTAGAAGAAGGGAGAAAAAAGCAACATCTTTCATGTGGGCGATTTGATGTTTATCTTCCACGCCCTACAAGCTGAGACAGGTTCACACCTTATACTTGCTAAAACAATCCAAAAGAGGGACTTTGCACAAGGACTTTGCTGGAGGGACAGGACAGGGGAGAATGGCTTCCCACCGACAGAGGGTAGGGATAGATGGGATATTGGGAAGAAATTGTTCCCTGGAAGGGTGGGCAGGCCGTGGCACAGGGTGCCCAGAGCAGCTGTGGCTGCTCCTGGATCCCTGGAAGTGTCCAAGTCCAAGGCTGGACAGGGCTTGGAGCACCCTGGGCTAGTGGAAGGTGTCCCTGCCCATGGCAGGAGGTGGGAATGGATGGGTTTTAAGGTCCCTTCCAACCCAAACCATTCTGGGATTCTATGAAAACACCTGTCAGATCACTCCTGCTGTGACATCCCAGTCTGTTCTGGGAGAAGGCTGCTGCTTTTCTCAGGAATTCATCAAGTGGAAAGTAGTTCTATGAACACAAACACTTGTGCACCTCACGCTGCATTAATGTGGATTCCAGTTTCCAAGGGAAGTTTGACATTAGTTCCTAGCACACATCATCACTGAAATGTATCACTGTTTCCTACATAATAAAAAATTAAACAAAGACTCTCGAATTACTAATTAGATGCCATTGCTTAAATAAGTGTGCAGAGAAGCAGTGACCAAAATAAAGGAGTTCTAATTTTAATGGAAGGACAACAGTGTACAACTGATATTTGACCAAGCAGGGAGCAGAAATTTCTGTTAGGAGAACAAAAGCACAATTTAAAAAACCAAAAAAACAAGTTGACAAACAAATTTTTAAATCGGCAAGCTGGGATTCTTGATTTAAATACAATTAAAATCAGCAACAGATTTAAAAAATAGATTTTAAAACAGAAGTAGGTAAATGAAATGACCATTTCCTCTCCCAGCAGACAAAGCTCCAGGATCCCCTTTGCCAAAAAAATAGGAAGTTTTAAGAGAAATTGAGTATTTAAAAGAAATGACACCTATTGCAGCCCTTCCTCATATAAAATACAATAACAATCCAAAATACTGATTACAGAAAACAATAAAAGGAAGGCAAAAGCTACCTTAAATAGGATGGTAAATGGTAAAATCCAGCTCTCCCACCCTTCCCCACCAGGAATGCAGCCACATGCAGGCTGTGTCTGTACCCAGGAATACAAGAGGAAAAATTAAAAACCGGGTGTAATGACAACAAACAGAATGGAAATGGAATCCATTCAGATCCTCCCACTATCGAATTCCTTGGATGACGACTGTTGCAATGGGCATAAGTTCAAAATACAAAAATCCAGAAGATTAAAGACGTCGGTTCACTGCCACTCTACCTTTGCTAGGGCTGTGTGAGGCACTCAGGGAGTTCAGAGCATGATAAAACCCAGCTTTTTCTTCAGTGCTCACCATTACTTTTGAGTGGCACCAATGCCAAACCCCAGAGCTACAAGGGCTTCTGTGCCATATAACTAATCCCTGCAAAATTTTTATCCAAGAAGCCTGAAAACAGCCTTGCAAGGGAAATATCAATCATTCCTTTCCAGGGACATGGAAAACAAAAATCCAGACAAACTACAGATCTTGCCCCAAGTCACACAAGAACTCAGCTCCTGTGTCATGCACAGTCCATGCTGAGTCCCTGCTTTTGTCTTTCCCTTGCCTTGATGGGAAATCTCTTGCCATCTCTTCCCCTTAAAACTAAAAAAATACCTTGGCACACTGCAAAAGAGTTCATTTCCAAGAGAGAAAAACATAAGTTTGCCTCTGACAACTGTTTTTTAGATTGAAATATCCTCTTGAACAAGAGAATTTTCCATACTGGAAAGGTGTGAAAAGCTCTCCAGCTTCTCCTTGCCAAGTTTTAATCAGTATAATCCAGGACTAACTTCCCAAGCATAGACAATGGGGAGGTTTTGGGTTTTCCCAGTCCCACAGGGAGTTCTGCTGAGGGATGAATAAAACAGGTCAACTCTTGCTGCACTCTGTGGGCTCCAGCAGCTCCATCCATAATTCATGATGTTGACACATCTACCTGCTGCTTGGGGAAGATGAGCACAGGCACACATGACATGGGGAAGAGTTTTTTTCTTCTTACACTCTCATTTCCACTCTCCCAACAGAAAATAAAAAAAAAATGAAGAAGCTGAAGAAGCAGAGTAGGGATTAATCCCAGAAGAATAAATTTATTGCTTCCACGCAAGCCCCTGGCTGTCCAGGAGCACATGTACACTCACAGAAAGCAAGCCTTACATATTATATTTAAGAGTTAAACATGGCCATTTACCTTTGTAATGATCGGTTTGAAACTTCAGGGAAACAGGCATCCCTGTGAAATGGGATACATCCCTGGGAAACGTCAACAGCCAAGAGTGTTTAGATGGTTCAAAACTGAATGTTGTCAAACATGGAAAACTTCTGAAGTCTGGTAAGTGGGGAAAATTGACTATAGGAAAGTGTTTAATTTATACAATCCCAGAATGGTTTGGGTGGGAACGGACCTTAAAGATCACCCAGTTCCAACTCCTGCCATGGACAGGGACACCTTCCACCAGGTCAGGTTGTCCCAAGCCCCCTCCAGCCTGGCTTTGGACACTGCCAGAGATCCAGGGGCAGCCCCAGCTGCTCTGGGCACCCTGTGCCAGGGCCTCCCCACCTCATAGGGAGCAATTTCTTCCCAATATCCCATCTAATCCTGCCCTCTGGCAGTGGGAAGCCATTCCCTGTGTCCTGTCCCTCCAGCCCTTGTCCCCAGTCTCTCTCCAGCTCTCCTGGAGCCCCTTTAGGCCCTGCAAGGGGCTCTGAGCTCTCCCTGGAGCCTTCTCCTCTCCAGGTGAGCACC
Organism: Corvus brachyrhynchos; assembly: GCF_000691975.1. Lineage (NCBI taxonomy): Eukaryota > Metazoa > Chordata > Aves > Passeriformes > Corvidae > Corvus > Corvus brachyrhynchos. Next base: position 1,151,803 of record NW_008236761.1, on the reverse strand, counting down.
CCCAGCTCTCCCAGCCTGGCTCCAGAGCAGAGAGGCTCCAGCCCTGGAGCAGCTGCGGGGCCTCCTCTGGGCTCTCTCCAGCAGCTCCACATCCTTGGATGTGCTGCTGGCCCCAGGGCTGGAGCAGCTCTCCAGGTGGGGTCTCACCTGAGCGGGGCAGAGGGGCAGAATCCCCCCTCAGGCCAGGGCATGGGGGTTTCTGGGTGCCAGTGCATGTGGCCAGAGCAGGGCCAGCTTTTGATCCCCCAGCACCCCCAAATCCTTGTCCCCAAGGCTGCTCTCCAGCCGTTCCCTGCCCAGCCTGTGGTTGTGCTTCATGCTGTGTTAACTCCAGGAGGGCTCCCTCTCCCCCGAGCAAGCGCCGTGGCCATTAGCACACGATGACAAGCTGGGGTCACGCTGTGGAACACTCCAGCATGTGGAGTATCACGCATTTAGTTTGTATGCAATTAAGACCATTTCATTGTCTCATCAGGTTCCCTGCGATACCCAATTAAGTAATAACACAAGGAAAGTGCTCTTAATTAATGAGGGAAATGCTCTACAAGCTAGACACAGGTGTGTGTATCTGAAGTATGGCCTGAAACAGTTGAACAGATCATTTAATCTTTATTAAAAAAATCCCCACTCAAATTTGTATCTAATTACCTCAATAGCAGGATTCTTTCTGATTTCTTCCAAGGGGGTTAAATTTCTTTGCAATATTCAACAATCAAGTGGTTTACAAAAGACTCAAATTAAAACTGACACTTGGAGTGCAAGAGCGATCACAATTTACACATCGTTATTCTGGGGATGGTTTAAACCATCTTTCTCCTTGCAGTGTTTTTACAAAATCAGTCTCCTCTATTGATATTGAAGGAGCACATTCGTGTTTATTCTTATACCAGCTCTGCTATTTGGGTTGAGCTAAATGAAAGCCCATCCCCACTGTTAGATTAGTCAAGGCAACATCTTTTAAAGAAAGATACCGAAAAGGGCAGAATATCATCCTAAGTCTCGTCCTTACACGCTTCAGTGAACGGAACAGCAAAATTTAACTGCAAGAAATGACATTTCCATCAAGTGCAGCAGTTTTGTACCCCAATTTCTTCAGCTAAGTGAAGTGGACGTGTGTCCTTCAATGCATTAAACACACAGGGCCATTCTACAGAACTGGAGGGAAAGCTGTGAAGCCACTGGAGCTGGTATGGATAACTTGGATAACCTTTATCTCCCATTTCCCATTGCTTGGTTTCAGTGACATTCCAACCCGAATCAGTCGGAATTATTCAAGCCACAGTTTTCTACCTTTGTGTCTCACTTGTTCTGAATGTCACAGATTTCAGCCCTGGAACAGGTCTGACTCTTCTGAGACAAAGGACTCTTCCATTCCCCTACAACTTAACCAGGAGCTATTTCAGGATGTTGGAATGGAAATCACACACAGGAAAGTCACAAGGCCTTATCTGAGTATTTTTTTTATCCTAAAATGTGATTACCCTGGGTTCCAATCCAAGATATTCCATGAACTCTGAGCACTCCTGTGTCAATAAGCTCCCCTGCTCATTTCCAGCCTCGTCTTTCCCCTCCCTACCAGACCACCACATCTGGGTGCAACACTCAAACATTGGCAAAATTCTAAATTTCTTCCCCCAACTGAGAATCAAGCATGGAAACAAAGTCCTAAATTCTGATTTTAGGAGCAGGAATTGCAAGGAGCATTATTTGCAGGGAGTGAGGCACATAAAAATCTGCCCTTGCCTTTCTTCCCAGATCCTCAGGCACAGTCACCTTTCCCTAGGAGATCAGCCTTCCACCTGTTCAGCTCTTTTTTCCCCAGAGAGCAGAAGAAACCAGCTTTCTAGAAACTCAGATCTTACTCACAGCACAAGAAAAGTCTTTGATTTTTAAAAAATACTGTAAAAAAATTTCAAAGTACCTATCCAGGCTACAGCAGCCTGTCCAAAATCTTCTACAGCAGATCCCTATGGGGAAAGGTTGGTAAAGAGGACAGAGCTGTCAACCTGTACTTTCATAACCTCCCACCCTAGTTTTTCACCACAAGGTTCTTCCCTAAGCTCTGCATTTCTTACTTCAGCTGCTCATTTTCAGCTCTTGAAAGTTTCGGTACAAAGGAGCCACGGAGACAATTTTTTCTCTTTGATCAATCACATCCCACTGTTCAGAAAACAGGCTCCAAACCATTAATCTTGCTTATGTTATCCAAATGCTTGCTAGGATCTCATCTTTCCTATAATTTATTTAGCACTGAGTCCCTTGACAATACATCTGAGGTATTCTTAGATCACTTCAAACATCAGTCAGGCCAGGAGTTCTGATGGCGAGGCAGAACTGGCAGGGATGAGTTTTAGATGCAGACAAAGACTGATCAATGCACATGGCACTTTTTCTGGGAATGCCATGAATAGTGTCCAGCTGTCCCTCGGTGAAGTCTGGCTTCAAGGAGCACAAGGGATCACCTGGAGACAGCCAGGTACTACAATACATCACCTGGAGCCAGAGGATTTCAATAGAAGCTTTGTCTTGCTGCTCACAGGATTCTTGCTGCGTCGTTTTACCTGGTGCTGACACACACTTGAAACTCCATTTTATACAGTTCCCTTAGTTATTTTCCTAGGACACAGCAGCCAGAGGTGAACACTCGGGATGAGATCGATTTGGGGAGAAAGGAAGTCTACACATGGTTTGCATACAACAGCAATTATTGCGGTGGTTGCACCACATGAGTCCCTCCCTCAACTGGTCCTGAGTGGAGACCCACCAGACACCACCCACCTCATCATCACATTCCCAACCAGCCCAGGTTTCCACAGGTATTTCACAGCTCTGAGAGATTCTCTCATAGAATGAGGGAGCTGGGGAGAAAAGGAGGCTCAGGGGGGACCTTCTGGCTCTGCACAAGTCCCTGACAGGAGAGCAGAGCCAGGTGGGGTCGGGCTCTGCTCCCAGGGAACAGGGACAGGACAAGATGAAACAGCCCCAAATTGTGCCAGGGGAGGTTTAGATTGGATATTGGGAAAATTCCTTCCAGAAAGGGCTGTTCAGCCCTGGTACAGCTGCCCAGGGCAGTGTTGGAGTCCCCATCCCCAGAGGGATTTCAAAGCCGTGTGGATGCGGCACTTGGGGACGTGGGCCAATGGTGGCCTTGGCAGGGCTGGGGAACGGTTGGACTCCATGGTCTTGGAGGGCTTTTCCAACCTGAACAATTCCATGATTCTATATAGGGGGATACATCTATCATATAAATATAAATATAAATCTTTTTAACCTTCACTCTCAGCAATCCAGTTCTATTCCCATATTCACCATGTGCTCCACAACATTTTCGGGCTTGTCTCCAGCTCCAGTTAATTTGAGCCGTATCCCAAACCCACCCTTCCCACAGTGCCATCCTCCACAGGAATTTTCAACCAGAACGAGGCGGTAATTTTACCGTGAGGGTTGGCCCACTAAATAAAATCAAATGCTTCAATCAGCAAACTCCATCACCCCCTCACACAACCCCTGTGCCACGGCCAGGGGTGAACGGTGCCTGGTGCCTTCCTGCAGCTCTTTCTGCCCGGGAAGAAAATACTGTTCGTATTTTCAGCCATTTAAACGTCACCCACAACCAACCTAATCCTTGACAAGAACATACCCTGCCCTGGTCTCTGTAGTTTTAAAGGAAAAGTGATCAATTTTAGATATAAGTGCTCTTTTCCTTGGATCATCCCTCCCAAAAGGCAGTTCACCTTTAAAGGGTTCCCCTTTTAAAACTCCAACTTCCTTGGATGTATGGGAGGGCACTCGGTGCCTGGAATTTTCTCTGGGATGCTCCTGCAGTCAGACTCTTCCTCTGATAAGCCAAGCAGACTTAGCTCTGTGTTTCTCTCTGTGTGTTTTTTCTAGTTCTCAGACTATTTTTGCGTTTCTTCCGTTCCCCTACAACTTAACCAGGAGCTATTTCAGGATGTTGAAATGGAAATCACACACAGGAAAGTCACAAGCACCAAATACAGAAATGAAATCTGTTCTCTTCTAAATATTTTCTTGCTCATACACCTAAAAATTTTTTTTTAAAAATTTTAATTTCCCTTTTTTTTGCTACAGCATCGCTGCTGGTGTTTACATCCACCTGCTCTGAAATCCCTTTGAGCACCACTGCTCATAAAGCAACTCCCTCCAGCTCTCTCAGAGCCCCTTCAGGCACTGGAAGGTGCCCTAAGATCTCCCTGGAACCTTCTCCTCTCCAGGCTCCCAAAATCCTGTTGCATCCACTGTTAGTTCCTTGAAACCTTTCTAAAACCCATCTATCTGACCACAATAACCCCTTTTTAATATGATTAATATAATATTTATTTGCTAACATCCTGCCAATTTTCTCCATCAGAATATCACTTGGTACTTAAATGCTTCCCTGGATCCATCCCAGAGGTTCCAGCAGGGCACCAGGTCTGCAGGAAGGCAGGACCAGGGTTAGTTCTCAGTTCTGCTGCTCTGCTTTGAGCTACTTAATTGAAAACAGTAATTTAAGCACAGTCAACTCGATTTAATTTCCTAGTGATGACAAAAACTGGCAACCGATTTAGGCATCATTAACTTAAAATCGGTATTAACTTGACTTTAAGTAGAAATCAGATCTGCTCTAGCAGGACTGAGTTCAAGCCTTTAAGCTCCCCTTTATTCATTGGGGTTTGGCTGTCTCTGGGTGCTCTTATATAAAACCATTTTTAAGAGATGTTTATTGTAGACAGGGCAGAATCCTGAATGGTAAATTGAAATCAATAACCTTTGAAAAATGGATTTTCACAACTTTCCTGATCTATGGATTTAAAGAGACACAAGTTTTGAGAAACTAAATAACCCAAAGTGAAAATCCACATAAGAAAAACAACCATGTCTTTAACCTCTAATGATGGCTTCTCACCCATTCTGTAAAGACTGTATTCAGAAATAAATCTCAGATAATCTGGGATGATGGACATGAAACAAAATCTTTTCATTTTCCACTTTATTTTAGCATGTGAGAACAAAATTCTGAGGGTTTGCTAATAATGTGTATTACGGACACGCTGCCAAGGAGGAATAAATTATCCCTGTGTAGAAGAATCCCTCTAAGATGAAACACTGAAGGAACAGCAATTTTAATGGATCAGCTCGATTTTCCGGGCATTTTGGGAAACAAAAGCGGCTTTAAAAATAAGGTATCTACACACTTTTTTCTTCTGAAATTAGAGTGACACAGTTATCTTGAGAAAACTATTTTTAAAGGCTTCCAGCTCTCTAACTTCCCTGGGTTATCTGATAACACTCTGGCTTCACTTCCCAGTGTTAATTGGGTTTGTTCCTGCGCTCCTGTGTGCTGCCTACAAATACAAAAATGAACCAAATCAGGCAGAAACCATCAGGGTTAATTATAATCAGTACCAGCATCTCGAGTGCTATTTGTGGCAGCAGTGGATTTTTATTCGCTCTCAGAGTATGAGCCACTCAGTAAAACAAACACAGAAGGGAACTCAGGAACTGTGTCCCCATGGATTCAGGTGCTTTTTGGGAAGGTTTAAAACACGCTCTCTGAATCCTCTGAGCAGAGTCTCTGTTTGCCCAATTTTTGTGGCTTCTTACTGTATCCACCTACTTGAAACGAATGTAAAATGCCTGGGGGTTTTATAACCTCTCATGCTGCTGATCCTTCCTACTGTTACCACTCTGGCAGGAAACACGACTCCCAGAAAACTGCTCCAATTAAAACAGATTTCCGCTCTCCGTACCAGGAATAGACTCTGGATACTCCCCAGTAACTTTAAAATGGATACTCCCATTAAATTATTTCGATATAAAAAGATTTGCAGACAGGACTGATATCCAACTAAGCATCTTCATGAGAACACATCTTAAGCAAATTTAATATCTGGGGTTTTTTCCACTCCCTCTTTACTTAATGGCAACATCCCTAAAAGTACGACAGCTCCTGGTGTCTACCTTGAGGCAGGAAAAGAAACACTGCCCTGTTTTCTCCTCCCTCAGGCCAGCCTGTGTTCCTGGAACCCTGCCGGTATCTCCAGAGGGCAGGCGGAAACCAAAAGCCAAAAAATAAGGGATTGTTTTCCCCAGCGTTCTTCCCACTATATTTGGGTCAATAGAAACACCCACAGAAAGCAAGGAATATGAAAAAATGTGGAAAAAATCATAAAAAGGTAAAAATCATAGGAAAGTCAGGTAAAACCTAACCTAAACTGAAGACACAACTTCCTCCAGGAAGAAAACTCCATGATCCATAAGCCCCATGGCTTATCCTGATAGCCAGAAAATCCTGATAACACCAAGAAAAACATATTCCAGAATCAATGCCCTCCCTGCCCCAGGAGGAAACTCTGCTGAGGTCCTTTCAGATTTAAAAACAAGATCATCAACGAAGTAAAGCCCAGCTAATCCTGACTGCCAGCACAGTCCTGGGAAGAGAGGTCTCACACAGAGAGAAGATTCAAACCAAGGTTTTCACAGATCAAAGGCAGCAGCCTGAACTGCAAGCCTGAGCAAGGGTGACACCAGAACAGTCCCCACAGCCCTGATGGCACATGAGAGACATTTCCATGTGGCAGGAATCAATTGGCTCTGAAACCTGTATAAAACTATATTTAAAGTTAAAGGGCACAATAAAGGAGCCCAGCCACAAAGAGTCCAAACCTTCCCATTCCCTCCTGTGGCAGAGAAGGGGGGAAGTTGTCACCATAGCATCTTCCAAAGTTTCATTTATCTATCTCAGCAAGTACAGACATTACCAACCCTTTTTGCCCTGTTCCAAATGGGAAACTGAGACACTGCTCATGCAGTTTGGGAACTAGAGAGAAATTTGGGGCATGGAAAGGAGCAGATGCCAGTCTTCCACCGTTGGATCATGAGGCCATTGTTCATCCCTAGCAAACTACGAGCCACAACGTAAGAGGTTGGAGATTTGGGTTCTCTGGCAGAGAGCTCTCTCCTGAATGAAAAGTTCAGCATGAGGCTGAAAATTCATCCCAAAGAAATCTCCACTGAGGACAATTCTGCTATGTGGAATTTGGTTAAAGCCAGCAACACTGGCCACAAACAGAGGAAAGAAAGCTTCCCAAGGGCTGAACACAAACACGGAACGTCAGGCTTTGTGTCAGGAGAAGGGGAAAAAACACAAACTGCAGGGAACAGGAGGGAATACGCACAGTCAAGTGCCAGGAGCGTCAGTGAAGAGCACCAGGAAAGCAGGAGAAAGTCAAGGACATCCAGGGAAACACCCGTGGTGAAAGTCACACTAAACTCTGCGCGTGTGCTTAGTGCTGGCGGGAAAAAACGACCTTGGATTATGGAGAAAAATGGTTTCCTGCTGTTTTCTCCAGCCTGTGTTCAGAAACACCGGCCTCTGCAAACACGCTTTGTGGATCAGCACCATGGTCTCCAAGAAATACCTGGCTGCCATGGATTTCCTCTTCCCACAGATGAGCACCAATATTGGCTGGTTGCTCTGGTCACAAGCAGTAACTGCGCCTGCTGGGAGCAGCGACGGCGTCAGCTGGAACCAAGCAGGTGAGAAAAGATTTCAGGGATCCGGGAAAAGAACTCCAAGGGAAAGTCTAAGTCAAGGTCTGGCAATCTTCACACGGTGCCATGCCAGGCTTTTCCTTCCCACTGGCTTGAGGGTGCCAAGAGAAGCTGAGGAGGAGCTGGTAGGAGCTGCCTCTCAAACCAGCAGGATTCTGCTTCCAAGCAGGACAGCGGCTTTTGCCGAGCCTGGAGCTCAGGGAGAGGCAGGAAAAGCAAGCTGCAAATTCCTCTTGCAAACCAGTGCCTCAAAATGCCAATGCTGTTTGCTCCACACTGCATCCACAGGCTGTCAATCCCTGAGCTAAAAGATGCATCCGGTACCAGATACAAGAGAAGGCCCCAAAAGAATCATGGAACTGAACAAGGCTGCGTGACTGATGAGAAAATATTTGGATCTGAGTGATGGAGCAATACTGGAGGGAAGGGAGAGACCATGAATTGCAGAGCCAGCATCTTTCCCACTAATAAGACACCTTCCCAGATGAAACTGCTGATGCATCCAGGAAAGGCACAAGCTGAACACAGGAGAAGGACACTTAGAAGGGGAAATGAGGCACAAAGTCAGACAAGAGCTTTCATTAAAAAAATGAATTTTCTGTTGCTATATATGGATGCAGGGAGTCTGGATAACAAGCAGGAACAAATGAAATCCTGGCCAGCAGTAAGAAAAAAATGAGCACGTGACTGGACTTGAAAATCATTAATCCCATGGTGTTCAGATACGAAAGGAAGAGATGGCTGCAATGTATCCTGAAAAAAAAGGTGGGAAGGCTCACCTCTCTGACAGTTATCAACACTGCGGGAAAACTGAATTTCCAGGGCAGAAACTTGGTGTGTTTTAATGGGTGAAGCCAGGAGGAGGTTCTGGGAAGCACCAAAAGAGGTGAGTCCATACAGGGAAAAAACCCTTGGGGGGTTATGGAGGAGACAGGAGGGATGCAGAAACTCTCATGCAGCAAGTAATTACAAGAGATTAGTTTCCCAAAATCACAGGTGACAAATTGTAACACCAAGTAACTGATTTGGGCCTCGTTACAAGCAATAAAGCTGCAGAAATCACTGGACTGGAAGCCTTGACAGTGCAGAAAAAGAACAGGCTCATATTTAACTATATCTAAGTCTCGTACTTCAATCAAGATTGCAAAATGTCTTGAGTTCAATAATTGATTTTAACCTGTACGATGTTTGTACTTTTTAGTTAGCATCTTAACAAAATATCAACATAATCACAGGCTCATAAAACCATTTGGGTTGGAAAAGACCTCTAAGATACCGAGTCCGACTGTAATGAAAATTGGCATCACTTGATTTGGCACAAATACAACGTAGCACAGGAAAAATTAAGGAATTTGCATATAGATGATCCACTCACCAAGTTTCAAAGTGCTTGTGGGATCAAAAAGGAAACAGCTCCAGAGTGAAGTTTGAAAAAGCTTCTGAGGCAAATCAGAGCTTGCACTCCCCTCACAATCAATGGGAAGACACCAGAAAGATTGTTTAACAATTTATATGAAAGCAATTACAGGATACAGCAAAAATGAAACAACATGGATGAGTCAAGACCAAAACAGCCTGGTGAAACCCAATAAAGACGAGTGCAAGAGCAGTGTACATTGTGCAGGTGGAGAATTCCCAGCTGGACTGATGGACAGGAGAAAACAACCCCGAGGGGATATCAGATCACAAGTAAAATGTCAACAATACAATGGAATTACCAAAAAAAAAAAAAAAAGAAAGAAGGGAAAAAAAGGCACTTCAGATTGTTTTAAGAGTGCCATGTGGAAACCAGCATTATTTCGTTTTATACAATGCTGACAAGGCCTCGCAGTGCCAAGTCTGAGGAGGGAGAGAAGTAAACACACCAGAGCACAGAGGAAAGCTGAGGAAATAATAAAGAGATTTGGATACAAAATGATCCATAGGAACACATTAAAGGACCTTGCCAGCCTGGAGGAAAACAAACTGGAGGAGGATGTAACATGCTCCCATCAATGACAGCAGAAACAAGGGGATGTGTTATTCAAAGCAAAGTATCTTCATTTCTCAGAGATCACAAAATCCCAGGATGGCTTAGACTGTATGGGGCCTTAAAGATCATCCAATTCCACCCCCTGCCATGGGCAGGGACACCTTCCACTACCCCAGGCTGCTCCAAGCCCCATCCAGCCTGGCCTGGAACAATTCCAGGGATCCAAGGGCAGCCACAGCTGCTCTGGGCACCCTGTGCCAGGGCCTCACCACTCTCACAGCCAAGAATTGCTTCCTAATAGATCTAAGATATTGGAAAAGCTTTTAGCCAAATTGGTTAAGCACTCACTGCCAGCTTCCTGAGGAGGCTTGCACCTCCAAGACTGAAGATTTTAAGGAAAAATTAGAAATACATTCATTAAGGCTGCTCTAGGGACACTTTAGCTTGCCTTGAGAAGGTGAATGAACTGGGAAGCCCCCCAAGGTCTCTACCAGCTCTGCATTCCAGTATGGAATGATGCCCCAGAAGCCCAGGATGTTTGAAAATCATCCTGGGAGTCCTCCAAGAGTCCTCCAATATTTCAGAGACCCCAAGGGCTCATTTGCAATATTTTTCAGAATGCAGGAGAAAATTTGGAAGACAAACATCTCCAACATGGCTACATCATGGGAGGGCCAAACACCAAGTAAACACCAATCAGTCTGCCAGACATAGGCTCTGGACAAAATAAGGGAAATCTGAATCAGACTCGATCTGGACTTAAAAAGAACAGGAGTGAAATTAATGACAGTCAAGTCAACATTATGGAAAATAGGCCTTGTCAAGCAAAGCTGACTTCATCCTCCGAGGAGATCCAAGGTAATAAAGGCAAATGCTGCAACGTGACAGGCAACCTTTTGAGGATGACGTCCCAATTAAAAAATTACCACTGTATGTGTCAACAAAGCAGCTGAGCAGATTCAGAGTTGGCCGACGGACAGATGACTAAAAGCAGCCACGCATGGAAAATCACCAGCAAAGTGAGCTGCAGTGGGGTTCTGCTGGGCTTCATCCAGAGCCCAGAACCATTCCAGAGGTCCACTGTAGACCTGGAATCTAAGGAACAAAACTGGAAAGCCAGAGCCCCACAAATGGAACCTGCCCAACACTTTCCAGGCGATGCTGTGAGTTTAACTGGACCACAATCAAAGGCCACTTGGTTGTGGAATTAAGAGTTCCCTCCAAAGGGAAAAGTTACTGGGTACCAAAGGACCTCTGCATTTAGACAAGAATTGGCTTTTGGAAGTAGTAGTTAGAAACCAATTGAAATTACACCTTGGACACTTCCAGGGATGAGGCAGCTACCACCTCCCTGGGCAATCAGCTGTGCCAGTGTTTTACCACCCCTACTGTAAAAACCTGTTCCTTCTTTCCATGCACGGATCTGCCACGCTCGGTGGAGATGTCCCACACTTCCTGGAATCACCCAGGAACCCACCCTGTCCCTGGCATCTGCTCCAGCAGCAGCACGGCTTCCCTGGAAAGCAAAACCACGTGGGCGAGATGCTCCTGAGCTGTTCTGCCGTGTTTGCTTTTCCAAGGGCTCAAACAGAAAGACAGTCAAAAAATTCTTATACAAAGAAACATTTTCTTGAGCTCCTAAATCCATATTAGAAGACTCAGCTATCCAAGAAAGTTCAACAGCTGGGATTTGGACGCTACAGTAAAGAAAAAGAACCCAGTTCTCCATTTATGGCACTGCATTTTAAGGCCTGAAAACTTCTGTTGTGAATGTAAGTCAAGTCAAGAGCAAACTGGAAAATATGTGGAATGCCATCATTTTGTAAAAGCCATTAAAAGTCTCATTAAGTGACACCATACACAGAAAACCGAAGAAAATTATTTGTAGAATAAACTACTACAGAATCAAATGTTTATACAGGGACCTATTCCAGAGTAATTGCATTTCAAATGTTCACAAGCTTCATACAAAATACTCTTCAGCAGGGAAAAGCCCTTAGCACCTGTCTGTCCATACAGACATGACAATTATCCTGGGTAAAATGTCATCAGGAACTGGAATGAACGATCTTACTTTGCCCAGCAAATTGGCAGGAGAAGGTAGAATCATGGAATTGTTAACAGTGGAAAAGACCTCAAGGATCATGGAGCCCCCCAGCACCACCAAGGCCACCACTAACCCATGTCCCCAGGTGCCACATCCACATGGCTTTTCAATCTGTCCCAGGATGGGGACTCTGCCCCCACCCTGGGCAGCCCACGGGACTGTGCAGACTCTTAGGACCTTGTTTAAAATAACCACACAAATCCCCTTGTCCATCAAAAAGCGAGTTGTTATTGCCTATAAATCCAAGCATAAAGAGCTGAATGGAAAATGGGGAAGAAGAAGACCATGCACAAAACTTCTCACCAGTCTTCAGGATGTATTTCTAATCTCAGAATGACAAAACCAACTCATTATCAAATTTAGGGAGCTGGTATCTAACAGCAGAGAAAGCAGAAGCCCAAGCACTGGGCTTTAATTTGTGGCAGATAAAGAGCCTGATGCCATAAAAGAGGCAGATCTTTTTTATTAAGTTCTACAGCAAATTAGGAGGAAAAACCCTGCGGACCCCAAGATGTTATGGTCTATTTTAACTTTTGCTGCAGTCGGCAATCTTTATCCATTTTATCAAAGAATTAGACATGCCTAGCAGGCATGATGGCATCTATTCTATTTTTTTTTTTGCCAGTTTAGTACTTTTCCTCTCATAAAATACTCTAAGCTTGTCTCCAATAATCCTCCCAAATCTCTAACCCTTGCTGAGACAAGGAAGGCAAAAACGATCAGCCTACAAATACACTTCAGCTTTAATCTTCCTATTGAGAAAGTTATTGTACCAAGGCCACGATAAACTCCAGTTTTCTGCTCTGACTTCTCATTTTTCCACTCTCCAGTTCTCCACGTGACTGTTTCAGCCAAGCAGAGGAAGGAGAGACAGGGTAAAGCACAAACAAATACAAACCAGAGGAGGGGAATGTGGGTTTTTTTCAGCTTTTATAAGTCCTATGACGATAATCTCCTAAATGGTTTGCTGGGGAGCGTCAGCAGGCCCACATTTTTTCCTCCCAGAAAGCACAGTCACTTCAAATTCCTGTGCAGTGCTCAGGGTTTTCAGCACATCCATAGTAAACAAAACCCAGAGGAGCTTTGGAAAAATTATCCAAGTCCCACTCACACTCTAAAAATCCGTGCATCCCCGTCATCCTCAACAGAAGATCATTCCCTACATGGTTCTTAAAAATAAACAGCTTCCACAAATTTCAGATCTGCAAGTGCTGGATATGCCTTAAAAGTTGGATCTTTGCTGCCTGGGATCTTAATTACAGGTCTGGGATTCCTGCTTCAGATGCTCATGGCACACCTGCGCCTCAGCAGAAGAAAATCCTGGAAATTCCCAACTGTTGCTTCCCATTCAAGCTAACAAATAAACATAAAATCCCACCTCAAGGTTATCCACCTAACAAAGCACTGAAAAATCAGAGCACAACACAAAATGTGTATCGTAGACATGTTTTCATATTGATTTCATTCTCTCTCTGCCCAGGTGGGAAGTGCAGTCACATCATCCTGCCTTTCTCCAAAAATCAGGTTTACACAAATTTTACTGGGAAAAAATTCCCCCCCCTGTGAGGGTGGGAAGGCCCTGGCACAGGGTGCCCAGAGCAGCTGTGGCTGCCCCTGGATCCCTGGCAGTGCCCAAGGCCAGGCTGGATGGGGCTTGGAGCAGCCTGGGCTAGTGAAAGGTGCCCCTGCCGTGGCAGGAGGTGGCACTGGATGGGATTTAAGGTCCCTTCCAACCCCAGCCATTCTGGAATTATGAATTTGCATAAATAAACACAGCCCTGCCATGACATTCTTCCCTCATATTTAGGGATATCAATGTTTTTGACACAAAAATAGGAACAAAGTGATTCAGTTGAGTGGAAGGAACTAGAAGGTGACACAATTTAACAGCTCTGCAGATCTGTGTCTGTCCAACTGGTATTTGAGTCACACGGAAATAATTCCTGAAAATTTATTCCCAGTTTTAAACAGTGACAGATAAAGATTCAGTATTTTTTAATTCAGAGACTGAAGAGACCATCAACAGGTAAAAAACCAGACTGGTGGGTTTTATTTCCCGTCAGTGAAACAAAAATCTTCATCTCTTCACTGAAGGGATGCATGGCATGAGCATCCAGTAGCATCCAAAGGGACTGGCATTTGAAACTGGCAAAAAGAAAATACCACAGAGTATGACAGGAGCCCTTTCCTCACTCGGTCATTTCAGATCGAATATTCCTATGGACTGGACATGAGAACCTATGGATTTTAAGCAGCAAACCAGAGCCCAGCTGATGAGGAGGATCACAGCACAGGCACGTCAGCGAGCATGAGGGAGCTAATTCGGGACAGAAACAGGGAGAGGAATGCCCCGGCACACGGAGAGACTTCAGGAATTGCAGAGGAAACAGAAAGTACACTGAGCACTTGTGCTGCGGAAAGGGAAACCGGGGGCCTCTGCAGATACCATCAGGCCCCAAAGGCAGGGCTGGAAGACAAATGAAGATCATAATCCGCACTGAAGGGAAGAGCGAGCTCACAAAGGAAGATATAAAAGTTGTGTTTCCCTTTTGACAGCCTCGACAACTGCTTTCCAGAGAGCTGGGAGGCTGCTCCGAGTTCCCGGCTGGAAACACGGGGGGGTTCTGACTACCTGAGGAGAAGGCTCTGAAGCACCTCTGCCCCAGCAAGAGCAGCAAAACCCCTGGATTTAGAGCCAGATGGAATTCTGTTCATGCCACAGCTTTCACAGCAGGTGACCCAGCAGCGACATCCCAGCGGTGAATGTCCCACTTCCCTGAAAGGGAGATCGGTGCCAATCCCACGCCTTGGAGAACTTCCCAAAAGCAGGCACTACCCTGGATTCCACAGACACCTCCCCTGCCTGAGGTGGCTGCGTTCGCACCTCCGTGTCCAAGCGGAGCTCTCCCAGGCAGATCGCATAATTCAATTTAGCCCCCATTCAATTACCATTTTAATTACGCTTTCAGTGCAGGTACCGAAGGCCTTTCACAGAACTGCTGCTCCAAAGCATTCTCACTCTCCTAAGAAATGTTGGCAGGAGCAGCATCGCCTCTCTTCCCTGTTCTATCCCGGTATCCCCGTGGTGGGTTACGGATCACGGGGACCAGGAAAACTTAACTGCAGGGTTTAAAAGTCCCTGGATAGTTCACCTGCTGCAATGCAGGCTTACCATGGGGTTTGACAGATGAGTATCAACCAGGATCAGAAAGCATCTCCCCAAACATCCTCCCTCAGTGATTGTATCCCAGTTATCCCACATACATTTTTTTACAATCTAGATTTCTCACTCCAAGGAATATTTTCTGAACAAATTCCAAACACCTCCACGGCACACTTTTTGCTTCCAGTCCCTTTGTTCCAGAGGATATATATCTATCTGTCTGAAAAAGTGTGTCTTTGCTGACAGCCAGGAATTTTAATCAGCTGAAGAATACACCCCAAACCCCCCAGATCTGGACAATAATATCTGTAACACTTACACTCCCTAAAATAAAGCACGTGATTTGGGAACCCAGATCTGGACAATAATATCTGTAACACTTACCCCACGCTCCCTAAAATAAAGCACGTGATTTGGGAGAGAAAGATTCCTTCTAAAAAACATCCACATTTGCCTTGGTAAATAAAAAGTTGGGATGCATAACTGGGTAAGTTGGTATTTGCAACTCCCAGAACAAAAAGTTAATCAGATTTAATGCAAAATACACAATGCTGGCTGATATCAGTCCTTTTATTACCTATATATGTATAACAAGAATACAGATACAGATCATAGTGGCTGTTGGGGTTTTTTTTTAATAGACTCAACCATAAAGGTCAAGAGAAGCCACGAAACAGTTAAAATTCAGAATCAGAAAGAACTGAAAAAAAAAGAAAATAAGCATTTGGCCTCTTCATACTAATTTCCTTTTTCTTTACATTGCTCAACATCGCTCCTCAATTTGAGTTCTAATCAACAACCACTTCACAGCTCACATTTTATGAAATAATGCAGTTGATGCAATCAAGTCCAGCAAAATGTTTCCCTAAAGATGTTTCCATCATTCACATGCCTTTAAAAAAACACACACATGCACACAAAAAAAGGCTCTGACTTCCTCCATCACTAGTTAACAGCAAAAATAAACACACCACAGCATCTTAAATCATATTTTCATTAAAACAAAAATAGAATCTTTCTGGGGTTTCTTTCTGCTTAGTACAACATGTCTTTGTCCAGGAGAGGGGGGAAAAAAATACCCTCAACCTGGTCATTTTTCTACACTTGACAATAATGAGCACCAAATAAATAAAATTCAGCCTATGGAAATACAAACCATAACCCAAAAGCTCATCACGATGTGCAGTGAGGGGAGAAAATGCCCCCCAAACCCAACCCGGTACAAAAGCTCTTTCTGCTAATGAGTATTTATTTCATTTCCATACTTCCAGGCTCCTCTGCTTTCTATAAAGGACGGAAACCAAGCTCCTTTTTGGCATTATTCACCCACAATGTAGCGATGGACTTCACTGCCCTGAACACCACAATGCCAACAACAGAGCATGCAAGCAATCATTATTAAAAAGAAATTTAAAAAAAAAAAAAGAAGGAAATAATCCACATTTTCATAAAAACGAACGGAATACGCATTTTATACAGGCAGAAAAATCTTAACACCGCCTTGCATTTCCCAACCTGGATGTCCCTGCTTTCATTCCTGTGGATGCTGCGCGCCGACATCCCCCCGCTCACCAAACCCTCTAACCATTTTATAACCATTTAAAAAGCATTTTAACCCCCCAGCAGGGCTGCGGGACGGGGCTGCCGGCCACAGCTCGGCCCTTCCGCATTTTATACAGGCAGAAAAATCTTAACACCGCCTTGCATTTCCCAACCTGGATGTCCCTGCTTTCATTCCTGTGGATGCTGCGCGCCGACATCCCCCCGCTCACCAAACCCTCTAACCATTTTATAACCATTTAAAAAGCATTTTAACCCCCCAGCAGGGCTGCGGGACGGGGCTGCCGGCCACAGCTCGGCCCTTCCCATCGCACGGAGTTGCCGGCGGGCTCGTCAATATTCCCGGCA
>NW_008236761.1:1132082-1134183 GCF_000691975.1 Corvus brachyrhynchos | reverse complement strand
GTAGTACAGCAGGGGTAGAGCCGCCGGGCATGGTGGGAGTTGTGGTTCAGCGAGGCATGACGGGAGCTGTAGTCCGCGAAGGCTGAGGGAGGGAGAAGGCCGCTACGGGAATCCCGCTGGGATATGCCAGGTGGGGCTTCACGGCGATTCGGGATCTGAACCCGGCTCCGGGAGACCCTTCCCGGGTCGCCTGGCGAGCGCAGGGTCGCGGGCCGGTAGCGGGAGGGGAGCGGGGAGCCGCGGGGCCCGGCCTTGCCTGCACAGCCCTCCGCCCGCCGTCTCCATGGGGCCCTGCCCCGTCCTTCTCCTCGCACCGAAACCAGCCCCTCACCCTGCTTAGGGCAGGAAAGGAGTATTTTGGAAAGAGATGGAGAATTCCTGTGGATCTTCACGCAGGGACTGGGACGAGCAGGGCACCCATGCCCCCCGCCCCCCCTTCACTCCCTCACAACACTCGTTGCTGTTCGAAGTATTTTGCTGCGCTTTTTTTTGGTGGGGATTCACGCTGTAAATTGTGCTTCCTGAGCCATGGATGTGGAATGCCTCCCTTGGGAATCAGGGAACTGGGACAGGGGTAACAAGGGTCTGCTTCCCACCCCTGGGACACGCAAGGATGGGTGTGGAGGAGGTGAAAAACATGTCAAAGGAAACATTTCTCCTTGTGCATTTCTCCTGCAGGATTCCAGCGGCAGCACTGGGACATGCTCAGTGCAAGAAAAGGAAAATGCCTCCAGAGGGACTTGCAGGGTGTTTAACCAGGTGCCGACCTGTCCCGAGTGTGGGAATGACAGAAACAGCAAATGCTGGGGGTGTCACCTGCAGCTGTCCCCAGGTTCAGCTCTGAACCGCCAGAGCTTCTGTCTCCACAGATCCACAGCACCGGGAAACCTGGGGAGACCCCCTGTGGAAGACATGGATTTCCTGAGATGCGGGAAGAGTTTAAAAATTCCTTGGTTTCCTACCCAAAACCCAAGCCTGTGGCTGGGGGGGGGGGGGGGGCCCCCCCCCCCGCGGGGGGGGAGCCACTGCAGACAGAGCTGGAGGAAAAACAAACCAGAGACATCAAAGTTCATAGATTTTATTAAGCAGTGCCCAACTGCTATGGAAAATGGGGGGAAATTCAGGATTTGGCTCTCCTGAGCGAGGGACAGAGTGTATTCCCACATGGCATCTCTCCTTTCTCTGGCTGGAAACAATGTCCTGGCTCTTTGGATCACTATTTCCACCCAGCATGTCCCAAATTTATCCTATTGAACATAAAAAACCCCACCCTGGTTTACAAAAAAATTAATAGACCAAGCCCCCCAATTCCCACACTGGCACCATTTCCTTCCCAAGAGGAAAACCACAATGGAAAAGTTTTGAGAACAATTAATTCCAAACTGACATGTGTCTGTATGGAGAGGCAGCCCAATACATCCAAATTCCAGCCCATATCTCTTCCTAAGGGAACTTTTTCCTGGACTCATTGCAGGACAAAGTCTCTGGCCCAGCCAGATTTCCAAATAATGTCCCTGATTTTGGGAATATTCAGCACCACCAGGATGTTTTGCAGCCCCATAACCAGCACGGCGGGATGCACAAGGCTGTGAGTGTGGCCTGGCTGAGGGGGTGATTCCAGTTCAACTCCTTCGCGATCATCCAGTGGGCTGCTGGATTAATTTAATTCCTTCTGCTGTTTACCACAGTAAAGCCAGCGCTGGAAGGAGAGGAGGGGAAAGGGCTTTACGTTGAAAATTCTGCTGGAATAGAATTTTTTTCGTATCTTAAGGGTTGCTGTGTACTCAATAAGCATCTTTTATTAACAGCCCAGCCTCAGCTATCACCTGTGTCTTGACTTTCCCAAATAATCCAACCTCGTGTCCCAGAGCCCGGGACAGTTCTAATTCCGGCAGAAGCCAGGACAGACCTTGATTTTGACCTAGAGGACTGTTCACTCCACTTGGAAATTTATTTCAGACGAGCACTTTGGTGCTTAAAACTTGGGTTGTTCCTGATTTATGCTTCTGGCATGAAACACCTCGCCAGACCCATTCCCAGCAGCAGAGGAAAATCCTGCATCCCCCAAGCATCGCCTCCCTGTGCCCAGCTCTGTGCGGGG
>NW_008236761.1:1130632-1131747 GCF_000691975.1 Corvus brachyrhynchos | reverse complement strand
AGGGGGGACCGGGGCAGGGAGAGTGCCAGGGGGCCGGTACTGAGGGGGGCGGGTTCCTGACGGGGGCAGAAACGGTGCCACAAAATGTGGGTACGGAGGGGAAAAGATGCCAGGGGATGTGGGATGAGGGCACCAGATGTGGTGCCGAGGGAGTGTGACTAGAGTGGGATGAGGGTGGCACAGGGACGGGAGCGGAGAGGGATGGGGTACCCAGGGGTGCGAGGGCAGGAGGATGAGGGTGCCAGGGGATGGGGGTGTCCATGGGCTGTGATTTTGCGGGGATGTGGGCAGGGCAGGGTGAGGGTGGCAGGGGATGGGGGTGTCCACGGGCTGTGATTTCCCGGGGATGTGGGCAGCGCAGGGTGAGGGTGCCAGGGCTGCAAACTCCATGGGGACCTGGATACTCAGGGATTCAGGCACTCGGTAACGCAGGCACAGAGGTACTGGGGGGTGTTTGTGCCTTGCCGTGCCCCCAGAGCTGGTGGGAGATCCTGGAGGCCATCCCAGGGTATCGAGTTCCCATCACTGGGTGCTGGGATTCCCAGCTGATGGTGGGTATGGGGGCTGTGGCCAGGGAACTGCTCCTGCCTGTCCCTGGGGTGTTGGCTGTGCTCGGGGACCTGGGGAGCGATGACTTCATGGCCTTATTAAGGACTAATTTCCATCCAGGCAGGGAAAATAAACAAGTGTAGGTGTCGTTTACCATGGAAAGTTACTGGGGCTGTGGGGAGGCACTGCCTGTTTTCATCCATGGCCCGGATTTCTCCATTTACCTCCATGGGACGATAATCCCTAAATCCCGATGAGATTAAAGGCAGAAAGAAAGGTGGCCGGAGTGCCTCCTTCGCGATGTTTCCCAGATGACGAAATCCCGCGTCTGTCTAACCCCGATTAACCCGGGCGCTGAGCTCATCCCCCAAAAATACCAGGAGCAACAAGGGTGAATCCCCATCCCACTTGGCCCCCAGAGGCTGTGGGGAGGTGAGAGCCATGGGCAGAGCCGGAGGCGAGGCAGGAGCTGCTATTTTAACCCCATTATTCTTCCCATCCCAGCAGATCCGGCGAAGCCTGCGGCAGGCATGGGGCTGGGGGAGAGGCGGTGGGCTTTGGGGGCG
>NW_008236761.1:1125387-1130444 GCF_000691975.1 Corvus brachyrhynchos | reverse complement strand
CGCCTGTTCCGGGGATGGATCCGCTCCCGTGCGCTCGGCAGGGTGGCACCCAATGCCCTGATGGCTTTTTTGGCAGCCTTTTTCCACTTAAAGCCACCTGGCCACGCTGCCCCGGATGCTCATGCCAGGCACGGGTGTCCTGTGGGATGCAGCAGCTCACAGGAGCTGGAGATGGATGTTTGGAGGATGACATTGGCTCTTGTGAGCGCGCTGGCCGTGTCCCACCGGGCTCGCTGGGGTCCTTCACCTGCTCCCTGTCCCACCAGGCTCCATCCTGCGCCGCTGGAAGAGGAACTGGTTCGTGCTCTACCTGGATGGCAGCTTGGTTTATTACCACGACGAGACGCAGCGGGACATGGACGGCCGGATCCACATCAAGTACAGCTGCCGGGACGTGCGGATCGGCCGCGAGTGCAAGGGTGAGCAGAGCCCCTGTTGCCGAGCCCTGCATTCCCAACCCCATCCCACACAGGGCTCTCCATGTGGCTGTGCCCCTCTTAAACGACGCACATCCAGCATACCCCCTAAATAATCCAGGCTGTCTCATTCACCGCTTCTCGTTCGCAGCCAGGAGACGCTGGATCGTCTCTGCCATTGCTTTTCCTGGGGGAAGGAAGGAAGGAAGGAGGAACTCTCCTCCTGGTTTGTGCTTGTAGCAAACAGGATCCCACGGCCCTGACTCATCGCTCACGTCTCGCACAAACAAGGGGAACAAAGCAGCAGCTTGGCTGGGCCCCGCAGCCCACGGCCGCCGCACAAAGCTCCTTTCTTGGGCTGGGAGCGCCGGTGGGAGCACAATCCCGGAGCTTTGTGCTCACCGGAGGGTCCTGCCAAGCCTGGAGAACGGGGGAAGATACATGAGCCTCATGGATTTAAGATTTTGCTCTTGCTTGAGCTCACAATCCCGCTCCAGCAATGCGCATCTCCTGTTGCTACAAAATTTGGGTGTGCTCTGGCAAGTTCAAAGCAAAGGCAGCTCGGCCTCGTGGCCTCGAGCAGATTTTTGGCAGTTCGCTGCCCTTCCGTGTTCCTTCTGCCACGGGGGTGGAGGTTTCTGCCCATCAGCTCATTCCTTGGGTTGGCTTTTAACCTGTGAGATCCTGACCGCATACTGCACGTGAAGACGGAGCCGAACCTAAACCCACCAGCTCTCACGCCAGAGGGAATTTGGGGCCAGGGAGGGTCTCTGGGGCATCTCCCTGGCTGAGGCTGGATCCCACCCCATCCCTTTCCTTCCCTTCCCAGACGTGCAGCCGCCCGAGGGGAGGAGCCGGGACTGCCTGCTGACCGTGGTGCTGCGGGACGGCTCCAAGACCACGCTGTGTGCCCAGAGCGAGGACGACGCTGTGTAAGTGACTTTTGCGTCCCAATTATCCCAGCCTGGAAAGAGCCTGGGCCACACGAGAGCCCCGTCCTGCTCCCACCACATCCCACCCTTGGCTAAATCCGCCCCCAGCCTGTTTTCTCAAACACACTCGCAGGGCGAAAGGCGCAGGAGGAGATTTGGGGTTCCCACTGAATAATCCAGAGCCAAAAGCAGCTATTTTTAAGCAGTCTCCTGAGGGAGGGAGGTTTCCTCATGGATGAGAAATCCCCTCTTGGCCTGACTGAGGAGAAGGGTTTTCATCAGTGTTTGTAAATAAAAACTGTGAATGTGAAGCCCTCGCTGGCTTGAGGCAAACTGCCCTTTTTAGCACTGTTCCCCTTCTATTTATTTCTAAAAGAAATTAGAAATTAAACTTTAAAAAGAGTTTTTTTTTATGAAAATTGATTGTTTTAAAATAAAACTTTTAAAAATTAGAAGCGGCAAACATTCAGCTGCACCTGGATTGAGGGAAACGTTCAGCTGTGGCCAAGCAGAACTTCCTCAACTGAGCTTGACCTCAGCTGAGTGGAAATTCATCCATTACACGCTTTTCCCTCCAAACTTAGGTGTCATTTCCTGCCTGCCCTTGTTTTAGCCGGGGCCATTCCCAGGGACTGCCCTGTGCCCATCTCTGTGGTGTTGGGCACCTCCCAGCACATTCCCAATCCCAGCTGTTAGCCCAGCACTCATTAATAGGGAATTAAAGATTAGTGCCAGCCCCATGGCCACATCCAGGTCCCCGTGGAGGGGAAAAGGGACAGTTCCCACCCCTGCAGCACCTGCCAAAAATGAGTGCCTCTGTTTTGTTTGCAGTGCTTGGAAGATGGCTGTGCTGGAGGCTAAATCCACCCCGGTGAGGCTTCGTCCCCCTGAGCAGGGACACCATCCTGGCATGGGATTTGGGATTCAGGATTCGGGCAGGGGGAGGTTACCCCAACCCTGGTCCTTCCCAGGGCTGACACTGAGCTTGGAGAGGCTCCCCAACACCCACTGTGCAGCCTCAGGGCCCAGGGAGTAAAGTCCCTGGAGCCACAGGGAAGAAGGTGGGGAAGGGTTGGATGTCACCACTGATGGCAGGTGACAGAGCCACGGGAACCCTGTGCACTGGTGGGGGGCGATGGGAGTAGAGTTAAGGCGACAGGGACACTGTTAAGGGGAATGGGGGCAGAGCTGAGGTGACAGGAACACAGCTAAGATGACAGAGACACTGTTAAGGGGACAGGGACAATGCTAAGGTTATAGGGACACAGTAAAGGGACAGCGACACAGTTAAGGTGACAGGAACAGGTGAAGGGAATGGGAGCAGAGTTAAGGTGGCAGGGACACGGTTAAGGTGACAGGGAAGGGGCAGTCAGGGTGACCTGAGCACAGGCTGCCCCCAGCCCTTGGGACTGTTCAGATTCCCCACCCAAGGGACCCAGGGCCCTGTCACCCCTGGGGGGGCTGCGGCCCAGCCCCACAAATTCACCCCACCCCCCGCTGCTCCAGGTGCACGTGTACGACCCCTACGACGACGACTACTACCAGACGGTGCCCCTGGACTCCCACCAGGCCGCCTACATCAGCTCCGGCCACTACGGCCACCAGTATGGAGGTGGGTGGCCCGGTGGCCCCGGGGGGTGCCCGAGGCCGTTCCGCACCCCGCTCACGGCCCTTTCCCCTGCAGC
This sequence comes from Corvus brachyrhynchos, assembly GCF_000691975.1. Classification (NCBI taxonomy): domain Eukaryota; kingdom Metazoa; phylum Chordata; class Aves; order Passeriformes; family Corvidae; genus Corvus; species Corvus brachyrhynchos. Next base: position 1,127,411 of record NW_008236761.1, on the reverse strand, counting down.
TCCCGGGGTGACCCACGTCATCGTGCGCGAGGATCCCTACCGCGTCTCTGGGGACCAGATGGCCCTGGGGCTGCTGGCAGGGGCCGCCACCGGCGCTGCCCTGGGCTCCTTCATGTGGATGCCGTGCTGGTTTTAGCAGCCCCCAGGCCGGGCCTCGGCCCCCCCTTTGCTCCCCAGCCCGGTCTAACCTACCCCTGGCTTCGAACCTGCCCTGAGCCCACCTCAGCCTCCCCAAAACACCCTGGGGACAGAGACCTCCCCACACGCCCTCCTCCCAGCCCCAGCTTCTGCATTAAATAACCCCCAAGTGCTTCGGAGCCCCCCCAAAACCCACTCCAGAACCCCACAGCATCCGATTCCCATCGGCAAAGGGCCCGGGGAGCTGCCGGGGCTGTTGGCAGAGCTTCCCCACCCCAAATCTCCACAGGGAGCTGGCTGCAGAAATACTGTGTTTGGGAGCGAGGGGGAGTCAATCTGGGGGGAAGTGGCTGGATCTTTTTTGGCTGGGTGAACCCCACAATGCAGAGGTTTTTTAAGGGCTGTTTTTGGGAGAGGCTCCAGCACTGGAGCAGGAGCTGACACAGGGGGCAACCACAGGGATGCTCAAGAGGTGGGTGAAAGATTAAGGAGGATGAAAACCTTTGCAGGATTTCCACCCCTTTCCAACTCTCACCGGTTTCCCAGGCCTGGCCAAGTTGGCGAAATGGTGCAAAACCCTCAGGAACTGGAGTTAAACCCTTGGGAACCAGGCTGAGAACAGCCCAGGGAATATCCCAACCTTTCCAGCCAAGGGAGGGACACACAGCATCCTCAGTTTCACCTTGATTTTTGGGAGGGCGAGAAGGGCAGCTCTCCATGGGGACAAGGGATCCTTTCTGGCAGCCAAGCCAGGATCTTCACAGCAGGGATTTGGGATTGAGGGGGGACACACGGTCAGGCCAGGGGACAAGCAGCAGCTCAGGGTTTTGGTTGGGCAGCACCAGGGAGATGGCGATGGAAGGGGTGAGGAGCAGCTGCCGAGCATCACCCCCAGAGCCAGGATTGTATCCTGGAACCACGACTGATACTGGATTTAGGAATTACAAACCCCATAGCTGGATAGAAAACCACCAGTGATACCAGCACCCCAACCTGCTCTTGCCTTTAGAGCCCCGGGTCAGTTCCTCCCTGTGCCCATCGGGGGACTGGGACATCCCAACACACCATCCTCATCCTCTCCTGCATTCCCTGCCTCTCTCCTGCTGTGCATCCGCTCCCAGAAAGAGAAAAAACAAACAAACAAACAAACAAACAAACAACCTCTTTGAAGTCTAATAAAGGCAGCAAAAAAACCAGCCCTGGCCTGCGGGTGAGTGAGGATGAGGAGGGAATACTCAGCCTTGGCCACCTCCAGGGATGGGAAGGACTGTGTCCTCCTGGAGAGCTGCCCAGGGATGTCCCCAGCTCCTCCGCCTCCTCCTGTGCCCCTTTACCTCCCTCCCTTTCCCACTGGGAGCTCTGGGGGTTCCACCTTCAGCCTCTGAACGTGGTACAGTGGCCCTGAAGAGATACGGAAGGGACAAAGCTGCCCCAAAAATCCTCTTCCTGTGCACGAGAACCACCGTCGTGTGCTGGCAGAGCACATCCTTCTTTTGCACCACGGATTCATGGGATGAGGCGTCTCCACCTGGGACAGGCCCCGCGCAGCCCCGGGTTAGGCCTCGAGGTGGCTGAACAGAATCCCTGGTTCTGTTTAATTTGCAAAGCAGGAGTCACGCCTGGCTCCCACTTCTACGCCAGGGATTCAGGCCCCTCCATCCCTCTGTTAATTCCAGCACAAACACCAGCTCCCAAGGGCTGGAGAGGTGTCGGATCCAGCCCCACACACCCCATTGCATCCTCATCCCTCGTGCCTGTCCATGACCCCGGCCAGGCCCCGCAGCGCTCACTCACTGGCACCTCCCCATGGCACCGCCGCTCCTGGGCCGCTGATCCAGCACCCACGGCTATTCCTGTCGCCGGGGTGGGGGCACGGATAGAAACAT
>NW_008236761.1:1122731-1125369 GCF_000691975.1 Corvus brachyrhynchos | reverse complement strand
GGGGGGGCACTGTCCCCATTTCCAACCTGTGACACGTCCCAGCCGTGTGTGCTGGCATCCCAAAATCCCCACGTGCTGGGCTGATCCCCCAGCGTGAGCAGCAGGGAAGGGCAGATTCTGCCCCACTCGGGTGAGACCCCACCTGCAGAGCTGCCCCAGCCCTGGGGCCAGCAGCACAAGGACCTGGAGCTGCTGGAGAGAGCCCAGAGGAGGCCCTGGAGCAGCTCCAGGACCTGGAGCCCCTCTGCTCTGGAGCCAGGCTGGGAGAGCTGGGGGTGCTCACCTGGAGAGGAGAAGGCTCCAGGGAGAGCTCAGAGCCCCTTGCAGGGCCTAAAGGGGCTCCAGGAGAGCTGGAGAGGAACTGGGGACAAGGGCTGGAGGGACAGGACACAGGGAATGGCTTCCCACTGCCAGAGGGCAGGGATAGACGGGGTATTGAGAAGCTTTTCTGGGCAGCCTGTGCCAGGGCCTCACCAACCCCACAGGGAAGAATTTTTCTCTAATATCTAATTTACCAATCCAATATCCATTTTATGATTCACCAGCCAAAGTGCATAATCCCAGGTGAGACACATTGGGAGGTGGAAACATCTGAAAACTTGTCACCAGTAGCAACACAACCTAGAAACTGTCCCTCATTCCCATGCCATATCTGGCTGCTGACCTGAGAAAGCTCCTTTTCCCCAGCTCAGACACCCATGCTCCTCATCCCTGAGGTACCTGAACATTCCAAAGCTGTTCCTGCTTCTCTCCTGCTGTGCTGGTCTCCCAGAGATCCAGGGACATGGAGCAATCCGGGCAAGGACAGTGGTGGACCAGCACATGCCTCCAGCAGCAATTCCCAGGGTCTTCACGCCAGTAGGAACAGCTGGCAGCAGCCAGGCCCTGCACTAGGGAGCTAAATGAAGGAGCAATTAAATATGTTATAAATAATACTGGGAGCGCAAACAATTGAACCACAGCCCTCAGAAGTACCTGGCTTGGTCTGCTCCGCCCGGGAGGGGCTTCCCAGGAGCTCGTGGCGCCAACTGAGAGCAGCACTGGGCAGGACCAGAGGGACCAGAAGTGCTGAGGGACAGAGCTCAGGGCTGACCCGCTCCATTTCCAACTCCAATCCAGACTCGCAGCACTCCTCTCTCCCAGCAGGGAGAGCTGCTGAAGCTCCAAACACGGAGCAAAGCTCAGAACAACTCCAAAACCCCTCAGAAAAACAGGATCCGCAGTAAGGAGCAGGCACAAGCCATTAACACCCATCATGCGCACAAACCACCTGGAAAATGAATCCCACAATATCCCATGGCACAGGAATCAGCTGGGGGCCACGTGACCCTCACTGTGATCCAAACCCACTTCTCTGGAAATCAAGCAGCTCAGGAAATGTCAGGATCAAACCTCCAATTTCCATCCAGCCCCTCTTCCCGAGCTGGGATAAATGCAGGAAAAGTCAGGGCCAAGCCACCAGTGCCGCGAGCGTGGGTAAATCCCATTTTCTCCCTTCCCTGCCCTGTATCCGAGGACACGCAGCGCCGTGGATGGACCCACTGGCCGTGGGAGAGACACTTCAGTTCTTTAATTAGCACTAACGTTAATCAAGCCTTTAATAACATCCTCGTTCCAGACGTGCTCTCCGGGTGGCTGACAGCGAGCACTCAAAACGGCTCTGATTTATATCCAAATGCTTGGAAACAGGTGGCAAGCCTGGAAAATTCGATCTGGAAACAGCACCCCTCCCTCCCAACCCAGCAGGGCAGAGCTGTGGGGCAGCAGGAGCACCATCACCCAGCTGGCCCCAGCCCTTCCCTACCCCTTATCCTCCCGGGAAGGGCAGAGCTGCAATTCCACAGGCGTTTGATTCCCGACACACCCGAGCCCGGCCTTTCCGGCATCGGTCTGGGCAGTCAGCTCCATTCTGCTCCTACAAGAGGATCCTAAATATTTTATAAAAAGCCACGTTCGACTACACCATGCACTCGGACCAGGGTGGGGAAGGGAAAAATGGTTAAAGAGGGGGGGAAATAAAATCGGTATTTTTGCCAATTGATGAAAAATCCATTAAACTGATGACAAAAGAATTACAATGGTGAAACCCCAAGCCCAGCAAGCCTGGAAAGCCCGGCTCAGGCAGCGGGAGAGCAGCAGAGGAGAAGGCAGCACAGATGGGAAGGAGAGGCTGCTCTGAGGTCTGGGTGTCTGCAGCTGCCTCTCTGACTGCGGGAGCGCCCCCAGCCTGTGCCGCAGCCTGCCCACCCCATTTATCTTCCTTCGGAGCTGGGACATGCCCAGCATGGAAAAAGGTGCTGCTGCAGCAGGTAGGGAGAGCCCTACCTACTTTGGTGTGCTGAGGATTCGGGCACTGCAAGCAGAACTGCAGCAAGGCTACGGCTCAGCTGCTGCAGCAGCTCTGCAGATGCTGCCTGGAGGATCCTTTGGCTCCTCCAGCCTGGAAAAATCAGGGCTGATCCCAGCAGTGAGCAAAGAAGCCATCAGCACCCTCCAACCCCAGCCAGATACGCCCTCTTGGATTTTGGAGCTGGGCTGGGAGCACAGCTTGACCCACTGCAGCCACGAGCAAGTGGCCAGGAGCACCCTCCGGAGCTGGTGGGTGCCCCCCCCCCCTTCCCTGCGCCACGGCAGGCCC
>NW_008236761.1:1113836-1122664 GCF_000691975.1 Corvus brachyrhynchos | reverse complement strand
GCCCCCCCGGCCGCAGCCAGGAGGAACCGAGGCGGTGACTGGGGTGTTTCCAGAGGCTCCCACCCAGGGTGGGACCTGGAGGTGCCAGGTACAAGGAATGGAAGCTCCTCCCAGTGACAAAAACCTTCTCCAGGGACTCGTTTCCCCCCCACAACTGTTTCCATATCCCTAATTCCAGCACATCTCCACAGCTGCATTCCAGTTTCACAACCAATTTATTCGTGGTCCTTTTAACAACAAAGAGCTTAACCAAGAGACCAAGGTTGGGCTGTTGGTGTTCCCACACCAAATCCAGGTAATTCCCCTCCTCTACTCGCCAGGTTGTACAGGGCTTGGAGCAACCTGGGCTAGTGGAAGGTGTCCCTGCCCATAGCATGGGGTGGCACTGAATGGTCTTTAAGGTCCCTTCCAACCCAACCATGCTGTGATTCCACGATTCTCTCCTTCAGGAGAGCAAAGGATAACTCACCAAAGTGCATCTGTTACTCACCTCCCTGGCCCCGCAGACCTGGCTGCCATCTCCAGCAAGGAGGCTTAAGGAGGATCCTCCTCAGGGAAGGTGGGCTTGGTGCACCCGTGTCCCAGGGAAGCTGAGGCAGCGGTGAGGCCGCACAAAGCACCCGAATCGCCTTTGGGAAGGGAACGGAAGAAGCAGCTGGCTGCAGAGAGCAGAAAGGAGCAGAGAGGCACAGCTGCCTCCCTGGACAGGCTCCGTCCCCGGCATCGCTCGTCGGGCGCTGCAAACAATCGCAGAGACACTGCAGCAACAGCAAACACACCCCTGCACCACCTTCCCTCTGAAACAGAACCCCCCAAAACTCTTCCTGCCCTCACAAAAGCCTCCTGCAGCACCTCAGCCCCCCGTGAGGGGCTGCGCCTCCCGCCTGCGCTGCGCTGCACGTGCTGAGAGAAGAGACCCAGAGCTTTCCAATGAGACAGGTATTTATTTAGTTCAAGCGCTAAGGATTTGTTCTCTTGTTGTTGTTGGTTCATATTATCAAACAGAGCTGAGGTACCACTGACATTCCAACATGAAGAAAAGGAACCTTTTTTTCCCCTTACACAATTTCTTCAACTACTTTTATCAAGACAAAACGTGAGGCATGGAATAGCTGCATGATGGACTGTACAACGAGCAAGCCAGAGCAGGGAGGAGAAAAGAAACAGAGCCGAGACCTTCACTCAAAAAATCACACGAAAATCAGCATTAGAAGTCTGTGCCCATGGTTCCACTGGCCACATCCACGGAGCAAAAGAAAATTAAAATCTAAAACCTGACAGATGGATGGTGCAAAAAAAAAAAAAAAAAAAACCCAAAAAATTAATATAAAGACCATGTTGCTCCTGTGCTCACCCCGGAAGTGTGTGCTCTGTGGAAAACTGGGATGAGGACAGGACTGAGCCCTGTGGTCACATTAAGCACAGACTATCAGCAAGGACATGCACGGAACATACCTGGCTGTGCTGAGCAGCCCCAGGGACGTTGTCTGGAAGTGCCAAACCACAGCCTCACCCGTGCTCCTGCAGCCCCCTGGCCGTGCTGAACACGGAGCTGTGGGAATGCTGCTCTCCAGACCTTTGTTCCCAGGGAGTTCTGGACAAACCTGCTCTCAGGTCTTCCAGGAAAAGCAGCCAGGCTGCTGGTCCACTACAGCCCGTACGGGCTAAGCCAGCTCCTTAAATCCAGTGCTTAAAGCTTGGGACTGTGGGAAGCAGAGGGGGCTGGTTCTATCAGAAGCAAGAAAAAAAAAGGATGTCCTTGTGGGGAACAGCCAAATGAGGACCAAAAGAAGCTGCACGGAGAACCAAAGGAGACAAAAGCAAACCAAAGCAAAGGAAGAAGCAGCAGGATGAAGCATTTCTGCATGGTTAAGAACAGTACAACAAAGGAAAAGCAGCCAGGTTTCCTTCCCCCAGAGAGTTTCTTTTAAATAAAGAATGATCCTTTGTCACATATCATTGATGTTTATTTCAAGACATGCCACGTCAAAAAAACTCGCCTTTAATATTGCATTAGAAAAGCACTTTTACATCTCGTTCTGCCTTTAAGTTATTGTTGTGCAGAGCTGCTAGAAACCCAGGGCAGGGCACGAGCCTGGCATTCACCTCAGGAATGAAGAATTCCAACTCTTTTATGCCCGCTTCCTGGGGAAAGTGGTGGTGAGGATGATTCCCTTCCTCTCCCCCAGGTGGTTATTTTAGGTGGTACAGAGAGGGGCAGAAGAGAACCAAGGAGGAGCCTGAATATTCCCTTGCAATTGTCCATTTAATTTGCAATCGCAACACAGACTCGAGAATTCGTTCCTGCACTGTAACTCGGCCAGAGTCGCCCAGCAAACAATGTATTTACAATTGTGTTTATTAACTTACACAGCAACTTCACAATGACTAGTAAAGATTAAAAGGGTGCACTTCTAGTGTGTTCCATTCCGTGTTTCTCAGGTAGCTACATCTCGCAACATCAGCAAAGCTCTACACAGATTCCTCAGCCCAAGGAAAACAACAAAATCAGCACTGAAAAGAGTAAAAAAATTGAAGCCGAGAAATAAATATCAAAGAAAAAAGGGTTAATTGTGAGCCTAATTCCATAGAAAACTAAATTACTAATTACTTAACCAAACTATACAGCTCTAGAGAACCAAACTAAACCAACTTGGAAGACTGAACATAAAAAAAAAAAAAAAAAAAAAAAAAAAAAAAAAAAAAAAAGAAAAAAACTCGAAAAAGAACAGATGCAGATTCCTCAGCCCAAGGAAAACAACAAAATCAGCACTGAAAAGAGTAAAAAAATTGAAGCCGAGAAATAAATATCAAAGAAAAAAGGGTTAATTGTGAGCCTAATTCCATAGAAAACTAAATTACTAATTACTTAACCAAACTATACAGCTCTAGAGAACCAAACTAAACCAACTTGGAAGACTGAACATAAAAAAAAAAAAAAAAAAAAAAAAAAAAAAAAAAAAAAAAAAAAAAAAAAAAAAAAAAAAAAAAAAAAAAAAAAAAAAAAAAAAAAAAAAAAAAAAAAAAAAAAAAAAAAAAAAAAAAAAAAAAAAAAAAAAAAAAAAAAGCTAAAAAATAAAGGCATAAATCTGCATAATGAGAAGTTGGTTTCCATCCTACTCCAGTCCCTCCCTTTCCATCTAAGATGTCTCAACTAGGATTCTGCAGGATCAAAGTAAACACCCCTTCCCCACGGACCTATGCCCACGCTCTGGAAAAGCGGGTGCCATTCCCCCTCTGCTGGGGCAGCCAGCTGCTCTTCCCTCTTTGTCCCAAATTTCCAAGGTTTCAATTGGCTTTGGCAGGTTTTAATGCCAGCCCTGATTTCAATATTTCCCTTAAAAAAACAAAGAAGCAAAATGCTTTCTCCTCCAAACAGCTGAAACGTTACGTTCCCATCTCTTGGGCAGTAATAATTCACTTCATTGGTGTTCTACTTAAAAAGGAAAAAAAAAAAAGCTCTGAAAATTCATTTTGCACTCGAAACATTATTTCCCTGTTTCCTGCAAGTGTTTTGCTAATGCACATCCACCCTTTCCTTCCCCCCCAAATCCTCCAGAAGCCACTCATCCCAAAGAGCCCATCCGTATTTCCCACTATGCGTCCTTGGAAATGTGTCCCCGCTGCCTCGGCAAGAATTCCCAGCTCCAGCAGCCGGCGGTGACAAAGCCCCACTACGGCCGGGCTGGGTCTGGACACCAGGCAGACTCGCTCTGCTCAACGCAATTAAGAGCTTGGGGTTAATTTGTGTTTAATTATCAAGGATAAGTGTTTAACCCTCGGCATCTGCCGCCTCCCCCTGTGATTCCGCCTGCTGTCTATGCATTCCCAGTTTCTGAGAGAAATCCAAAGGGCCAGATTTGCAAGCCTTCTTCTGCACATACATCTCATCTAGGTCCAATTCCAAACTTACTCAGTTGCCATCCTTTCAAAGTGCAATATCATAACATATTAAAAAAGGAACAAATATTAAGAAATTGTACCTATTTTTGTTTGGATTTTTTTTTTTTTTTGCTTTTGTTTTTTTTTAAAGTTATACCTAGAATACGCTGGAATATTTTGGCTTTTTTTTTTTTTTCTTATAAATAATGAAGACACTGACATTTTGTTGGTGTGTGTGTGTGGGGTGTGCTTGTGAAGCTAAAGATCATCTCCACGAGACAGCCAGCGATGATGAACTGCGATACGTTATTACGGAAAGGGGAAGGTTCAAGCCAATATTCACACTGCAGTCAATGAAGAGGACAGGGAGGGAAAGCAGTGATGTTCTGGAGAAAGGTGGAAGCCACATGGTATTAGCAGGAACAGCCTCCTTCACTGACAGGCTGCTCTTGAGGCTTTTCCAGTTTTATGTCAATCACTGGAAGGAGGAAGTTAAGGCAAACAGATCTCCAACTCTGCTTCCCTACCAAGAGCAGGATTTTGAACGGCACTTTCAGTGCTCCCCACTGAAATGCTTGGAAAGACCAGCTCCAAACCGAAGGTTTCTCACCTGCCCCTCCTGCCCTGGCACTGGCACATTAAATATGCAGCAGAAACTATGTCGGACCCCAATGCTTGTCTCCAACCAGTCTGCTCTTCCCAGCGATCCCACTGACCTCTTGCTGGGGGAATTAAAGATGCATGGATACACCGAAGGGTCTGATCACTGTTTCTGCACAACCACAGAATCATTCGGGTTGGGAGAGCCCGCCGAGATCTTCCAGTCCACCTGCTCCCCCAGCACTACCAAGGCCACCAGTATCTCATATCCCCAAGTGCCACATCCACACGACTTTAAATCCCTCTGGAAATGGGGACTCTACCACTTCCTGGGCACCACTGCACCCTGCTAATCCCCGGAGCTCCGGCCGTGCCATCCTGACCTCCCCATCAATCCGTGCTCAGTTAAACCTCTGTGCTTCCACCAGCAGCCAACAAAGCCCTGCCACCAGCCTGAGCTCCCCCTTCCAGTGACAGCTACTGTCCCACAAGGTCACTGCAGAGCTGGCTGCTCAGAACCTGCCTGTGATAAGCGACTCCCTCTGCAGCACTCCAATTCCCAGCGGATGCCCTACAGTTACAGCCTCACGGAACTTTGCCCAGGAGGAGCTTTGAATGCTAATCCCCAGCTCAGAGCTGTTCACCACAAGTCTCCAGCGTTCCCCTTATCAGAGAACACAGAGGCAAAGAGATCACACAGCTGGTACTTCCAACTTATTTCTTTAGGGGGTTGAACTTGCTTTTTAAAGAGGTTTGGAGAAAATAAACACGGAAAGAGAAACAAAAGACCAATAATTCATCTCCAGTGTTTGGTCCATTTGGCCGATCTAAAGCTTGAAGTGTGTTTGAGTTGGAGATGCTTGACATGAGCCTTGACAGCTTCATCTCAGAGCACCAGTGGGTCAAGATCCTTGAACCCTCCATGTTCTGCAAAAACACCCCCGTTAATCCTAATGCAGCTGCCCAGGAGACAATGCTATTCCATCCCTGCTATCTGCAGGCTGCAGGAAGCCAAATTCCCAGTGCCCTTGCTGCACTCCCGTTTAGACACTGGTGATCAAACTGCCTGACACAGCCCCTGCCTGTGCACTCTACCCCTCATTAATAAAGACTGTCGCTCGTTAACCTTTCAGGGACCTGCAAGACGAAGTATTTCTGCTCACTCAAGTCCCTATCACACAAAGCTTGTGCCTCAGCAGCTGCAGCCCCCAGCTTCCCAAATCCTTCTTTCCCCCATGTATCAGATGCTCTGATGGAATGTCAAGGCCTGGCTTGTCTCACTCCCACAGTTGCTGGGACTTCTTTCCACCAAGATACAATTTCTCCTCTATTTACCAGCTCCATGATCCCTGCTGCAAATAAAACCAACAACCCTGGAAAAACTGCTATTCCAAACACACCCACCTGGCCAGGGCAGTGATTCCAGTGTAGCCATACTGCTACATCATGCCTTTTCCATCCCTCATGCCACCTGCTTTCCCTTGGCTAAGACTGATCACATCAGTTGAGTCTTCTCCCTCCCACCACAGAGATGCTGCCTGGGGTCCAGGCCATGACAGGCTGCCCTGGGAGGTTATGGGATCTCCATCCTTGGGAGATTTCCCAAGTTTCCCTGAATGTGACCTGGAGAAACTGGCCTAATCTGGGAGTCAGCCTTGCTTTGAGCAGGAAGGTCAGAGAAGGGGCCTACAGAGGTCCCTTCCACGACAGTTTGATTTTGGATTCTGTCAGCCAGATGTGCAAGAGCCACATAGGGGGGTTTTTTCAGACCTCTTTGCAGCTGTTTCTCCCACCTCCCTCCCCACATCCCACACGTTCAAACACCAAGCAAAGAATCCTTTTGCATCACCATTCCTTCCCCTGCTGCTTCCACCCTCAACACCCCTGCTCCCAGCCTTTCAACCCACCAATCCTTCTTCCTCAGCACTTCAAGCTCGAAGGTTACTTGCCCCTATTCCCCCTCTTTTTGGGATGTCCACGAGCTGCGCGAGGGCTGCAGCGGCTTTTCCTCGTCCAGGGTAACGCCTGGCACAGGCACAGAAAGGATACTGTCTTCTCTACTTTTGTCTTGTGTGCTTTCCATCCCAGGCAAGGCAGCTGCCACGCGTCGGAAAAGCTGCAAAGAACCACACAGGGAACAGATGAAAACAACGGCTCCCCCCGGCTGAGACAGTTCAAACAATGATTCAACACATCCTGCAGCACTATTTACACTGCTCAGCCCCAAAATCCTGACACCAAATATAACCTTTATTCCTAGGAAAGGGCAAAGCACAGCTCTTGTTAGTGGAGATCAAATGGCTGCGAGCAGCAAACCTCCTGCACCTTCTCTGCAAATAGGATGGGAGGCATCCAGCACCTCACCTCACACCTGCCATGTATGTCCATGGACCCCAACAACTTCCCCATGCCAGCTGGGAATTCCATTTTCACACCTCCCCAGAGGATTACAAAGGAGCATGGACATGCTGATGAAGGCAAACACACCATCCAGGAACCTGTCACCGTATCAGCTGAGCTGACACACATGGGAAAGTGTCAGAAAATGGGATGTATGGAAAGGATTTCTTCCAAGCTTCACCCAGCTGTGGCTCAGGCTCCTGTAAACCAGACAAAGGAACGTGCCCAAACCTAATCCTCATCTTTCGGTGCCCACGTCATGGTTATCCTATGTCCACATTCAGGGCATAAAGCACAGAACAAATGCATCCAAAGCCTCTCACTTGAACACCACCTCCAGTTTCCCAGCAAGGTCTGAGCTCCAAACTCTCCTCACGGTTTTATTCCACTTGAAGGAGGCGAGATGGAACGGAACTGATTTCCTCTCCTGCATTTCCTGCCTTTGCCCCTGAGGCTCAGCTTTGTAATTCCCACCACACGGCTTTTCCTCTGGGTGAGGACCCTACAGATGTGCCCACTACTACTGCAGGAGAATTGCCCTGGATCCAGCTGCCTGTCCCCCCCAGCACAGGATGCTCTCCATCCATCGCTGTGCTCCCACCGCATCCCTGAGAGCCGCGCGGGAGTCCTGGATCGCCCGGTGCGGGTCTGACGTCAGCCCTGGTGTGTTCCATTACTGCACATTTTCCTGCCTCTCCTCAAATGACACAAAGCTAAACCACTTATTCCCAGTGACCCACTTTCCACAGAAAACCAAGCCAAGCCACTGCCAGCCTGTTTACATCAGGAATGTGGGTACCCGACCAGCCCTGCGGGTCCCTGCCCGAGGGCTTTCCCCGCTTTGGCTCCCAGTGTCCAAATGATGCTGGAGAGACAATTAAGACAACTTTGTTGGCTTGACAGCCCCCTCCAAGCTCACCATGAGCAAGCCCCCAGGCCTGTCTGGGACCTTTCCTGGCAGGAATCTGGCACACAGTGGAATCTGAGCCAAGGACAGGGGTCTGAGAAGTCGGTCCTTGACGTAACTCCCTGATTTCAGCCAACAACTTGGAAGTAAACAAAGCTTAGTACATCCCCCTCCGTGTTTCTGTGAACCTCTGCAATTAAGCTGGACCTTCCAGCCTCCCTGAAAACCTCAGGGAAATCCTCAGAGGCCAACCAGGACATAACAAAATTCCAGGTGCTAAACTGTACCTAAACCAACATGAGGAGTCTTTAAAAAATCCTCAGCTGATGGAACCAACTGGAATTCCTGCATTTAAACCACAGTGCTGACAAAAAGAATTTACTGTTTAAAATACAGTAATCCTTTCTTTACATTAAGACCAGGAATAAAATGATGCTTTTAGCAGTATTTCTCCCCTAAATTATCGGACTAAAAATAGGAATTTGGCAACTAAGAAAAATCAACTTTCTTTCTTATTAACGTTCTGCTTATCAGCCCCAGCATATGTGAGTAAATCCAATTAGGGAAACTTCCTGATGGTTGGAAAGCAGCCTTCCCACAGGGCCCTCCGAGCTTCCTGGTGCTGTCAGCCCCGAGCCAGTGTGTGTCTACACACACATGTACATGTTTAAATGTTTGTGTGGGTATAAAAACACAAGTATTGATGAGCATCCAGGACTTTTTTTCCAAAGCAGGAGTTAAATGCAGCAGCTGAAAGACTAAAAGCCACACAAACGCTCTCTCAGCATTCAACTCTGCAATCTGCTTCCTGATAGAAACTCTGGAAAAAAGCCTCATCTCTCACCATCAGTTTCCAGCCATTTGCCAAACTGTGCCTTTCCTGCTACTCCAGCCAATAAATCCCAACAGATCAGGGTCACAAAGGACTGCAGGCATAAACCAGTTTTCAGCCACAGTCCAGCAGCAATATGGAAAGGACAGGAGGATCACTGTCCAGATGGAAAAACCGGGCAAGAAACCTGTTCCCCAATGCAAGGCA
>NW_008236761.1:1107702-1113515 GCF_000691975.1 Corvus brachyrhynchos | reverse complement strand
CCTAATTCTCATTCTCTGCAGCTCTGAGGATAATTCTTGCCCATCAGATGGACAAGAATCAGAAGACAGGAGAAAGAGCCCAGCTCTGTGAGAACAGGGTCACAGAGGGGCTGTGCTCAGGGAGCTGCTGCCGTGAGAAAGTTCTTCTGCCAAGGACCACATTCATCCCCTGGCTCTTCCAGGGCCAGCGTGGAGTGTGCCAGGTACTGCTGGAGGGAGGAATTCAAGGGCTCTCCCTCCCCTCTCTTTCTACAAGACAGCAAAATGAACCCTGACATATTCTGGGCATGAAATCCACGGACTAACAATAAGATTCCCTGAAATACAGACTGCCGAGCCAGAGCAGGAATCGCAAAGTCTTTTAAAGCTTATTCAGGGCTGACAGAATGAATCAGAGACTACGATTCTCTGCATTAAATGGAGCAAGTTATCTACTTCTCTTCTCCAGCTTAAGGCTCCCCTGGCAATCAGTCTTTGCAGGATCCAAAAGCCAATCTTTTCCCCTCTGCTGCATCAGTTTCACCCCACAATAACACCACCACCGCTTTTATTCCCCAGTATCCACTCATTTCTTCTTCAATAGCCCCTGCCTAAAGCCAGAACGAACAGCAAGTGTGAAGGACCTTGGGGACTGCAAACAGCTCTGCAGTCACAGATCCAACAGTACACAGCACTGAGGTGCCATCCTCAGAGCTCTCCCCTTTCCTGGCACAGGGAATGGCAAAAAAAGCCTGGCAGCAGCACGGTCCCCTCTGCTTCTTTGCTGGTAGAAGATGCTGGCACTGGAATACCTGCTGTTGCAAGGACAGAGCACCTCACCTACTGCGGTCCCAGCACAAAGCCAGGCCCTCTGGATTTGCAGGGCAGCTGCAGGGAGCACAAAGCTGAGGGCAGTGCCCTTCCCTCTTATCCATGCTGCCTTCCACCAGAAAATGATGAACCAGAAGCTAAAAGCAGCACACAAGGACCAAAGTCCCCTGGATTCCCACTGATAAGGAGGAGCTGGGAAAGTCACAGCCATTCCCTCCCTGAGCAGGACAAGAAATTCAGCTGTTTCTGTATGAAAATTCTGCATGAAAATTAACTTAGACAGTGCTTGTTCTCCAGGCCCAGAATATATTGTGGATAGAAGTTACCAGCTATGGGAAGGTCAAATTTGCATTCAGCTTATTAAGGATTTTACACAGGTTATGGGTAGGGGATCCATTCTGCAGTTGTACTTTCCCCTTGCACTGGGAGAGAATTTATTGCTAAGTTACTAAAATAAATTCACACAATTCAATAGAGAAGCAGCAAGGAAACAGGAAACCATCTAAGTGGTGGCATTAAAGGTCTTATCCTTTGATAATTGCTTAAACAACTATTTATTAAACTAATAAAAAACTGAGAGTTACAAATATTCTAGAGTATAGAAGAGCTGTGAAACCCTTGAACATCCCAGCCCACGCCTGCAACATCTGGATCAAAACTTAGAAGAAAAATCCACTTTTAATTCTTTTTGAATATCCACTCGTGTCTTTGCACACCATCAAATCCTCAGGGTTCCACCCGGCCCTGAAAGCCACAACTCCCTCACAGGCTTGGCTACAGAACCTCTGGAAATGTGGCAGGGCACAGAAACTCCCTCAAGGAAAGAAGGAGTGTAGAGCTGCTGCTTCATCATCACCATCATCATCACTCCTCTCAGTGAAGCAACTGCTCTCAGTGCACACCCCCAGGTCTAAGCACTCATTAAGGACTGCAGCACAGAATCCAAACCTTAATTACAAGGCAGCCTCTGTTGTGGCAGGATAATTGGGGGACCCTGGAAGCCAATACGTCCATGGTGGGTAATGCAGTGAAAGAGCTCTGAGTTAACACTGCTATAATTATCCCATTATATAGGGAATCATTTTGCTACTTAGAGACAAAGTCAAGGGACATTTTAATAACAGACCCTTTAGTCCTGTCTAGAACATAAAGTAGTTTATAATCCTGTTTTATTACTCCTGGTACCATTTCTGCATAGAAACCATTTGTGTAACTACATATATAAAATATACATGGAATGTCATCCATACACAGAGAATCCCTGATGGTTTGGGTTGGAAGGGACCTTAAAGCCCATCCAGTGCCACCCCTGCTATGGGCAGGGACACCTTCCACTATCCCAGGTTGCTCCAAGCCCCATCCAACCTGACCTTGAAAACTTCCAGGGATCCAGGGGCAGCCCCAGCTGCTCTGGGCACCCTGTGCCAGGGCCTCCCCACCCTCCCAGGGAACAATTCCTTCCCAGTATCCCATCTAGCCCTGCTCTCTGGCAGTGGGAAGCCATTCCCTGTGTCCTGTCCCTCCATGCCTTGTCCCCAGTCTCTCTCCAGCTCTCCTGGAGCCCCTCTAGGCCCTGCAAGGGGCTCTGAGATGTCCCTGGAGCCTTCTCCTCTCCAGGTGAGCACCCCCAGCTCTCCCAGCCTGGCTCCAGAGCAGAGGGGCTCCAGCCCCGGGGCAGCTCCAGGGCCTCCTCTGGACTCTCTCCAGCAGCTCCACATCCTTCTATTCCCAGGGGACAGGGAGCTGAACACAGCATTTCACATGTTTGTGTTTGCTCTGTGGAGACACACAAGAATCTGTGTCTTTTCCAGGTCCAAATTTAAAGAGCCACAGCTCATCTCAGGACATAAACACTCATTTTTCTGCAGTCCCATCAGCTCAAAAGACCTTTCACTGCTTTCCCCAATTCAAAAGCAACTCATCATCTACTAGAAATAAACAGCTCTGGCTATCCAGGAACATTTGCTGTCACTTGCAGTGCCTTCCAACAGAGTGGGAACAGCAGTTCCAGTGTCCCCCTGTGCACTGGAAGCATTTTAAGCCATCACGCTCCTCCTTCACTGGTTTGTTCATTCACTGAATAACAAACACTCCTCAGACCTGTGTTTCCCCAACTTTTTGTCTCACTCTCAGTCCAAACACCAAATCTGGATCACCAAAAATCCAGGAAGGTGTGATTTTGTACTCACAAAGCTTCTTCCATTACTCCTCTATTATTTAAGGGGAAGGAAGCCCCAAGTCATTTGATGCAAGGTGAGGGATCCTTCAGAACCTCAGCCAACAACTCTGAGGGGTTGCTTGCTGTGTGTGGACTACAATTCCCACTGGCTCCCTTTGCCAATATCCAGGGAAGTGCCACTCACCTGTTTTACATTGTATCCTGCTTTTGCACTAGTTTCAATGAACATTACATTCAACTCTTTGGCTTTCCTTTCTCCTTCCTCGATGGACACTTGTCTGGGGAAGAAAACACAGAGTTAGGGAAAAAAAACCCAAATCTGGACAAACACCTTAATAATTAAGATTTATTACAGTTCTGAAAGCACTTAATGGGTTTTTTTCCTGATTGGAATGCAGAGCTGCAGAGAGATATCACCACTTCAGGTACCAGACCCACTTCCATGGCACACCTGGCTCCCAAAGCAGAACTCAGCATTCCAGTGGAACAGCCAAGTGTTCACCCCCAAATCCCTGTCCAGGAGGCTGTGCTTTTATTTTATTTTTATTTTATTTTATTTTTATTTTATATTTTACAATTAGCAATCACAGTCCAAAAATAATCATCAAAACCATACTGTTTTAAAAAAGGTCCAAGTGTAACCATCTCAAAGACCTTTCACTGCTTTCCCCAATTCAAAAGCAACTCATCATCTACTAGAAATAAACAGCTCTGGCTATCCAGGAACATTTGCTGTCACTTGCAGTGCCTTCCAACAGAGTGGGAACAGCAGTTCCAGTGTCCCCCTGTGCACTGGAAGCATTTTAAGCCATCACGCTCCTCCTTCACTGGTTTGTTCATTCACTGAATAACAAACACTCCTCAGACCTGTGTTTCCCCAACTTTTTGTCTCACTCTCAGTCCAAACACCAAATCTGGATCACCAAAAATCCAGGAAGGTGTGATTTTGTACTCACAAAGCTTCTTCCATTACTCCTCTATTATTTAAGGGGAAGGAAGCCCCAAGTCATTTGATGCAAGGTGAGGGATCCTTCAGAACCTCAGCCAACAACTCTGAGGGGTTGCTTGCTGTGTGTGGACTACAATTCCCACTGGCTCCCTTTGCCAATATCCAGGGAAGTGCCACTCACCTGTTTTACATTGTATCCTGCTTTTGCACTAGTTTCAATGAACATTACATTCAACTCTTTGGCTTTCCTTTCTCCTTCCTCGATGGACACTTGTCTGGGGAAGAAAACACAGAGTTAGGGAAAAAAAACCCAAATCTGGACAAACACCTTAATAATTAAGATTTATTACAGTTCTGAAAGCACTTAATGGGTTTTTTTCCTGATTGGAATGCAGAGCTGCAGAGAGATATCACCACTTCAGGTACCAGACCCACTTCCATGGCACACCTGGCTCCCAAAGCAGAACTCAGCATTCCAGTGGAACAGCCAAGTGTTCACCCCCAAATCCCTGTCCAGGAGGCTGTGCTTTTATTTTATTTTTATTTTATTTTATTTTTATTTTATATTTTACAATTACAATCACAGTCCAAAAATAAATCATCAAAACCATACTGTTTTAAAAAAGGTCCAAGTGTAACCATCTCATACGGGAGGAATTTTGTCCCGTTTTTCCCTGGATATGCGTTCCATCCATTAAGCAGAACATTATTAAGAACAAATATTTGTAACCAGTTTATTCATTCACTGATGTGGGCTGTAGTCAACAGCCCCTTCTCTCCTGATATCTGGACAAGTTGGTGATGGTTTTTCCACTCATTCACAGCACTGTGATGGAAATTTGGCTTAGCCAAAAGAAAGCAGGTTTAAAATTGAGATTTCTCTAGTCACAGCCATCTCCAGAAAAAACATACATTTAAATATACTCCTTAAAATAGAAGCAAACAGCAGCAGAGTAAGAAAAGCATTTGAAAGCTGGATTATTCCTCCATACCTCTTATCTGCTAGATCTGTTTTATTTCCCACCAGCATGATGATGACATCGCTGCCCCGTTCCGTTCTGACATCATCGATCCACTTTGTGGTTTGCTGGAAGGAGTTTACATCTATCAGAGAACAGTGGAGAGGGTTATCACTGCAGGTGTCCCTCACAGCTCACCAGGAAATACATCTGGACTTGGAAAGAGAAGCTTCATATTCTGTGGAGTCGGCGGAAGAGGGTGATGAAGAATCAGCAAGTGGAACCCTAAATCTCCCCCACTAAAGGACACGGAAAGTCTGGCATTAATTTCAGGTGGGCAAGGGCTTCATTACAGGTGGATTCAAAGCCAGGGAGGGAACTGAGTCCATTTATAATTTGACAGCACCTAAAATGAAAAGGCTTATCACTGTGTTTCAGTTCCTTATTTTTTAGTTCAACATGAAGTATTTTCCATAGGGAGTGGGGATTAGTTTTTGCACTCCACACTGCTCATGGCTTGTGTACCTACAGAGGTTCCTACGATTCCACTGCTTCTCAAAATCCTCAATCCCAGCCTTGCATTTTGTACACTTGAATGAGTAATTTTTATTTTCTCTAGGGAATCCCAGGGTTACACAACACAGCAGCAACTCCTGTGGCACTGAACGCTTGCCTTCAAAACAATTTCTAAATCTTTGCATAAAACCAGAAGCAGAAATTTAACCTCTTCACAGGCACTTAATGCTACCTTCTTAAAAGCTGCAAGGGAAGAATTCAGACTGTATGGTGCTTGACAAGTCGCATCCCACAGGGAAAAAGGAGTTGGAGGAAAGCTGCCATAGAGCTCAGCATTTGCCAGTTAGTGACACAAAGAGCATATGAGCAGCCCAAGTTTCAGTACTTAAAAAGGGGGGGG
>NW_008236761.1:1104289-1107433 GCF_000691975.1 Corvus brachyrhynchos | reverse complement strand
TTGTATTTAAAAATCAAAGGACAAGAACTTAGGCATTTGCGTAGAATTAGGCCATCGTTCTCAGTCAATTCTGGTTTAGAACTGAAATTGTCTGAAGGCCTAGCTCCCCTAAAACAAAATTTCTGCTCTTTGTCAGTGCAGGAACTGGTAAGTTAAGGGGTGTCTGGACTGAGGGGAGGGACAGAAGGAGCAGGGTTGAAGAAGCACTAATATTTTAGTTGACAAAAATGTACATACCTTAGTAAGAAATGAAAGAGCAATTGTTAAAGGGGAAGGGCTTAGTGGTGAGTTTTACATCTTGCAGCACATGAGAGTGGCTGATTCCAAGGAAAATGTGATGTTAATGCGTTCTCCCCGCCAGCCCGTGCCCAGATTTTGTTCAGTGGGGGAGGGTGAATGAAGTGAAGCAAGCTACAACAGCCTCCAATTTGAGAATTCAGATACCCATGAACATGAAGACCAAAAGTCACAGGTGATGTTGTAACCAAAAGGCAGATGGAAGAGTGCAACGAGAGCAGGCAGGACTCGAGGACTGAAGAAAAAGGGAAGGGTTAAAATGATGTTTCTGAGACAGTTTATAGATCACAACAGCAGCAACCACGGGGCTTGTTTAAAACAAGCAAAGAAACCACGCTTTTGTCATGCCAGGATGAAGCCCAAGCAGATGACGTGAGAGGACATGCAAAGCTAAGCTAGAGGATGAAAAGGGCAGAGTATTAGAAATGCAGAATTCCCCCCACTCACTTGTGATATCATAAACAACAACTGCAACAGTGGAGTCACGAATGTAGCTAGGAAAGCTCCTGACCCGCTCTTGACCTGCTGTGTCCCATAATTGCAACCGTACCTAACAAAATCAGTCAAACAAGCAAGAAAAATAAGAAAAAAGGTCAAACCCAGTGCAAAATACCTACTTGTGATATCGTAAACTACTACAGCAGCAGCAGAGTCACGGATGTAACTGGGAATGAGGCTACGGAAACGTTCCTGACCCGCAGTATCCCACAGCTGCAACCTGATCTGTGGGTGGGAGAAAATTAAAAAAGCCAAACTGCCACTAAAAATAAAAGAGTAAATAAATGCTTTACTTTTTCCAAAAAAGCTAAATGAAAAGGATAAACTCATGCAGGAGATGCCTGGGGACTGGGAGCAGCAGGATACCGTCTGCTTAAAGCAATCTCTCCCGAGGGACAGTAGCAGCCAAACTGGGGGGTGCAGCTAGCTCAGCTTCCCAAAAAATGCTTCCCTTCCAAAAGGGGAGGGGTGGAATGGCTCAGCTTCCAAACTGAGAGGACCAACAAGAAAGCTACGGCTGAAGTGATGGAATCACCATCCCTGGAGGTGCTCAGAAGCATGTGGATGTGGCACTTGGGGACGTGGGGCAGTGGTGGCCTTGGCAGTGCTGGGGAATGGTTGGACTTGATCTTGGAGGGCTTTTCCAGCCTCAGTGATCCTGTGATTCTGTGAAATGTTCACCTGCAATTCTCCCTACACCAGAGTTTCATGCTCTGCTCTCCGTCCTCAGGACCCACACAGGCAACCTCCAGCAGCATGGAGGATGGTTGCTGGTGGAAAAGCTGGGAAAGCTACTCATGTCAGTTTTTCAAGGATAAAATGCTCTTTATAACTCTAAACTGCAAAGTAACATGCACAGAGAGGCTGAATGGCTCTTACCAGCAAGGTTCTGGAAGAAAAGGCAAGACACACTAAAAGCAACATGTATGGCAAGGTGTGTAAGAGCCAGCTTGTCCATGGAAAGCACATCTCATCCCTCAAGCACTTTCCATGCAATCCCATTTATTGGGGGTTTATCCAGTACCATTTATTGGGGGTTTATCCAGTACCATAAGCTTCTGCAGCACTGCAGTTTTGTTTCTGCAAATAGCTCAACTGAGGCTGAATTTCTTAATTAAGAATCTGAGCTCATTTTAAACCACAGCTTTGCTTGCACAGAGGAGTGATTTCACTTGAGGAGCTAAGACCGCACCAAGCTAAGAAACGAATCTCATTTGTGAACTCATCAGAGGCCACCTTCTATTCAAAAGAGGAAGAAGATGGAGCCAGCTATTAACTGGCCACATCTGGCAATCTGTATTTTACCTTTCTGTTTTGTGGCATCAAAAACTGAAGGGGTTAAGCATGGTTCCCCTTTCTCCAGATTCCCACCACCATTCACCCCTCAAATTATCTGTATCATCTCTTTCTTCAGAGAGGATGACACCAAAGCACCTTGTGCCACTCCCAAACTGCACCCGAGAGCCCTGCACACATGAACCAAGTGATGATTCCCCATTCCCCACTTCCCATTCCCCACTGCTGTGTCTCCACAGCACTTGTCAGTCTGGAAGCAGCTGGGAAATGAAGGCTCAGCCTGTGCTTCCAAGTGATCTCAGAAGTGTGGGCTGCACAAAACCAGATGCTGGTCCTCATTCCTACTGTTCAGAGAGAAGAGCAACAAAATCTTACTCACTGTTCGATCCTCCAAGTACATGGTTTTTGATAAGAAGTCAATGCCAATTGTTGCCTGTAAAGAGATGAGAAAACCAACAGCTCTTAAATGAAATGTCAGAACACCTGCAGTGATTCTCAGGGGAGCAGCAGCAGCTGAAAGAGAAACAGCTTGGGTTTCTTATTCTTAAGATACAACTCGATTCAATAAGCAATTTGTTTAATATATCACAACTAGAACAATTCCTTAAAGCACAAAAGGCTCTAAAGCTCGGCTTCAGTTCATGCATATTGACAGTTTAATCCACACATTTATTTGGGTAGCAGCAGGGATTTTTATGCATGTGACAAATTGGTGTCCCTCAGCTCAACCAGGATATGTGGGCACATTGTCTTCTTCCCAATTGCCAAATATCTCCATGGATCTTCACTTTCCCAGGCAGATTAAGGCACACACCTACATGATCCCTAACAACCACTACAGCTTGGTTTGTCCTAAAGCAGCAGCATAACTGCACCCAAATGTCCAGACACCAGTGGGAGTTTCCTGGAGAACATCCTAATGGCAGTGGGAAGCCATTCCCCTTGTCCTGGCACTCCAGGCCCTTGTCCCAAGTCCCTCTCCAGCTCTCCTGGAGCCCCTTTAGGCCCTGCAAGGGGCTCTGAGCTCTCCCTGGAGCCTTCTCCTCTCCCAGC
>NW_008236761.1:1077523-1104227 GCF_000691975.1 Corvus brachyrhynchos | reverse complement strand
GATCTTCTATGATATGTTACATATGGTGCCACAGCACAAGGGAAATCATTCCCAGCATGTCCATGGAGGGGAATCACTCCTGGTAAAATAAACAGATCCAATTGCATGGTTTTATTTCAGGTGTTTGGGTTTCTGACACAGTACAGCAAGTTCTTGTTGGTAAGACAGAGGGACACAGCTGAACTCCTCTCATCCAGCATCAAGCAAAAGGAATCCAATGCACAGCACGGATTTTATTAAATGGCAGCTTTCTATTTTTAACAGCTGAACATAAAAACCCATGTTCAAATGATAGGTTTCAGAAAACTACGCATTCAGAATCTGCCAGAAACGTCCAGAACAAGCAGATTGTCCCTGAACTCCCCTCCGGCTCCAGTTACCCATGATCAGGGTGTGATGTGCACTGGCATTAAATACTGGGCTCTGAGGGGTCTCTAGAGAATCCTGGGCATCCAAAAATGTCTATTTTGGCAATGTGATTTTGGCCAAATTCCTGGAGCTTTTGTGACTGATTCCTTCTTCCAGCTCCAGCACAATAGGAGGTATGGCCCCACCTCAGTCACGACTCCAGGAAAACCGAGGGGTTTGGTTGAATGGCTCTGACCCAAGTCCATTAACGCCCAAACTGGGCAGGCAGCACTGATGCCTAAATCCAAGTTATCTTGGAAGCCCTTAGGATTTCTCACTGTTCTAAGTGCCACTCACTGATTTTGCAATCATTTAATGTATTACAACAGACCACCTCTCCTGGCGACACCCGTATTATCCTAGAGCACATAGGGTCAAACCTCCTCAAGGAAGAACTAGGACACAAACTCCGTAAGGAAAAGGAGCAGTCCTAAAAGAAAAAACACTGGGGGGGGGAAAAAAAAACCCAGTTTAAATAAAAGAACTGCCTTCAATGTCCATGTAATTACAGTGGGAGGAATCAGCAAGGATGTCTGCTGCCTCGGGAGCAGTGACGTGTGCTCCAGCCCTCCCACACTATGGAAGCGTGCCTCTTCCCACAGCTCAGGGAGAACTTCCCATCTCGTTTTTCCTAGCAGCAGCAAGGAGGAATTACTGAAGGAGGCAGGAGGGAAATCACTCAGTTCAATGAGATCCTTGGGCAGACACTGAGGAATGGGAGAATCACGTTTTCCTTTTTTTTTTCTTTCTTCTATTACCTCCTCCTCCCACCCCCCTAAGAAAACCTTCCCAGGCACCAGGGAACAGATTTTTCTCAGTTTCGTGTATCCAGAACATCACCAACTGTAACCAAGTCATGAAACAAGTTCTGCTTGGAGGAGATACACTTTAGGAAACTGAAGTACTTTTATATCTTGCCACATTTTGAGCTCATGCTAAATTCTGGCAGTGGGCAACAGTGGGCAACTGTTCTCCTGGATTGCACAGTGCTAATCTGTAAAATTGTTTTCTAAACTTCCTACATTTTCCTTTTTTTTTCACATTTTATATGATTTTCTAGCTTGTGTCAACTTGTTGTTTGAAAGAGCTGGGTACCTGCTATGTTATCCACACACAGGGATTAGATCTGTTGATGGTCAGGTAGAAAATGGTGGATAAAAAACCCTTAGCAGACTTAACAACTGCTATTCCCTGGCTGTGCCTCGGGTATTCCTTTAGAACCACAGCTCACCCTGCTGCAAGCAGCAGATAAACTTCTGGAGCAGAATCCAACCCAGAAGTGCCACTCTGGCAGGTGATTAAGATCTTACAATTGGGAATTCCATGGTCAGTGCCCCAACTCTTATGGAATGACTTTTCCGGCAATGGAAGACACAGCAGCAGAGGAGTCTTACACAAGACAAAAATACTGATTAATTTACCTGGTAGGTGTTGTCAAAGCTGTCATACATGAACCTGGTGATCAAGGAAGTCTTCCCCACTAAAAGAAGAGAAAAAACCATGGATTCAAGGACCAATTTCAGAGCAAATTTTAAGCAAGTCATTTTAAAAGGGTTTACTGTGTCCAACAGATCCATAGTGTGCACTTAAACTTCCCTCAAGGACAAGAGCAGTTATTTGACTTTACAATTGTAAGGTCACTTATTTTTTCGGTATCATTCCCAAGCATCAGTTTTACTCTTAAATATTTGTGATTTGGGATGAAAATTAATTTCGTTGCTCCATTTTCTACCAAGTCATTCAGTAATTTTAGTTGAACTGAATGAATTTAACAGCCCCTACAACTAATTATTAACAACAAAAAGCTCTTCTCACTCATAAAATACGGGAATTATTCACTTTAAAACCCCACCATCCCCACAACACTTATCTTCTTCTCCTCTAAGACCAAACAACACAGCTGAGCTGGGCCAAAGCCTAACTCATACTTCATAGGGTTTTTCCTTCTCCTCCATCTTCACCTGGAAGGGATCAGCAAGATACACAGGAACTGGAATATCTCCAGCTGCCTCATTTTGATGTGTATAAATCCTCTCAACTGTAGGCCAGTTATCTGGGAAGCAACTGAAGTTCCTCAAGGCTACATCTCCTCCCAGTGTTCTTTCCAACCTCCCTGCAGCTGGAATTTGCCATCTCCCACTGGCAGAAGAGAGGAACTGTGTGACTTGTGTCGGATCCCAAACACTGCTGGTGCAGATAAACGGCAGGAAGAGTGCACAAGGCAGAGCTTGTGTTCTCCAGGCAATACTCCAAGGATTTTAGTTCTTTGCCCGGGTGACCACCCAGTGAACACAGGGATTTAAGGCAAGATTAAGGTCCCTTCCAACCCAAACCATTCTATGATTTCTGGGGTGAGTTTTGGGGGGTTTTGTTTGTTTGTTTTAAATCTTAACATAAGAGTGTCACCAAAATCTCCAGTATCCCAATTAAGCGGCATTTTCATCTTCAGTGAACTCTGAAAAAGGACTAAACAAACAGGAACCCAGCAGACAGCCTTGGAGAGATGAGATCTTCCCAAGTCAAAATCTGCATTCCCACATGAATTTCTAGCATATTCTGCTCTGGAGGCAGAGTCAGGTTTCCCATGAAGCTAAAAAGCTGCCTTCACAACGGTAGAGCAAATATTCCCTTCTCTGAGTAGGTTTTCGGAAGCGGCGCATCCCAGACGGGAATGATTCCCAAATCCCTTACTCAGATTTGTCCCAAGAATGTGCTGAACAGCTCGAGCTGGTGCAGGACAGACAGCCACAGGCTGCTGTGAGGGGAGGAGGGATTCATTCCAGACCCAGTGACAATCCTCAGGAGACACAGACAAGCAAACCCAATCCCTTCCCGCTGCAGCACAGGCTGAATCCCAGGAACTGATTTGCAGCGTCACAAACAAGCTGGTTTTCCTCACGTGGCCACTGATGCAAATAGGCACATTTAATTCTTCACAGGTCCAATCTCACCCAGGAAATCATCTGCTTTGGTAACTCACGACCCCTGAAGGACAATGAAGTGTTCCAGCAAATTCTTCCCTTCTGAGTGACATGTCTTGGACAGGGTCTGACCACAGACTACAAAATATGAAAATATTCCGTTTATTCCTGGAACCTCCCTCCCTACCCTACCTTCACTCATTTCACAAAAAGAGGGGGGAAATAAGGTAATGCTTGGCTTGTTTATATTTAAATATCTGCTTCAACCAACATTTGGAGAGAGCATCCTAATGGACTTAGTTCCAAGACATTTCTTCTCTGAACAGACCCAGGTTTATGTTGACAGGCACCAGATCAAGTTGGTATTAACACCAACTGCTCACAGTTTTAATTCCATGAATACTGAGGCATTGCCATTCCTCCTTTTAAAAAACCCAAATGGATTCCTTTTAGAAATCCTGGCAGGAAAGAAAGCCCACAGTTCCCACTGTATCTCTAATTTCTGTTCCGCCTTGCTGGCCATATGTTTCTCGAATTCCCAAAAGGCATTAATTTGGGAGTGATTGCAAGCAAGGGAGAGGACAGAATCAGAATTTGAATTCATCTTGGAAAATGCCAAAATGACCTCAGGAGGCAAATGAAGCTCAGCAGGGAGAAGCAGAACAAGGTAGTACACAGAGACAAGAACAACCGGCTGCTTAAAATGCAGATGGGAAACAACTGGATAAGTAATCCAGGGGTTATAGCCCAAGGAACAGATAAGACACTCAAGACTTCAGCTTTGTTTCATTAAGATGTTGGTTTGGGGTTTTTTTTTTAATCTAGTGAGTTAATTTAATCTCTTGGAAAAATTTCCACACACGTGTACGTCCAGGGCAGCATTAGTCAGCAATGCAATATCCTTTAGGCCAAAATATCCCTGGTATGCTACTGGAACAATTCCAAGAAAAAGGTCAGTATCACATCCTTGGAGGGACAGAGGTGGGGGAGGAAGTGCTGGGAATGGGGTTTGCTTTGACTGGAGCAGGGAGGAGGGTTCTGCTGGACACACTGACAACTGTGCTACAGGAAGCCAGGGAAAATCTCAAACAATTCAGGAGCTGAGAAGGAACTTTTTGGCAAAAAAACCAGGCAGCTTGCATAGCTCACAGCAACCAGCTGAAAGGTGAGGGGCAGAAGTGACTTACTGCTCAGGAAAAGTTGTCTGCAGCCACTTTTCCTCTGTAGATCAAGATCTAACAGCTAAAAGCGAAGTCCAACCACAATCCGAGCAGAAGGGCATGGAACTGGGAAATTGAGGCAATTAAACTCTAAAATAACTTATTCAGCTGGGCAGTGGACTCTCCTCCCTTCCTTGGCACGCAGAGTTGTCAGATGTCATTCCCCTCCAGGAATTTACATCTAAGGCATCCGAGAGTGTTTTGAAGAGGAGGGAAGCCAAGTAAATAAGTGATTAACCAAAGAAACCGTTTGTTTCGACACTGCACCTGAACATCAATTCTGGACATTTTTCTGTCATTAAGAGGCTGAACAACGGCTTCACCAGATGAGTTCTTGGCTCCTTCCAACTTTCCGTCCAACAAAATCTCCACATCAAACAGCTCCTAATCACACAGCTGTGCCTCAGACACCACTGCTTAAGTGCTGTGATTATAAAATCCTAGGTTTTGGGTTGGAAGGGACCTTGAAGACCAGCTCATTCCAACCCCCTGCCATGGGCAGGGACAACTTCCACTATTCCCAGCTTGCTCCAAGCCCCGTCCAACCTGGCCTTGGACACTGCCAGGGATCCAGGGGCAGCCACAGCTGCTCTGGGCACCCTGTGCCAGGGCCTGCCCACCCTCATAGCCAAGAATTCCTAATATCCCATCTAGCCCTGCCCTCGGCAGTGGGAAGCCATTCCCTGTCCCTCCAGCCCTTGTCCCCAGTCCCTCTCCAGCTCTCTTGGAGCCCCTTTAGGCTCTGGAAGGGGCTCTGAGGTCTCCCTGGAGCCTTCTCTTCTCCACATGAACACCCCCAGCTCTCCCATCCCGGCTCCAGAGCAGAGGGGCTCCAGCCCCCAGAGCACCTTCTATCATCTAATTATCAATGTACACTTCTGAAGGGGTCCAGCTCCAACAGGAATTTTTAAGCTCGGATCTGACTTGTTCAGATGGTTTTCTTTGGCTGGGTCAGCTCTGGAAGAATCTGGAGCTGGTGGCTCCCATCATGAACTGGCTGCTTACCCCATCCACATGAATTCTGGAAGGCTGCAATGTTTTCGTATGTTCTGGGACAAGAAGTCGGCTGTTCTGATATATAAAATTAGGAAACTCCTAAAAGGCAAGGTTTGATCACTGGTTCAGCACAGAAACCAGCAGACACCCACGAACACCAACACCCTCCCAAACACCAACACCCTCCTGAATCAGCAACTGAATTGGGGCAGCAAACAGCCACGTGTCCAAACATGATTGAGTTAAAAGATGGGAAGTCGTGAAGTTCCTATAAGTGGAACTGCCATCAACCAGGAGGGGCTAAATTCCAAGCCTTCAGCTCACAGAGTCACCCTGATCAATACCCTTTGTCTGGGAGCCTTGAGCCACTGCCTGGCAGGGATTTCACAGAGAGAAGTCAGCTGCAAGATGGAATCAATACGCTGATCTCGTGCTTCCAGCCACTTTGATCCGACAGCAGCCGCTGGAGAGATTCCAAGGTCGTTCCATCTGATTCTTGCAGGCTGCCTTTTTCCTGCTCCTGGGGAGATCTGTGTGTCCAGCAGCAGCCCCCAGTACTGACACTGATTCACGGTGGGCTCCCACAGCTCCCACAGCTCCCGCAGCCCTCGGTGCCGGCGCGTGCGGAACAGCCCCGGCTGCAGCGCTCTGTGCCGGGCACTCTACCGAGGCACTGAGGAGGAGGGCACAGACCCATGAGAGAACACAAATCACCTCCCTGCCAGCATGGGATTAGAAGGTCATTTGTTGCCAGAGTCTGCAAAGGGCTCAGGCACCAGCCAGGAGTGACCTCCAAGGAAAAGTAATTGGGACTGTGGCACTTGGACTGTGCAATGCACGAGGAGCAGGTCTGACATCCCCCTCTCATTCTCTTAGGCAGATCATACTAGAGATTCACATCTTGTCCATGGATTCTTCTGGAAAAGTCACATTTAAATTGCTGACTTCACCTAGTGGTCGTTTAGAACCTTCAAAGCATCAGCAACCAGGAAAAAAAACAAACCGAGAAATATTTGCAAAGCGAAATAACCTTAGAAGTAATCAACATGTCCTGCCTATTCAACTGGAAAACTGCACTTGGCCTCTCCCAGCTCTCAGAAGCAGCCTTGGCTAAAAGATCCAACCTGCTGAAAGCCAGAGGTAAAGGGAGGAAGATGAGGAAAGCCTTCTCCTCACAATAGCAGATAAATTGCAGTGTAATCCCAAAATTTCACTTGCCCTTCGCATGACTCCTTTCAGATTTGACTGAAGGATAAACCCCAGTGACACTACAACTTTCTTTCATAGATAAGCTCACCTCAAA
This sequence comes from Corvus brachyrhynchos, assembly GCF_000691975.1. NCBI lineage: Eukaryota > Metazoa > Chordata > Aves > Passeriformes > Corvidae > Corvus > Corvus brachyrhynchos. The sequence continues at coordinate 1,097,379 of NW_008236761.1, read as the reverse complement.
ATCTTCACTGGAATTATTTTGCTGGGAAAAAAACCAACCCAAGGCACCCAGAGGAAAAGCATTGCTAAGAACAATATACTGAATTATGAATGCCTCAAAACCATTTTTAGATTTGTGTTTAAAAAGAAGCCCCAAAAGGAAGATGCACAGAGTTGACTTAAAATGATCTGCATGAACCAGTAAGAGTATTTTTAGGTATGTCATTCCCAGCACTGGAAACAGAAATGCTGTATTAAAGTGATTAAAGCAGCTTCTTTAAAAAATAATAAAAACATCCCCCATCCTCCGCTGCTCTTTGCTGTCAAACTATGGAAATTTCACCTGGCTCCCTCCAAGCAAGAAACAGAACTCATTCATTATCCGAAGGCACTGACAGAGCCAGCAGACTGCATTCATCCAAGGAACTCTCAGTCAGGTGAAGTTTATCCCAGCCACAGTGAGGAACTCGGGGGATGGAATCCAGTCTAGTCCCACGGAGCAGAGGCAAAAGCCACAGTTGAGGAGGTCTCATCTCCTCACTCGAATTAAAGGGTGTTTTTACCCTGATTTTTTTCCCTATTGATTGCACTCCTGCTTTGCTGTCAAACCTATTTTATTCTGCCATTTCTTTCCTGATGGGATATAAGATCAGACCAAAGGACCACCTGAGCCAATTCCTTGCAGTTTTAAGTCCTGAATAAATAAAAAATAAAAAAAAAAAAATCAAGAAAAAATAAAACCAGTAAAAAGCCTGCAAGATATGAACCTTCTTGAAATCCATGCATGGACCACTCTAAGTAGAATAAACAAAATGGTTCAAACAGCCCCTTTTAAGATAATTTATTCCCAGCCTAGTTAAAGATCTAGGTTATAAATTATTCTGTCATCCTATTATACAGATGCGCTTCTTTAAAAGAAGGAATTTAAGATTCTGTTTAGGAAGTTAACATAGAATATCCAGAGAGTTACAGGGAAACAAGACCCACAAAAACATGGAACAATTTAGGTTTGATTATATACCACTTTTGTAGTTCAAGAGATGCTCCATCATCTTCTACCTTAAATACATTCCATTTCATTCCTCCCAGATAACAACTCACCCTGATTTTAGCTGATTCTGGGTTTGATACTCATTCCAAGCAGAACAAACAATGGCCTAGAGCTCACGGCAGAGATCAAACACGGAGATCAGGCAACGGAAATTAAAGCAGTGACAGCGAATCCGCCGGCTTCGGAGGGAGCGGAGCACAGGGAGCACCCTCTGAACACAGCGTCCCTTCAACACAATTCCAGCAGTTTTATTCCTTCTATTTTAGCAGCTGCTCCTCTGACAAAGGACATTTGCAGCTGCAATGCTTCCCACAGAACCACGGCCCGTGAGGACCTGCACACAACGTGCTGATGCCAAATATTGGTATTTAGGTATTTCTTTGGCAGTTCAGGACACGTTTTGGTCCATAAGGATACCTCTAAAAATGCAAAAAAAAAAAAATAATCACAGAACCTTTTTGGCTGGGAAAGCCCTCCAAGATCATGGAGTCCACCCATTCCTCCATCACTGCCAAGAACATCACTAACCCACGGCCCCAAGAGCTGCATCCAGAGGGCTTTAAATCCCTCCAGGAATGGGGATCCAGCAGCTCTCACAGGGCTACGAAACAACACCCACATGGCAAACCTCAGCCCCAAAATAAGCCAAAGCCCTTTCAAGAACTTACACACAGGCTGCAGAACCTGCTCCAACCTGCTCTGAACCTCCTCCAATGAAAAACAGCCACAAGGATGCTACTGGCAGGAGTTTGTCCATGACTGTTGGGGAAAGGAGGACAGGCAGCAGAGCAACCACATCTGAAAGGGGTTTTTGGCAGTGTATTCGTGGAGGTTTTATGGTATCCTACCTCGAAAAGGAACTCTAGAAAGGCAGACACAATCAATAACAATGTCAAACAACTGCAGCTGGCCTTCTTAAACCAATGAATCCCTGCCAATCCTTTATTTCTTTTCAGGTCACCACCACAACAAAGCTTTTCTTTTGCCTTTTAATTAAAAGCACTATCGAAAACTGTTTGATACAGTCCTGGATCAATTACTTTGGCTTCAGGGATTGCTGGCAGGCTGGAGCTCCGAATTTGAGAATCGCTGGCCTGTACCCACAGAGCAGGGGAAAAAACACACAGAAATTCAAGGACTGGACGTGGAGGATTCCCAGAGCAGCCTGTTCAGCCTTGGTGAACTACAGGGAAAGGTGGACTTGGCCTTTCCCTGTTTTCCATTTCCATTTGTTAGCCAGCAGTTGACAAAGCCCAAAGAAGTAACTCCTCACAGCCATCACCACAGTTATTCAGAGACTATTTATAGCAGAAACAATCAAAAATAAAAACTCTAGAGAAACTGACTGGACAACATGAGAGACTTTTGGAAGTTCTGGATTACCTCAAGGTAATCCTGAAGCATATGGATGCCCTGGAAGTGTCCAAGGCCAGGCTGGATGGGGCCTGGAGCAACCTGGGATAGTGGAAGGGGATGGGACTGGATGAGCCTTAAGGTCGCTTCCAATCCAAACCATTCTGGGATTCATGAGAGAATGCTGAGCCTCTTAAAATTAATTTATTTCCTTAAAACACAGGTTTTAACCCCCTTCCAGATGATCAGTAACAGCACTGTCCCAGTGCTCCACACAAAATGGAGATGAATTTAATGAGATGCAGCATGTGATCAATGAACCAGTGGAATAACCAAACTGGCCTCTTTCCTTTGCCCTCTGTACACAGCCCTGAGTATTTTAAAGTACTGAGAGATCCTGAACAAAAAGTTGATTATTTGCTCATTGTAAATTCAATTTCCTTTATCCTTACAAAGATTCTGTCTGGATTGGACTTTTCAAGGCAAGATGAGACAGTTTTATTAGAGCTGAAGGTGGAGAGATGAGTTTTACTCATTCAATGAAGCAAGAAACAGCACAGCCAGAATTTTGCTGCTGAGGAAATTTCCATTTTCCTTTTACCCTGTGACAATCAGGTGCCTTGAACTTCAGTCAGCTCTTTGTGATGGGAGAATTTCTGAGCAAAACCTTTTAAAGCCTTAACATCCCAGCAATTCCCAGCAACTTCCCAAAGCAGAAAGTGTGACATCAGCCTTAGCTCCCCAGCCAGCCGTCAGCACTGGTAAAAAAAGCTGCATTTAGCAAACTGGAACAGACCCTTAGCCAGGGATAGGAGCCTAAATGGATGGTGGGAAGCTCACATGAATATTTATGAGTGTCTGGTGCAGAGCAGCAGGAAGGGAAGCATGGAGTGGAGTGAACTGGCATGATGTAACAGGGAATAACAAGGAATGACACCTACCCAGCAGATGAACACACTGAAAGCTGTTCTGGGAATGGCTGGGATCATCTGCAGCTCGTTCCCACGTGCTGCAAGAACAGGGATACAAAGGAAGGAGCCAAGCCCTTTGCACAGGAGCACCATTTTAAACTCTAAGGATGGGAAGAGCTGCCCTGATCCTGCATTTCACATGCTTTTCCTTCCCAAGACAAGGTATAACTTGATTTTCCTGAGTTACACCAAAAAATATCTGCTCTATTTGTTACAGCCCCAGGAAAACAGGGAAGTGCAGCTCCTCAGGGCTCAGGGAAATGTCGTCAAGCAACACCAGAGCTGTTTGTCACCAAGGAGGCCAAGATTCAGCCCTTCCCCCTGGCCAGCACCAAAGGCTCATTTGTAACGGCTTCTAAAAGAAATTTGTAATACTTATTTAAAGCCATGCTAAAAATTAAGTTTCACACATATTTGGGATTGTGTTTTAAAGACCTGCCCTTGCTACTGAGAAGGAAATACAAAACAGGATTTTGTCACAACCCAGATGTCATCAGAGCAAAGGGGTTTTACTTCAAGTCAATCTCTCTGGGCAATAATCCATGGAAACATGAGTTTTCACGCCTGCCCCTTCCTGTCAGGCACTTCCATCATTTACAAAAAGGGACCAATTACTCCCTTATCTACAACAACCAGTAATCAAATGATTAACACTTCAGTAACTGCCTTATAAAAAAGATGACTGTGAAAATATGTGTTAGCCTGAAAAGCTCATTAATTCTCATTCACTGTTCTCTTTGGGTACCTCAGAGCATGTTCACCGTGTTGTTTTCTACAATAATTCATCCAAGACAGAAGGAAATGGAGGCTGATGCACTTTTCTGACCTATTAAGTGTTTTTTTCCCAGGGTGTTGCTGCCAGGCATGTAACTCCACTCCCCCACTTTTCAGTCAAATTCAGTACAATGCAGAAATCAAGGATTTCTTTTCTCTCTTTCCAAGAGATGCTTTCCAAAACCTACCAGTTCAAGGCTGGTTCATGTCTTCAAATTTGAAGTTCTCAGCCTTGTTTTAGATTACATATACCCCTGGACAGAGACACACACTTGGGATTCAATCTAGCTGAACATTAGTCTCTGTAGCTAGGAATGCAGAGCTAGTTAAAGTTATTAAAAACCTGCTCTCTTTTTCTTTAAATGAGAAAATTTTCATTTTATTCCTAGTCTTGCAGTATACATTTTCCTGGTCTAATTCCTTTTGCTTCAAGTATTTGGCAAGAGTTATCACAGAATGGGTTGAGTTGGAAAGGACCTTTAAAGATCATCCTGTCCATGCTCCCTGCTGTGGTTTTCATTCTGAATAGCTCAGGTGAAACTTCCCTTCCTCAAGGGAACCTGAACAGTATTTCTGCCACTGCAAAAGATGTGAGCAGACAGTGACAAGTGGGAAAGTCTCTTGTTCCTCATGGTCACATCTCACCTGGAGATTTCTCCTCCCACTCAGACAGCTGAGCTGGCTCACTGGTATTTACTGGTCCATCTCCAGTGGACAAGAAATTGCCTCTAAAAGGCGGAGCAGCAATTCTCCCAACGGATCCTTCCTTTTACACAATCATTCCCAGGCATACTATGTAAAAACCCAGGAGGGTTTTACAGCTGACAGCTACACATTGAAGGACAACCAGATAAAAGCCTGCTCTGCCACTGATCCAAGTATTCAGTGCCATATGGATGTATTTTATGCAGTCCCTGGGCATTTTAAAACCAGCAAGAGAAGCAAAGAATTGTCACTTGTGTTTAAAGCTCAGCAGTAGCTAAAGGGAAAAGGAAGAGGCAGAAGAGAGTATTTTCTATTATCCATCTTTTTCTAAGGCAACATCAGGCTGTTTGCTGTCTTTAGGCAATTTAGAATCCTATTTTATTTAGCACTACACTTTTTTCCTGAGGGAGATGCCAGTTAGTTTTACCTGGTATCTCTGTTTCTCAGATATAAACTAAAGCACAAGTTAAGACTGCTCATGACTGGCCCCAAAGTAGAAGGCACAGCCTGGACACATAAAGCTGGAAAAAGCTCCCCTTTGCACTTTGGGATGTGAAAGGATCACACAGATCAATAAAAATGTGTGGAGACTCATTTAAAAGTTTAATGACAAACTCAGAACTCTTTCCTGCTAAGCAAATCCTAATCAGCACTGGCAGAGTTGATAAAAGTAGAACAATATCCATGATTATTAATGCACAGGAAAGATTTCCTTTGGGATCTGCACCAAGCCTTGTGACAGGGACAAAAATACCCGGTGATAAATAGCTTCATTAACTCTTGTGGGTTTTGTCAGTAATTAGCAAGACTCTTCCTCCCAAAATGGGAAATAAATGAAAGAGCACAATGCAAACAAATCTTGTTCTGTTTGCTCAGTCACAGCCACAAAGAAATGAAACAGTAAAACCGGGTCAGCCTCTGGTTCTGTCTCAAAGTCCCACTTTGGAATTTTTTTAAACTATTAAGGTGCACAATGAAAAGTTTTCCTATAAAAACTGGGGTGTTTTTTACCATCCCATTGTACAAAAGAATAAAGAAGAGGCAACCCCTCACTGCTGAACACGAAGGAGCAAATCTATTAAATATAATAATTCAATTACTCTGTCAATATAGCAAAATAAAAAAACACGGAAATGTTACCTCCTCAGCACAGCTATAAAAATTCATTTTAAAATCTAAGCCTTATGTTCTAGAGATGAAACCTCTTGTCTGGTTTTCTGCAGAGGAATTCCAAGCCAAGCCTGTAACATAACCAGCGCTATTTTCACAGTTTCAAAGGTTTCCAAAAGCAACAGAGCCAAAACGAGCATCTCAAGCAGAAGACCTCCAGGCAATCCCAGTTCTCCTCCCCCACCATAACACCAAGCCCCTGGGAAGTGACACAATGCCAGGTGAGGAGCCAGACTCCCAGTTTTCTGTTGGAGGGAACAGCTGTCACCTCTCATGTTCAGTGCTCAATCTCCCATCATTTCGTACAGAAGGGGCAAATATTCTGCTTAAATATGGCTGAAGGTAACTGAGGTCTGAAGAAGTAAAGTCCTGCCCATTTCTGAATGCTGGGTGGGTTTTTCTAAATTTAACTGAGGTTAAACTGGTGTGGAAGTTATGAACTGTCTTCAACTTCCTATAGCCAAGCAAAGTAGTTTTGACTTGGAGGAATAGCCTTGGAATGCTGGAAAGAGCTGCAACCAAAATGCTGCAATGTGGTGAATAAAACATGCACGTGAACACCTGGAACAACGGGGAACAGCAGGAGCAGGAAGGGAATCTCACAGTGTGGTAAATGTGGTTTCACTCAAATGAGGAAGAACAAACCCAAGATAAGGTAACCAGAAGATCAAGATTTGCAGTAATTCCGCAGATAAGGAAAACAAAAGAACACGGAGACACAAGAATTTTGCCCAAGCCATAAGGGATGAGACAAAGCACCTAAAGGAAAGGGCCCAAACAGTTTTGACTCCTAACAGGCACAGGACAAGTGGCACAAAAGCATGGAAAACCCAAGCCATGATGAGCATCCAGTTGCGTCCCATCCCGTGTCAGAGCATCTGGGCAGAAATCCCGGCCCCTTGTAGGACAGGGATCAGAGTGGATACTTAAGATCTACTCTACAGTGACTGTGAGGGAAATTCAGATTAGGATGCCTTTCACTTCCATGCAGATGAGTTTAAAACCAACCAGAGAACAGGAATTGTGGATGATACATTCACGTTTTCATGGATATTAAACTTGGTTAATTAACTAAAGGGCACTCACAGGCCACCTTTACATTTCAGACACTTCTGTGCAGTCTCTCATTACTTGCCAGGAATGAAAAAAACGCCAAAATTTACAGACTCACGAGGATATTTTTTCACCACAGCCTGAGGATTTTGCTTTCCTTCATATCTTACATAGTTAATTTTTTAAAAATAGTTTCCAAAGAGGCTTCAAATATTCTCCAAAGGACTTTATCTTTACTGCTCACGAAATGCCTCAGAACCCTCAGCCATAAACATTGGTAACACAAAGCAGCACTTCACAAAACTATCACAACACTTGGAAATATTGTAAAGCTCATCCCAGGGATCTTCTGACCAGGTGTGGATGACCATGGAGCTAAGAAGGAAGAAGGAAGATTTAGTAGTCCAGATGTCCATGTGATCACAGTCTCTACCCAAAACTTCTTAGGAGCAAGGCACAGCAAGTGGAGGAAGGAGCTCTGGAGCTCTGAGCTGTGACATTTACTATTTCCTTCTTCCCAAAACAGCCTGCTCATCATTGCTCCAGTAATCCCAACAGCACCACTCCAGATAAACATTGTCTTAGCAACTCAATTTTTGGACAAAGTATCAATTTTGGATTGCGGTGTTTGAGTTGAAATTTCAGAACAATTCAATTTTGTCCCAGGTTATTACAGCTTTGCTGCGAGCACAATGCGACAAATTAAATGGTTTTAGAGACACCTCCAAATATTCTATTCTATTCTATTCTGGCCCACTTGCTTCTCACACAAAAATTTGACCTATTAAGTTTCAGAGCCCAGTATTGAAGTTTTATTGTTGTCATGCAAGGGTGGCTCAATATTCACTTTATATATGACAGCAGTTAAAGCCCATGGGGGTGAAGTCAATTTTTGAAGCATCTACTGCTTCCAGGCTCTATCATTCCAGCACTCCATTAAAAACCAGTGCAGGACTGCGCTAAAACCCACCAAGAGGCCTTCAGTAATTAATCATTCATAAGATCCAATTTTTACATCCCAGTACTTTATTTTTAAATACCTAATTATCTGCTTGTAAAAGGCTTTAAAGATATAAAGTGCTACATATGGAGATCAAAAGTAATCAAGCCACTGTGGACAGACATTATGTTGGGAGGGTGGATTTGCTCGGCCAGGAGTGGTTCTGGGAAGTGCAAGTTCCACATGGGCAAAAGAGGAAGGAGCCAAGAGCTCCTCCATCACCTGAAGCACAAGAGATCCCTTCAACTGATTTCCAGATTTACAGCCACTTTAAGTTCCCAATTTAAGTCAGAAACTAAATGCTACCGAACCATTTTGGAAAGAAGGAGCAGACATTGAAAACGCAATTATGAATTTCTGATTTAAATACCTTTACCACAGAATTTGTTCCCATAACAAACCATATTCATGGGCAGTTTAGACAGAAATCTGCATTAAATCCTCAAACAGAACAACGTTTTCCAAAGTAACTTGTTAAATAAACTGTAAATGATAGGCTAATGCACCGTCTAATATGGAAACTCTCTCCTGGATTCCTCAGAGTTATATTCCTGAGGCAGGAGAAGGGAGGCAGCAGAGAGCAGCAGGGATAAAACTGGCAGCCACCTGAGGATGCCTTTCTGAAGGGAAGCATTCCCTGCTTTGAGCACTGAGCGCTATCCCAGCGCAAGCTAAACCAGCCGACGCCAGCATCCAGCTGAGGGAATCCAGGCATCGCTTCCCTAGATCACATGCTAAATGGAGCCCTTGGAACAAGCTCCTGCTCTCTTCCCAAAGCTGTTTTGCCCTTGAAAGCACAACAAGCAATGCTAAGTCAGCCATTTCCAGCGAGGAATTAGAGAAGTTTCAGGAGACCTATTAGAATGCAAGGGATTACCATCCCCTTCCCTTCCCTCCATCATTTAGCCCAGTTAAATTTTGCCTAATGTTTCCCCAGCACTGTTATCCCACTGGCAAAACAAGCAAGTACTTCCTCCTGCTCCCTCCTCTCTTGACTACCTACACTGCCACATAGAAATTTCTGCTCTCTCACACTGTGGTGACAATTTTCCTGCCTGGGGAAAGGAGAAAAGGAAAAGAACAAAAAGAAAGAAAGGAGGAGGAGAAAAAGAAGAAAGGGAAGGAGGAGAAAAGGAAGGGAAGAAGGGGAAGAGAGCTCCATATAGCATCCTCCTCAGCAATTCCATCTGATTCCCACAACTGACCATCTCCTGGGCAGTGCTGGAAGAACTAAGACCTGCTCTTTCCACACAGGAGGTGCAGAACAGCTTCCACAGGAGCTCCCTCAAACTCATTCTCCAGGCAGACACACAGGTGAGTGCTTCTTCAGAAGTGAGCTTGGACAAGATCCTAAAATAATCCTGATTGACGGTCGATGGAGCCTGGCTTATGAAGAGGCAGCTTGTAGGGAAAAACCTGCCCAGAGTACATTCATTAAGCACAGCTCTCCTCCAGGCAGCTGCTGATCCGAGCTGACAGGGATGGCTGTGGAGAACACCTGGGGACCGGTGCAAAAATAACCAGAGCTGCACCAGCACACACGGGTTTGTCCACATGATGCAGCTCCCCAGCAAGGCAGAGGGAGAACAGCTGGTGTAAAATATAGGACACTGACACCAGGGCGTGTGCAAGGGCAGCACAGAATCCTGAGGTTTTGCACCAAAAAAACCCCAACCACAATTTATTTTTTAGCAACAGAAACCCAAACCGTGTAGAAACTGAGATCAGCACGGCTGAAGGAGCTGCAGGCTCTGGGCTCCTCAGACACCTGTATGGGTCCAGGCAGCACATGGCTACAAATCCCTGAAACTGAGGATTCAAGGGAAGCATGTCCTCACACCACACTATCTGTTTCTCCTTCACATCTCTGCTCCTGAGCTGTCCCAGCTTTCCTCTTGGGAACTGGGGCAGGACAGAGGCCACCAGACACTCAAAGCTCTTGCTGCCTGCACTGCCTGGGCTGCAAGTTAAGAACTCCAAGCTTAAAGCATCTTAAACCATTACATCAATTCCCAGCTTTTCAATGGGAAACTTCTCCTCTAAAATCTTCCTCTTTTCCTCTAAAATCTTCCTAACTGACCTCTCCACATGGAGTTTCAGCCAGCTGACAATAAACCCGTTCCTTCCCAGCTGTGCTTCACAAATGCCTTGGAAAGAGGTCATGCAGGGTCTGCAAACCCAAGGTCTGACATTCATCTATAAGAATTTTAAAAATAAAAATAGCTAGTCCTTAAAAGGTAGAAATTTGGTTCCAAATAGTAAATGGAACAAGTTTTGTTGGTGTTTTATTCTGATCTTTTCTAGATGAAAGGATATTTCAGAGAGAATTGTGGGGTTCAACTACAGAAAAAAAAATAAAGTGGTTATTTGAGAAATTGGGTTTGGAGTAGAAAATTCTTTAGAGAAGAATTATCTACACTCCAACTGGGATACAGTATCTTGAAATAAATACTCTCCTCCAGCAGTATTTTCCAGAAGAACAATTCCTTTCTATTAAGGACACATACTAGTTAAGTTCCTATTTAATTGTAATATTTACTCTCGAAGACTTGTTTCTAACTTGAGCAATTCATTGTATAAATGCACACAGAAAATATTTTGGGGTCTTCAGGCTGCCCTACCTAAAAACCAGCCTTAAGTGCACCACAGGGTTGGCTCTGGACTCAAGTTTTTAGGCAAGTAGCTGAGAAGCACCAAATCCAGGGGAAAGCACAGAGCTGTTTTGAGACATCTTAAAAACATCTCATGTAGAGGACACTGCTTCCCCTCCTCCACTTTCCAAAAGGTAAAGCTAAAAAGCCTTTGCTCTTCCTGGGATCTGGAACCAGGCAGGCAAAGGCAGATCTCACATCTCTGCCTTGCTCTCAGCTGTGCAAGGCTTGCACAGACAAAACATCAGCCACACAATTCCCCAGGGAAATTTTTCTCTAGATGGCAGGATTTACTGGAGGGAATGTGTAGTAATTCACACAAGGCTCCTTTTGAGTTTCCTAAAATCTCTCTTGCATTTTCAAGTGAAAATGTAAAATTCCTAAGGCCAAGGAATTTATTTTTAACTGTAAATTACTCACTGTGACAGTACAGGGTCCACCAAGCCTAGAAACACCGGCAATCTATGAGCCCTTTACATTTCAGCAGAGAGGGGGGAAATATTTTAACACCAAACCAGCTGATGAGTCAAGATTGGAAAAGCTTTTTTCACTGGGAAAAGCTTTTTTCAAGTCTGCTGTTGCACTACAGCATCCAAATAAAGAGGTCAATTTTATGGGACACGAGTGTTTGATCTGCCTACTGTTTATGCAGTGTCAGGGAAACAAAAAGCCATCCTCTTCTCCAAGTCACACTGTGGTTTAAGACCAACTAAAAACAAAAAAAAAGTGAAAGAATTACGGTCATGACAGTGGTGGTACAGCGGTGGATAAAAGCCACTCTGATGACTGTCCAGTGAAAAAACGTAACTCAGCTAGGGAAGAAAAATGGGAAGCTGGAAGAACAGAAAGAATAGGAACCTAACTATGATGTGAATACATAAATATTTAATATTAAGAGGCAGCTGGAAAAGCTGAGAAGAAATTACAAGAGCCAGTGAGTGAGTCTGGAAGTGAGGGAGTGGAATAGACCAACCCTGTGAAAACCTCTTTGTAAAGCACTACAAGGTCAGGAAAAAAAAGGAAAAAAAAAGGTTGGGATTTCCTTGTCATGATACTCCAACTGTCTTCAGCCATCAGCCCCTCCTCCAGCTGTGTCCAGCTGCTCTGCTGAAGGATTCACCTCCAGCATTATCCAAACCAGCAGCACAGCTCAGCTCGAGTAATGCCATCCTGGTTTTTATGTGGACACAAGTGATTTTCGGCCACTTGGAGTGAGCCAAGGACAAAATGCCCAAAAGCTTCTCCAGAAGCAAGCACAGGGAAGCGGAAAGGGAAAAAAATAAACAGGTACTATAGACAAGACAAAGAAGGCAGCAAACCTCTAGCATGAAGACCTGCCTAGTGCTGCCAAGGAAGGTCAAAAAGGAGTCAGAACTTCCTTTGAGAGACAATGTTCTCCATCTCCTCCACCACCTCACACATCCACTGGATGATTCCAGTGCTCAGCCAGTTCAGATTTCTCTGCTAAGCCTTCCTTCCATCAGGCCATTCAAAAAAATCTTCCTGTCACTGACATTAAGGGTTCTCACAGCCAATTCTGTACCAGCAGAGGAGGACAGGAATGAGTGTTTTCTACTCCCAGAAAAGGCAACATCTCCATTAAAAAAAAAAAAGGAAGCTGCAGAGAAACACTTCTGCACTCTCATTAATCCAGTGATGTTTGCCCACTCCTGTGCAGCTCCAGAGCCTCTGCAGGGCCAAAGCCCCAACCTGTTAGCAGGAATTCTCTCTTCCCAATTCCAGCAGCAGCTACCTACACCCCTTGGCAAAGACCACACTGACAGGCATCTTGTCAATCCTGCATCAGTCACTGCTTGGAGCTTTGCCATGGATGCTGCACCCTCCAAGGACCCCTCTCCTTTTAGCTACACATCTATTCCAGCTTTAACCCCCCTTCGCTTTGTGTTGCACATATCAAGAACATTATGAAAATTAACTTGCTGTAACTCAAACCTAGACAGGGGCATGGACAGGAAGCACAGCAGGAAGCATTTAGTGGAATGGAATAAACTGGCCCCTGCATTAATTAGAGCAATGCTGGAGTGGGTTGGTTTTTTCTGCAGCAATTGCTGATTGCTCCTGAAGAAGCAAACCATTAAAGAAAAGTCACTTAGCAGGATAAATGGCACTCGTCTATATGGTGCAAATGTTAATATACAGAGGTTCAAAGGGTCACAATTCAAAACAGAGAAAAGACCAACTGAAAGTTAGGACATTTTCTCATTAGCAAGTTTAGCTGCCCCACCTGGTTCTGGCCACGTCTGAAGACCAAATACTGCTCATCAGTATTGCTCCAGTATTCCTTCCCAACCCTTTCAATTCTGGGAAAAAATGCTTTAGAGTTAAAGCAAAGCCTTAATTCTGTGTGTTGGTAACACCTACACATGTCTGGATGAGAGAACACTACGAGCCTGCGAATCTTGGAATAGCTGGGTGGCATCTCCAGGGGATACTGGCAGCTACTCAAGGCATGGAGACTCTTCCAAGTGAGCCCCAAAATCCCTGCTCATTAAAATGGAAGCAGCTGACACGGGTGACATCAGCACGTGCCTTGTGCTCAGCCAGGCATCTGCAGGCATAGAAGAAGCTCAGGTCAAGCAGGATTTGCTCCTGGAGTTCCCAGTTAGACTCCAAAGCAGCAAAGAGTGGCATTTCCAGCCCTGGTCTCTGTGATAGGACTAAAGGAAGAAGTGCCAGCGGGGACAAAAATGCCCTAGGAGAAGGAGAGGGCCTTTGGAGAACATCCCCTCTTAAACTGGTTCTAATCACTATCAAGAACCTCAAGGATTTTGTGTTTGCCTTCATAAAAATACTTCAAAAGTCAAACTCCAAGACACCCCAGGATGTGTTCCTCAGCTTCCTGTGTGCATGCTGTGACTAAACCAGTGAGGATCACACTGGGATGCCGCAGTCCAAGGGACTGGGAAAAGCACACCCTGGCACCCTGGCAGCACAGACCCATCCCGGTTTACAGCGGTCCAGCAGAAAGGACGCGCGAACTGCGAACAAGGAAAGGGAAGTTACACCCTCACTCTAAGAAGTCAAATTAATTAAATGCACTGTTGTGCTGGACAGCTGAATAAGGACTTCCTTCCCAACTGGAAGGCTGAACTCCTTTTTGCCAGACCCAACAGGAGGCAGCCAGAGGCAGGCAAGGGGCTTGACAACTCAGAGCTCACACCGAATTTATTTACATTTAGTTTCACACGATATTTGCTTCCCAGATTATCTTTTTTTTTATTATTGTCATGCACTAGGCTTCATTTGGATAAGAGCTAAATAGTACTGAAACACACAAAAAAGTCATTTTTTCCAGTTAATATCACTCAAATATTCCAGGACATGGTTTGAACATAAAAGGAAAATATCTGATATAAAATAATTGATGGAATTGTTCACTGTCCCTGGGCCTTTCATTATACTAGAGCCAGAAGAGTTGGGTTTATGCTGAGGGGAAAACAAAGAATTCATTTAGCTTTTCAACTTCGTGTGAGCTCAGCAAATAAATCAAGCAAAGAGACCTGAAAAATTTGACTTTCACTGCAAGTCCACATTTTGGCTGCTGTTTGTTTGCCAAGACACGCGTTTTTCATTTAAACTACTTCCATAAATAATTTATATTAACGTGTCAAACCCGTCATCATTTTGATGGCATCTGTAATTTTCAAAGTAGTGCTTTTATAGAAGCTCAGAAGCATCTAGATTGGAAAAGACCTCTGAGATCATCAAGTCCTTGATCAGCCAAGGGCTGGACTCAATGATCTCAGAGGTCTTTTCCTTGCTCCATACTAGGAGACATGCATCAGCATTTCCATACCTGTTCAGAAACATTCATACATCACAAGGTCACTGTTTTTACAGGCTACAGGCCTCACCGGTAAATTCTGGAGGTTGACTTGAAAAATCTGATGGTATTCATGTCGAGACAGCAAAGTGTGGTTTTTTCTGAGCCACGTTTCAAAGCACGTTTCAAAGCTGGTTTGTTTTGGTTGGGTGGTTTGGGGTTTTACAATCATTAGTGTACACAACAGGTACTTGTATATGCATGAAAACAACAAAATGCCTTTAAACATCTGGACTAAATTAGCAGGTAACTAAAAAGCAGCTATTTCCTCACAGGCTGATTACAGACGACAGATTTTTAACCATCACTGAAGCTGAGAAAAATGGCTATTGGCTCTCATAATTCCCAAATGCCACATCGCCTGCTAAGGTGGCCTCAGATGAGTTTCCCTGCCTTTGTTTCTCCATTAGTCCCACTTACAGCTTCAGCAAAAGCCTTCAGACATCTGCTCTGCAGAACCTGGATCCAGTGCCAGGTACCACCACCACCCCGAGAGCTGCAGATAGAAAATCCATTATGTCACATCGAGGGAAAAGATGATCATTTCCTTCCAAATCACAAATTATTTCGGAGATGCAGAGAGAAAAGCACAGCAGAGAGCAGAAAGGCACAGCTATTGCTCCTTTCAAGAATAGGCACAGCTCCTTCAGAGGCTTCCACAAATAGACAGGGATCAAAAGGCACCGTGAGAACAGGCACCGCAAAACACTGATGTCTTTTTCTCTGTGCTTCTTCCACACGTTGCTGGAGGAAGGGATTTTTCAGAGATGGAGAAGAGAAAGAAGAGAAATGGTGGAGTTCAAGACAGCGAGGAAGGATCAGACACCAAGCACATTGCACTGTGAAAGAACCCCAGAATGGTTTGGGTGGGAAGGGACCTGTCACCAACGAAGATGTTCGACAGTGCTGATCCCATCACTGACCCCTGAAGAACCCAGGTGAAGACTGAGGCAAAGCAAGTCCCTGAGTACCTCAACCTTCTCCATATCCTGGGTAACCAGGTCTCCCGTTTCCTTCCGGAGAGACCCCACACTTTTCCTGGTCTTCCTGTATCGCTACAAAATACTTTCTTGTTGCCCTTGATGACTGGCCAGATTTAATTCTATCAGGGCTTTAGCTTTCCTAACCTCATCTCTGGCTGCTCAGACAATTTCTGTGCATTCCTCCCAGGCTACCTGTCCCCACTTCTACCCTGTACAGGCTTCCATTTTGGGTTTGAGGTTGTCCAGGAGTTCCTTGTTCATCCATGTAGGCTTCCTGGTGTTCCTCCCTCATTTCCCCTTTGTTGGGATGCCTTGCTGATATTCCACCTCCAGATGTGAAGCCCAAATTTCAGAACTCATGGAAAATTCATACTGCATTCCTCCCAGGCTACCTGTCCCCACTTCTACCCTGTACAGGCTTCCATTTTGGGTTTGAGGTTGTCCAGGAGTTCCTTGTTCATCCATGTAGGCTTCCTGGTGTTCCTCCCTCATTTCCCCTTTGTTGGGATGCCTTGCTGATATGCCACCTCCAGATGTGAAGCCCAAATTTCAGAATTCATGGAAAATTCATAGAGTCCAAACAGAACCCCAAATATCTGGAGGCCCAGCCACAGGAAAACCACAACATTAGGAAATTAACAGGAGGGAAGGGGATACGCTTTTAAACCACCAGTGCAACAAGGTAATAGCTCTCTGGAGTTTGTCAAGCTGAGAATTCCTTCGAAACAAGGGAGTTTTAGGTAGCACAGGGATGAGAGTGCGTGCCTACTGTGAGCAGCGTTACACCAGCCTCACGTTACACACCAAGCACCTGCAGCTCCCCAGTTATCTAATGAGACACATCACACTGCTCAGCAGTGCCTGTACCAACATCATTATGCAACAGAACAGCTCATTAGTGCTTTCCAAACAGTTATATTTCAAAAGTTATTACACTGCACTTATCAGTGGGTTTTCAATATTAAAAATCTCAGCTCCTGATAAAAAAAAAAAAAAACAAAACACAAGTGGCTCTAATTTCCTTCAAGATCTTATGCAGAAGTGCCAGCAGAAAGACAACAGGGAGCTCTTTTGCTTTCTGTACATGTCGGTGCCCTTCAGACCTGCTCGCCAATGAAACCTGCAATAGAAACTCACATGAGGAACAAATATTTCTGTTGAGATGCCCCAGCATCCTGTTCTGCCCACTCAATCAAAAAAAAAATCCATTTATTAAGAAGTAGAGGTGTTCCTATGCAAAGCAGAACTAAAATGGTTATTAATGTTTGAATGTGAATAATATTTACTGCAAGCTACCCCAACGTAGGTGATGTGTCCACTCCCTGATGTGACCCAGAAATCAGAATTCCTTAAACTTGAGGTATTAGGACTGATGAAAATCACCTGATAAAAGCAGATCAAAGGCAGTAAGAAACATACTTCCCCACACACAATAGCTCTATCTAATCCGTCAGCACAGAGCTCTCCCTGCCTTTTAGCAAAGATTAGCATTTTTAAAACTGCTAAACTCTGTATAATCTTCAATCATTGAGAAAAGTAATTCAATTAAGGAGAGTGCTGGTGAAGCTGCCTTCTTGCTAGCCAGCCAGTGCTGTATCCCTGTAAAAGTTTAAAAAAATAGAGATGGAAAGAGAGGAGAAGATTCCTCTGGCTGAGCACGGATGATGTTGCAGGCTCGTGATGCACCCACAGCACATGCAGCAAGTCCCCAGGCTGGGCCTGGGAGGGGCGTGGGGGACACAAACCCCAGAGACAAGGAGATTTTGGGGATCGAGGAGCGAGGAAAATCAGCATCTTAGCTGGGGAAAGCGCATCTGCAGCTAGTGATGAACAGCACGAGGCAGAGCCACTGCAGTCCATGAGAATGCTGAGGGATACGGCACTGAACTCCCACAATATGGCTGAGGAGAGCGGAGAAAAGCACACACTGCATCCACTGTGCAGTCCCACTTTCAGATGGAAATAAAACACCCGGGGATGCTTCCAGACCTCCCATGGAAGGGCTGCAAAGCCTGCCCAGTAAGGAACTGCAGTTTAGATTTCCTCAGCCACAAGACACACGTTTATAGGCGAGGCTGTGAACAGTCAGCGCAGGTCTGCCAGCAGCCAGCTCTGGATGCTGAGGCAGCTAATGGCCATCGCAGCCCTTTGTACCATTTCATTTGTCATCCTGAAGTCCCTGGATGTAAATGAATCCAGAGCACTCAGCCTCCCCACCAGCAGCAAGAGGATATCTTTAATTATGGCTTTCCAACAGGGCAGAGAACCTTTCAGCTAAACAGGAAGCGAATGCAGCAATCCAGCGCAACAGTTGTACAAAGATCTCCTGGGTTATGAAAGCTGCTACCCTAAAAACTTTTATTTCTGCAGCTCCCTTAACCTTCCAGACAAAGAACAACAAGGTGTGAGCAGAGCCCACTCCAGCTCCCTTTTTGCAACACCAGATTCTTCTGCAGTTTTCTCCAAATATTATGAGGGTGTTTATTCTTCCAGGAGCCACTCAGAATGAGAGCTCTGCATCCTTCGGGCAGTAAAAAAATAAAAAATTACAGGGAATGACATCATGACAGAGACATCTGAAGAGCTTCAATCCAGGAAGGGACGTGTCTCCATCAGAGGCAGACTCACGGAGCACCGTGTCGGAGCATGCCCACGCTGCAGCACCCGCGGGATGCGCGGACACGGAGCCGGCACGGAGTCATCGCCCAGCATCCCAGACAAAGGCAGGGCTGGAGCCCACCCTGCAGCTGCCAGCCCGGCCCTGGATTCAAATCAGCTCCCACCCAGCACTAAGCCCCAGCTGAGGCAGCAGTAGCACGGCTGGGAATATTCCGTCAGGAGGATTTTGCTGTGCTGTACCCACAGAATCCCTTCTCTCCTCCCTAGGTTTGATGCTATGACTGGGAATTATTCAAAACCT
Organism: Corvus brachyrhynchos; assembly: GCF_000691975.1. Lineage (NCBI taxonomy): Eukaryota > Metazoa > Chordata > Aves > Passeriformes > Corvidae > Corvus > Corvus brachyrhynchos. Next base: position 1,078,926 of record NW_008236761.1, on the reverse strand, counting down.
TCCAGTATAAAAACAGATGATTAGCTGAGAAGGAAAAAAAATTGCTAGAGGAAGCAGATATCTGACATTATGTCAGCTAGAAGAGACAAGAAATCCACGTGTAAACGAAGAGCTGCTGAGATTTAAGATCTGCAGCAGGTGCCACAACCTTCCATGGAGGTATTTGAAAAGCTTCACAATACTGAAGCTCAGAAATACAGGTAAACAAACCAAGGATTTTGCAAATGCATTGCTAATATTTAAGATTCCTGTTATCAAATACCTGGGAAAAAATCAACCAAACAAAACCCCCAAAAAAACCCCCAGCATTTTCTACACATGACTCTCATCCAAAATCCTCATAAAATGGCTGGCCAAATAGCACCTTACCAAGCAGATCAGGTGACTTACCCAAAAAATAATAAATAATCAAGTTGAACTTGTGCTCCCCAAATCCCTGATATGAGAAGAGCTGTTTCAACCCCAAAAACACAAAATAAAAAGAGAATGATTCAAGGAACAGACTAAAGGAAATTGACAATGTACAGGTAAAAAATTTAAACAGCAGCCTTATCACCAAGCTCATCCACATCTGAGTGAGGAAACACCAACATACAAGTAATTTGGCCGAAAAAAACCCACCAAACCAACAAAAACCAACTAGTGTTTCATCATCTCCTACCATAGGGACCAAAGGTGGCTGAGGGAGCAAATACCCCGCCCTGTGACAGAAAATATTTTGTACCTATTCATTATGTCAAAGATTGCTCAGCATCTACCCAGGATTACACAAAGCATCTCATAAAGGAGCTTGCTTTTTTTTTTTTTTTTTTTTTTCAGAAAACTCTTCCAAGGGAAAGATTTGGAATGCAGTATTGGAGATAGAGGCCTGCGGCTGAGGAAGGAGGAGACATAGGTTGGGGGTTTTTTTCATTCCAAAGACAGGGAAGAAAACCTCACTGACTGAATTAAATATTCAGAGCGTCGCTCTGCCAAGACATAACTCCATTATGGAAAAACGCTGTATGCACACAGAAAACACTGCGGATTGAGACTCCTGCCCCCCAAAAACCAGAGGAGCTGGGATCGAATGAATCAGCAACTGCTTCTGGAGATGGGCTTTAGTGGGTGGGGGGTTAACCAGAGCTGAACCCCGCGGACCCCCATGAGGCTGGGTGGGTGTCGCGGAGAATGAGGAGGGACTCTCATAGGGGAAGGTGGGTGTCGGGAAGGGTGAGGAGGGGGATCCTCTCAGACCTCCATGACGGTGGGTGCGTGGGTGGGTGGGTGTCGGGGAAAATGAGGAGGGGGATCCCATCAGACCCCAAGAGGGTGGGTGGGTGTCAGGGACCCTCCCAAGGCTGTCGGAGAGGATGAGGAGGGGGTCCCTTCGTGCCCCCACGAGGGCGGGCGAGTGTCGGGGT
>NW_008236761.1:1074298-1077379 GCF_000691975.1 Corvus brachyrhynchos | reverse complement strand
CCGGCGCCGCCCCCCCCCCTCCCCCCCCCCCCGCTCTCCCGGAGCCGGCGCTCCGCCCGCCCTGCGCACGCGCTGTGAGCGCTTCCCTCTCCTACGGACCGGGAATGGTTTGGGTTGGGAGGGACGTGGAGAATCATCCCGTTCCACCCCCTGCCATGGGCAGGGACACCTTGCACCAGAACAGGCTGCTCCAAGCCCCATCCAGCCTGGCACTGGACACTTCCAGGGATCCAGGGATCCAGGGACAGCCACAGCGTCTCTGGGCAGCCTGTGCCAGGGCTTCCCCACCTTCACATCCTCAACATCAGTGTAAGGTCTGAAAGATATACCCAGTCCTTAAAACCAAAGGCTTAATCCTAAACTTATAGAGATATTCCTTTCAGAGGAGCATCCCTGGGGAGCAGATCCCTCACAGAAGGGTGATGTTTCCCAGGGAGGTCAATGATCCTCCCTGCCATCCTTTAACAGTGGCTGAGGGCCCTCCACCTTTTGCTGGAGGGGCCAGCTTTCCCTTCCACTATTTTTTGCCCATTTTCCCCTATTCTGCCCTCAAAGTTCAGTGGTTTAGGAAGTTCCCAGGTGCATCCTGGCCCCTCCTGTTTAAACCTTGGCTGGGAGATTGTTCCAGAGCATCTCTGCTCTGATAGTCAGGGAAATGGCATCTTCTGCATGTTTAGTCCCCCATTTTGAAAGCCTTTCTATTTTTGATAGTTTCATTTATACTCCCTCGATGTGATTAACTGCTTCTCCATGGGTAGTTTTGTTGGGTTTTTTTTTACCCAGGCCTTGAAGTGCCAGTGAACTAAAAAAAGAAAATGTGTCTTTAATCAAGTGATTAAATTTAAACAAGTTTTAGTAGATATGAGCAGAATCTCCCATGCAGCTCTGCACCCAGCATCTGGGAGCACTTCCACACCGGTTGTGTGGCTGCTCTCCTGCGCCACGGAAAAAGGGAACCCAGACTGGCAGAGACTGGTCTGACATTATTTCAAATATTAAATACATATATTGTCCTTGTTCCTGTGTCAGGGTGCATTCCAGGATCTTTCCCACGGGTCCCAGGGAAAACAAGGCAGAGGAGGAACTAGGCGAACGAGGTTTTCTTCTAAAGTCTATTTGAACACTTTTTGATTGTTTTCATCATGGGATGAGTCTGAAAAGAAGTGGAGGCAAGGCCAGGGAAGCCTTAAAAAGGAGGAAAAGCTTCCTGGAGTTTTTTTTTGTGTGATAAAGAAAAAGGAAGTCATCGAGTCACCTCAGCTTCTCCATTTAAATATCACAAAAAAAGGTTTGGAAGTTGTGCTGCTGCAACAGGGATTCAGTTTCCTGGCTGTGAAACGATGCAAAAGGCAAAAAAAAGGCACATTCTAGTTGGAACTAAGGGCTGTGTCCTAACAGAGAGCGTGCTCAGCCACCAGAACAAGCTGCCAGGAGCAGCACTATCTTTGTATCCAGGGAAAATCAAGAGCAGGAGCCTTTGTGAGAAAGATGCTTTCACCGAGAGAGGAGTGATCTGCTTCCATAAGGCCATAAGTCACTGGAAACCTATTGACTGCAACGTGCAGGAGACTGAATTCCGTGATTTAACAGTCCCTTTTGGCTTTAAAATGTATCCATCTATGATAGATGTCAGAGACATTCCTCAGTGGAGAGATGGACTCGTTTCTCATGGAGACACAGAGGACGACAAGTCATTGGGAGGGGGATCCCTACAATCTGTTACTGCTGTACCCCGAACTCAGCCTGGGGCAACACTCCCTCCTCAGCCACGTTTTGTGGGTGGAAGAAAAGTGAGTCCCCAGGAGGTGCAGAGAGAATTAAAGGGTGCAGTCCCACTCCATGGGCACACAGCACTGGAATAAGGGCATGGAATAAGGAGTCATCCTGGACCTGCTCCTAATCCTGGTGCTCATCACAGCTTCCCCTACAAATACAGCACCAGCCAGTCCCCTCCAGTCACAGCAGCCCCTCCTCAATTTCCTCTGGGGCTTCAAAGATCATGGGAGGAGAAGCCCAGGTTTCCTGGAGTGGGAGTGCCGGCTTTAACCCAGCTCAGACTCCTGCAGTGCTCCTTAGTCAAGTGTCATTCCCAGGCTGGCCCTGCCTGGGGCTCTCCAGGTGGGATCAAAGGGCAGGATAACATCCACGTGGGCAGTTCTGTCCCATCTCGGGAGCACCAGGAAAACACAGCTTGGAGCTGGGAACACGTGTCCTTGCATTGCGGAGCAGAGAGCAAAGGTGCCGTGGATCCCCTCTGCCCTCTCGATGTGCCAGGCAGGTGGAGACACAGACCTTGTCCTTTCACATTCCTTCTGTCCCCTCCGTGCCCCAGGGCAGAGGGGATGAACATCAGGAGTGTCACATGTGTGTCTGGAGCTCCAGGCACTCAGAAATGCAGGACGGGGCTGGATCACAGAGCAGGAAATGAACTTGCCACGTGGATGAACTGGAGGGAGAAAGTCCATCAGGAGCTCTGACAGCTGCAGCAAGAGCAATTGGAGCAGCCATCAGTCAGCAGAGCAGGAAATCCTGACACAAAATCCAGCTGCCAGGCAGGGAACGGCTCCGAGAAGGGGGCTCAGGGATGTGGGCTCCAGAGTGAGCATCTGCCATGGAAAAAGGGGGAAACTGGAGCCAGACTGGAGAGAAGGGAGCTAGGAGGAGGGAAAAGAGCCTGTGGGAAATTAAGGTTTGTGTGGCATTTTGAGGCAGTTTGGCACGGGATGGATTTTCCTGAGCCAATTCCAGACTGTCAGGCCTGGGGAGCACAGGACCACAGGCCCATCTCTTCCCAGGCAGACCCCCTGCCCAGCTCCTCTCCCACTGAAAAATCAGGAAGGAGGTCCCCGCCAGCCCAACCTTCCTACGCTTAGGATTTAGTGATTGTCAATTTTAAGTGATACTAAAGGCCTAAGTAAATGCCCGCCGTGACGCCACACTCAAGGTGGCCACTGCACCCCGCTGGGGCGGGGCCCGGGGGCGAGCTCAGCACTGCCACGTGGCTATGCCACACTCAACATGGCCGCCGCGCCGTGATGGACGTGTCTTGTGGCCAATCAAGGTGCGAGGACGGGGCGAAGG
>NW_008236761.1:1067767-1073805 GCF_000691975.1 Corvus brachyrhynchos | reverse complement strand
GGGGCTGATCCTGAAGGGATCCAGACCTCGAGATCGTGCCCTGGATCTGTCTTGGTGCTCCTGGACCACGGGCAGAGGTACCCACACACCCCTGCTCCCCATCCTCACACACCTAGAGGTCACCTCAACTCTGTTAGAACCCTCGTCTCCTGGCCTTGGCAGATCCCTGTCCCTCTACATTGGGACATTTGGGACATCGGTATTTATCCCCCATCCTGGTTTGGCGACAGCAAAGCTTTTTGTCGGATGGATGAACTGTTTCCCTCCATCCGTGTGGAGGTGGGACAAGCACGAGGGTGTTCACAGGCTATCCAACCACGTCCGTGAGAGCGTTGGATAGTCCAAACGCTCCTGGAGCTCTGGCAGCCTTGGGGCTGTGCCCATTCCCTGAGGAGCCTGGGCAGTGCCCCATCTGGGGGGAAGAACCTTTTCCTAAATCCAACCTAAAGCTCCGTTGATGCAGCTCCAGCTGTTCCCTCGGGTCCTATCCTAGAGCTGTAGTAACTGGAGGTGTTGGTGAAACTGCTCAGAGGATCTGCCACGCTGTTGTATTTTAACCACTGCAGGTGCTGTGCTCGGAGAAGGGAGTGTTGCTCAGGCAGGTGCTTGCCCTCAGCAGGTGAGAAAACATACACGACCAAAAATTTGCCTTTTTTTTTTTTTTTGCCAAATCTTCTAATAGTGGAGGTAAGACTTTGAGCTGGGAGCTGAAAGGGCTGTGGGATGGGAAGAAGGGGAAGTCCTTGTGCTTATGGGATCAGGCCGTGCCTTAGCAAGAGCATTTGCAAAAGGACATTGGCCACATATTTCCCATAGGTCAGGGAAACCAGAGTTGTTAATCATTATCTTGTTTCCTACAGATTTTTAATCATTATCTTGTTTCCTACAGAGCAGCAACACCCAGACAAAACCGTCTATGTGCTGCAGGTAAGGTCTGTTGTAAGTCCAGTTTTGAGGCAAAAATTCACTTCCGTCAAATAAATATTAAACATTGGAGCATTTGTGTTTAACTTTGGGGGGTTTTAGCCAATTTTGAACTGGTTAAATAACCTGAGCAGGTGTTCTTCCACTTTCATATGGTTTTTTCTAACATTTTCTTCTTTTTTGCCTTGTTCTTGGCTAAGCAACTGGCACCAGCCATGGTGTTCTGTAACATCAGTATGGGTTTGGGGCTCTCAGAGCACCTGCAGATGTTTGTTTGCAGCTGGAAACATGTTTGCTCTGCTTTCACTTTAAGGTGATGCACTCCTGAGTTGCCACAGATCCTACAGATCCCGACCTACACATGGAATTGGGAAGTTTAAATACCTGCTCCCAAAGGAGGTAGGCAGAAGGACTTCCTTCTGTGTTTGCTTTCCCAAGGTAGTCCTGAAGCATATGGAAGGCCAGGCTGGATGGGGTTTGGAGAAACCTGGGATAGTGGGAGGTGTTGGAATGGGATGAGATTTAAGGTCCCTTCCAATCCAAACTATTTGATGATTCCATGAAGTACCCACTCACCACACTGTAGAAATGCTTCATTTTGGCCAGTACATTCCTGTGGAAGTTAGTGAGCAGCTTTGGAAGGGAGGAACCTCTTCCTGATGTTGAATTTAACACCTAAACTCTTCCAGAATATTGTGAGCAGGTACTATTTGCATGTAACCTTTTCACGCTCCCTGAGACTTGGAAAGACATCCATTTGTGTGGAAGGAGGAAACAACAACAAGTCAGCTGCCTTTTAGGCAGGAACTGAAATAAACAGCAGGTTTATTTCTACTGGTTTTACTCCTTTCTTTCTTCCTCTGGAAGAAATTAATCACAGCATGAGTGTGTTTTCCGTGTGATGCCATCCAAGAGCCGAACTTTTATTCCCAGCATGGTTCAAACCAGATACTTTCTATTTTATTTTATTGTATTTTCTTTTGGAAAACAGGTTCCAAAGAGGAGAAAGGAAAAGGTGCAGATGAAAGAGATCAGTGCTGGCACTGAGTACCAGTATGGAGATGTCAACATCCAGATGACTTCCTATGATCTGTGCCTGGTGGAGCATTTTGCTCAGTATGTCCATAGACTCTGCAACCGGCTCTCAGTCCAGGTCAATGAGAGGTAGGGGGAAATCTGTCCCTCTGGATTATGACCACCTGCAGATCAGGGCACACTCCAGTCTCCCTGAGAGATTCCCATTCGGATGTAAATCCAAATCTCTCACCTTCCCTGTGGTCTCTTTTTGTGTGTCTGTACAATTTTGGATGCTGTATTCATGACAGGAAGGCTGAAATGGAGTTTTTCAGGCACTGACTTGAGCAGATTCCAAGGAAAAAATAGCTGTTACATTTCCTTCCTCTGAGGAAAAGGCTTTAAGCCTGTGGGTGCAGAGCCCGGGAGTTGCTGACATTTGCTGCTGGTTTTCCTTCCTGGTCTGTGATCCAGGCTCTGCACATCACCCTGGTTATCCAAACTGGAATGAGCTTGGGAAAGCCCTGAAGGTGCTGGGTGAGCTTCCTGCTACTTCAGTTTAGGAGGAGAGGATGCTTCAGGAGCATCCTAGATCTCCAAAACAGGCGTATCCCAACAGCCACTCCACTGGTTTTAATCCCCGAGGAATGTGAGGCAGCATCTTGGTGCCTGAAGTGCTCTCAGGGAGCTGCAGGCACTGGGGAAAGCACTGAGAGAATAAAACCAGTGGTGACTCTCTAAAATATGTATTTTCACTTGTACCCTCTGAGGCTGGATGTGGTTCAGTGTATAGAGAAAGAAAGGATTTGCCCTTCAGACTGGAAATTGAGGGGAAAAGGTGGGCAGGAGGATGGAGCTGTGATGTAGCTGTGGGAATAGGGATGAGGAGGCTGAGGTCTCTGAGTATGGGGCAGAGTCTGATCCACTCCCAGTCACATTCCCATTAAATCTGAGCTGTAAACAATGTATTTTGAGTGGTGCATTGCAGCAGCAGTTTCTAGCTCTGTCCCAAAAGACAAAATAAGTCAGAACTCTTGCTTTCCTTGAACTATGAAGAAGTTAAAAGTTCTCAGGCTGGTGTTCAGAGCTAATCCAGGTTTTTGCTGGCAGCAGTGCTGCAGAGCTTCCCCCTTATCTCCTTCCAGCAAAACAGCCGGCCTCTACCAGCGTCTGATTTGCAAGATACGTCCTTTGCATAATTAATTTCCCATGAAAAGTTAATCTCCTTTCCCATTCTCTGCTGTGGAGGTTGATTCATCCCTGTAAAGTAGTGCAGATGTCCTGCCTGTCCTAAGCACTGCCCTCTGGCTTTTGCAGCTATGCCATGCCCACCAAAACCAATGAGGTGCTGTTCCTGGAAGAGAGGGGATCCAAAATGCAGCTGGATGCAGTCCTGACCACCCACCAGAGGGTTGTCCAGGTAGGAGCTGGGATTTGCTGACAGCGCTGGGCCTCTCCTGCAGCACTTCCCATCACAGGCTCCCCAAACCCCTCGAACATTTAACAGATGAAAGGCATCATTTGGGCATAAATGGAAGCAAAAAGTCTAATTACATTTTCTGCTGAGTGTTGCTCCTGAACTAGAAGCCCAGAAGGGTTTCCTGGCTCTGTTTTTCAGGCAGAAGATTTAAGATCTATTTTCTGCAGAATAATTGATATGAGGGGTAGAAAAGTCATGTTTAGGGATGAGTCATCAGAGAAACTCATGGCTTAGATATTAGGGATACCTTCTTAACTGTGAGTGTGGTGAGGCCCTGGCACAGGGTGCCCAGAGAAGCTGTGGCTGCTCCTGGATCCCTGGAAGTGTCCAAGGCCAGGCTGGACACGGCTTGGAGCAACCTGGGATAGTGGAAGGGGTCCCTGCCCATGGCAGGGGGTGGGACTGGATGATCTTTAAGGTCCCTTCCAACCCAGACTATCCCGGGATTGTTCTCCTGCAGCTCTGTCATTTCTGCTTTCAGATCCGTGGTTTGAGTTCAACGTTTGCTCCCATACTCCTGGAAATCATTCAGAGTAACCAGCCTGAGGGGGTCCATCTGTTAGTGAAACAGGTACATTTACATTTCCCAGTGCCTTTCCCTTTAGGAAGCAGAGATGATCCATGCCATGAATTTGCTTTGAGAGCACAAACCTGGTCCCGAGCCTACTGTGTGCTCTAGACTTGGGGATACCAAGAATCCCCAAGAGCCAGGCAATCCCTGATCCATGAAAATCCATTGCTCCTAATTCTCAGTAAGTGTTTCATTTCCCATTTAGCCTTCTCTAATTAGTGCCACAGGAAGTGCCTTCCCAGCCCCTCCCATGGATCTGTAGGAAAGGGCAGTTGCAGGTTCCTTTCCTTTGCTGCCACAGATTCCCTGTGAGCCTTAAGGAAACATTTCACTTCAGCAGTGCTTCTCCACCTCTTCTCTGGGAATCCCCAGGAACATCATGAAGCAGTTGATAGCAAGGCTGGGACTGGAATCCCAAATGCTATGCCCTGCTTTGATGGAATTCGCTCCAGGAGGAGCATTCAGCTTGTTTTCTGTTGGAAGCCCAATGGTTTTCCAGCACTGAGTGACTTCCCACTGAGGCTTTCCACTCCCTGGGTGCAGTGGGCATGTAAGCCTTTAGTTTTTCCACTCTCGAGGGGTTGTCTTTGGGAAAGGGTTTGCGTGATCCTCACTTGTGATGGTTTTCCCTCCCTCTGTAGCACACGGAAGCCGATTTCAAGAGCCGACTGAAGTCTCGACCACAGCTGGAAGAGCTGCTGGCACAGATGTCCTGAGGTGAGGAACAAGGTGCCATCCATGGGCTGTTCCAGCCTCCAGAGGGTGCTTCCTATGCTTCCTACTGATCACTCGGTGAATTGGAAGGAATTCCCAGTGTCAGCAACCAGCTTGTCCCAATAAAAAAAATAATGCATTTGAATCTGACTGGTTTGTACTGGGAGCAAAGGTGCCACAATGGAATGTGGGTTTGCTTTCCTTCAGTTCTAGTTCTTTTTTTTTTTTTTTTAATACCTGCCTATTTTCCTTTTGATAGGTGGGGGTTTCTGCAGAAATCTCTGCGAGTGAATAATGCTGTGCTACAACAATCCCAGGAATTGTTACAACCAAATTTGATGGATGCCAAGAGAAACTGTGCCAGAAACTGGTTTGTTTGGAGGTTTTTTCTCCCCCTTTCTAAGGAGTGGCTCGTGAAAAAGACAGAAAGTAACTCATTCATTTACACTCTCCCCCAAATCGGGGCTGTCCAGGTGTTGCTTGTGCTTCCATGCCCGCTGTGATTTTTGGCCAGCAGTGCTGGAACCCAGCCCCTCGACATTCCCAGCACCCACAGCCCTGGCAAATAGCCTGGAACGTTCCTTCTGGCAAAAGCCATGGGTGCTCTTTCTCTTGCCTTATTTGCCAGTAAGTGGTGGTCAGATGAGAATCCATTTTTCTCCCATTCCAAATTTTTCTGTGGCTTCCCAGGAGATAAATCCCCTCCCCAAAAATCCCATCCTGTGGGACATGAGGTTATCACGACTGACAAAAGCCTTAGGATGGCACAGAGAACTGTTCTGGAGCCAAGACTCAGCCTGAGTGCTGTGAATGCTCCTGGATTGGGGTATTTTGGGCCAGAAGTCCCCAACCACAGAATCATTTTGGCTGGAAATGACCTCTGGAATCATTGAGCCCAAGCTGTGCCCAATCCCCACCTTGTCACCAGCCCAGAGCAGTGAGTGCCACATCCCGTTTTTCTTGGACACCTCCAGGGATGGGGACTCTAAACCTCCCTGGGCAGCCCCTGACAATGTTTAACCCCCCCTTCCGTTAAGAAATTCCTCCTGATATCCAACCTGAACCTACCGTGGCACAGCTTGACGCTGTATCCTCCAAACCCGCCCCCCCCCTCCAACTTCCAGTTCTCCCACTGGCACAGATGAAGCCGAGGGACGACAGATTCCAGATTTAATTTCCCAACAATTCCCCACGGATTTCCCAGCACCAGAAAGGGGGCGAGGGGCGCAGCCGCCCGCATTCCTGTGGGGCAGTCCGGGCGCTGTCAGTCCGTGGGTTGGGCTGGGCTCGCTCCGCGCTCCCGCTGCTGCCGCCGGGCCATGCAGGCCCCGAAGG
>NW_008236761.1:1064332-1066996 GCF_000691975.1 Corvus brachyrhynchos | reverse complement strand
GGGGTGCGAGTGGTTGGGGGGCCCTTGTTTAAAAGGGACTGGGGTGGTTCGGGGGTCCCTTCGGTTTTAAAGGGGGTGGGGTCATTTGGAGGCCCTGTGGGTTCGGAGGGCATGGGGGTGTTTGAGTTCCTTGTGGGTAAGGAGGAGGTGAGGCTGGTTGGGGTCCCTCTGACTTGGGAGGGGGTGGGGACGTTTGGGGTCCCCGTGGGCTGTCCCTGGGGCTGACGGCTGCTGTCCCCCAGGGAAGCCCACCCTGTACGGCAGTGTCACCCGGCGCGGGCTCAGCTCCGATGGTGTCCCAGACATCGTGGCCTCCGAGGGATTCGTGGTCGGGGAAGTCACCAAGGTGCCAAGGCTGGGGGGAGAGGGGTTGGTGACCACCCCGTGCATAAAGGGGAGCCACTCTGACGGCCTAAGCTGTCACCCGGTACCTGCACAGTCCCGCCCAGCCATCCCGAGCCTCCAGCTGCGCTGAGCCCTGGAGCTGGTCCCTACCATCCCACAGGGCCGTGGCTGGCCAGGCTGCAGCAGCCATCCCTTCCCACCTGCATGCTGAGGAGATGAGCCCCACACTGACCCATCCATCAGTTTTCAGGCTCTGGGATCCTACAGCTGGGTCCAGGTCACAGTTCTACCTCGGCAACCTCTGTTTCAGGACTAACAGCACTTCTAATTCCTTTCTTCTCCCTCTCTTTCCTTCTCTAGAAAAGCATCCTCATTTCTTGTCCTCACGAGAATGTGTCCACAAAGTTCCTGGCTCCGTACACAAGTTTTTGTAGGATTCATCAGAAAAGCGTGAGTAGCCTTGTGAGGTGGCAATCTCTGGGTGTGATTGGTAAATCTCACATCCCTGTGTGTGGTGTCCTCGCAGTGAGGGGTGGCCTGGAGTGTGGATTCGTGTGTGAGGGGCTGGAATGGAGATGGAACTGGGATCTTGTGGTTTAGGAGTAGCGTTCCCACTGAAATACCCTGGACCACGTGCCACTCACTCCTTCCCCCCTCCCCTTGCAGCAGGATGGAAAGGGGAATTGGAGGCACAAAAGACAAAGATCAGGGGCTGAGGTAAGAACAATTTACTGAGAACAGCAATGGAATAAGAAAAGAAACGGTAGCAACAATATTAATTAACAAAACAGGACAGGGAAACCACAAGGAACCCAGAACCCCTAGAAGGTACCACCGAATATCCCAAATATCCCATCCCGTGTCCCTCCCTGCTCCTGTAAAAATTAACCCTCTCCTGGCCAGAACCAGGACATTCCCCACTCCTCAGTCTATCCCATCTACTCATGCCCAGATCCCACACTGCCCAACTATACACACAAAAGCACAGGAATCATTCCCTTAATCAAAGGTTGTCCCTCCTAAATGTCTCAAGATAGATATTTATATCCATTATACTGTGTTTCCTTGTCATCAGTGGTCTTCCAATCCCTCTCATTGGTATCCAGGGTTTTTTAGCTGTGTTCTTTTAAACTTTTAAATTCTTCTGGTTTTTTGGGTTTTTTTTCTCCTGCTGCCGTTTTTTTACTTGTACTTCTGAGCCTTATGAAATCAATCCAGTCCGTTCTTTAAGACCTTGGTCTCTTCAACACTTTTCTTTGGGAGCTCTTCTAAAACACTGATCTTTTCCAAGCCTTGGCTTTGTAACGTTTCGAGTTGTTCCATGCAGGATGCTGAGGGACGTCTGTAGGAAAGACAGCATAGTCACGGCAGATGGGGCAGGTGCTGGAATGCTCCTGGAGCCACGTCCTGATGCACTCCCTGTGGAATTCATGCCCACACTCCAGTTCACACGTGTTTCTGCTTAGCTCCTCGTGGCATATTGTGCAGGGATCATCACTGGAGGCTGTTTTCCTTGGGCTGTATTTCCACACAGCTGTCCCGTGGCAGGGAAGAGGGTTTCAGTCTATAGTCCCAGATGTAGGCCTGTAACTTCAGCACCTTTAGGTCCCTATCCCATGTAAGGGATGACAGCGCCTTGGCGTAGAACGGTGGCGCGCTCTTTTTAAATTCCGCCCAAATGCGCCAGGTGCAGTAGGCTCCGTCCGGATTGTCGAGGAACTGCATGTTCCGTGTATTCCGGTAGAGTATGTCCACCATAGTTAATTCTGTCAGATAGTGAACACCTTCCAGCTTGGTGTTCCACCTGTCCCGGTACACGATCACCTCGTCCGCGGTGTACGCCAGCCTCACACTTGACACGAGTCGCCTCCAGAGGCTGAGAGTTCCTGGCCCGCTCCCAAGCCTCCTGTCAATGGCCACATCCCGGGACAGGGGTCCCAGGTGCGTGGCTTCGTAACTGTTTAGGAATACATCCACATTGGCCCCTGCAAACCAGCAGTCGTACAGCCAGAGCAGTAAGGACTGATCCGGAAGGCGGGTGAATCGTTGTCGGATTTCTTGCAGCTTACGCTGAAATTCGCTCATTATCTCTGGCTCTGCCTCTTCCTCCTCTTCTGAGGACGCTGTTTCCTCTTCATCCCTCACTAAGCAAACTAATTTGGGCCTGGATGTGAGTGTGTTCTGTTTAGGAGCGACTGCTCCTGGCATGGGTTGTTCCTCTGGTGCAGCTGCAGTTTGAGTGGCTACAGTGCCTGTTGGTCTGTTTTCCTCCTCCTCCTCCTCTTCCTCCTCCTCCTCTTCCTCCTGAGGGGACTGGCT
>NW_008236761.1:1061124-1064241 GCF_000691975.1 Corvus brachyrhynchos | reverse complement strand
AATAAAGAGTAGCCAGGGCCCAGCACAGTGCAGTAAGTTGCTCCTCCCTGGAACCACCACAGCGCTTCTCTTTCAGATATTCTGCCACTTTAACAGGGTCCTGTATTTGTTCAGGGGTGAACTTCCAAACCACTGGAGATGAATACTCCTTCAAAACCTGGCCGATTTTCTCCCACCTTCCGTGCCACTCATCATCATCCGACCTCTGAAAGAATTTCTTAATAATCTCTTTTGTGACTCTGAAGATGATGTAGACCAGAGTGAGGAGATATATCAGACACGGCAACAGGAATATGCCTTCCTTAGTATTCAGAGGGAGTCCAGAATCCTCAAAAGCTGCTATAAGAGGCTTGAAGGAGTAAAAGGAGATGAAAGGCTTGTGGAAATCATCGTCTCCTGTTCCCCCCCCAGACTGGGAACGATTATTAATGGTCTCCTGGAGGTAGTATATCACGTCACAAGTTGATACCACATAACCCACGTACATAGAAATCTTGAACCATCTCCCTAAACTGTGAAAGTGCGTTATCAGGACCACACAGGGAATTATAAACCTGTATAGGCAGCACTCCACTAAGGGCAGACTAAGCCACATCGTGCCCTGCGGCTGTACCTCACACACCAAACACTCAGCTCAAACTTGCTTCCAACCGGCTGTGGGCAGAGCTGTTGTGATCTCGAGCCTTGGTGCCGCACGATGGGCGCCGGATTCGCCGGTGGTGGTTTGGGAATGGTATTCCCGAATTCAGCGTTCCCACGGGCACGGCCCGCGCCGCTCGCTCCCTGCGCTCCCCCGCGGGAGGCTGGAGAGGGGAACCGGAGGCACCACAGGCAGCGATCGGGGGTTGAGGCGCCAACAACTCACAGGGAACAGCAATGGGACAGGGAGCGACCGCGGGGACCCGCCCGGATAGAAGGAAAGCCGGAAAGAAGGGAGTTTTTCCCGCCGCCGCACGGGGAGGTGGGATCGGGGGACATCCGGCTCCTGGCTCTGCCCCTCCTGCTGCTGGAAAACTTAACCGTGTCCTGGCTGGAGCCGGGACAGGGTCTTCTTTCTCACGGTGCATCTGCACTTCTTATTCCTGTCCATGGATTTTACCACTGTAGCGTTTTTTCCCCATCCGCAGCCTGCAAATGCAATTCAGAAACGCAGTGCAAATGCCACTCACAGAATCACAGAATTCCTAATGTTGGAAAAGACCTCTGAGACCATCGAGTCCAAGCTGTGGCTGATCCCCACCTTGTCACCAGCCCAGAGCACTGGGTGCCACGTCCAGGCCTTCCTTGGACACCGCCGGGGATGGGGACTCCACTCCTGCCCCCTCCTGCCAGCCCCTCAGTGTCCTCCTTCTGAGGGGCCCCAAGCTTGTATGAAGAACTTGTTTTGGTTCAGTGTTTCAGCAAATTTAGGCTGCGAATTTGGCTTCATAAATATCTCAAACGGTGGCTTGTGATTTGGGCCAGTTATCATGAGCTCTTTTCTTATTTCTCATCTGTTTACAGGACCTGCTAGAAAAGTCCAGATTTCTCTTCCACCTGGGATAAACCTGGAATACAACTGCTGCTTGTGCAGGCTTCTCCCTGAGCATTCCTTTTTCTCCTTGCCTTGCAGAGTCACAGGCAGAGAGTATACTTAGCAGGTCTCCCCCTGTACAGAATTAGGCTCTTGAGCAGATATACTTATATACAGAATTATATAAAGCTAATTCTTGGTGCTTTTACCTTCCTGCAGATTACCTGCCTTGATATTTCCAGTGGTGGAGGACTTGGTGTGTCTACCAGCACGGATGGGACCATGAAAATCTGGCAGGCTGCGAACGGAGAAATAAGAGTAAGAGCATCTGGCTTGGATGTTTTGTGTTGTCTGTGACATTCCTGAAGTCCTGTGGCCATGACTTGGGTCAGGCTGTTCACACCCTGTGAAGAATCTGGCTTTTTAGTGAGAAGCTAATTGAAATTGGGCATCTTGGAGGCTTTAAGTCAAATCTATTGGAAAAGGTGGCTTCTCCCAAGGGGGATGTTGCTCAGAGAGGTGCTTAGGAATAACAGGTCACTGACAGCCCCTATCCTGCATGGTAAAAGCACTTATGAATTTCTTATGAAGGAGAGAAGAGGGGAGGACAAAAAGCTTTCGGTGCTGGATTACCTCCATCCTGGCTTGTGGCCTTCCCAGTAAAGGGAGAAAGCTCCTTCGTGTGGAGCTTGACCTGTCAGCTCCTTGTTTGGCAGAGGATAAAGACATTTAACTTGTAATTAGAAGCAAATGTAGTATCTTTTGCTATGTAGTTAGCTGCTCAAATGGTAGAGGGAGGCCCAAAGTCACCTCTTTGACTGCTCCAAATTCAGACCAGTCCATTCCAGCAACGCAAACCCAGAGGATTTGAGCTTAATCCTTTGCCCATGTGAGAATTTTTCCAAGTTTTCCAGTGTCAAAACTCAACAACTGCTCGGCACGAGGACGATGACAATGGAACTAGCACGTAGTTCTTTGTTTTTCCAGAGACTTTTGGAAGGCCATGTGTATGATGTGAATTGTTGCAGGTTTTTCCCATCGGGCCTCGTGGTTCTGAGTGGGGGAATGGATGCCCAGCTAAAGATCTGGTCAGCAGAAGATTCCAGCTGTGTAGTAACATTTAAAGGTCACAAAAGAGGTACAGAGCCCTTAAAATGCTTCATTCGCTGTGTGGGTGCTTGCCTTGCACGCCGGGGCTGATGTTCAGTCACCAGCCTGCTGCACTCTGTGTTTGATGTCTGGAATGTAGCATCAGCTGCCCCAAATGCTGGCCCAAATTATCTCTTCCCTGAGCCACCAACTGCTGTGTCCAGGCTCTGGCTTACCCTGTCCCACAAGGTGCTGGGCTTGATTGAGAGGTTAATAAACCCCATGGCTGGCTGCCCTAAACTTGATTAACTCAAAAAGCCATCTTGTGCAAAACCTGCCATTGTTCTTACGTGATTTGGGGGTTGGAACTTGATCTTCAAGGTCCCTTCCAACCCAAGGCATTCTATAATCTATTTGTGTGCATTGAAAATGCTTTGGCACAGGTGTCCCCTAACCAAACCAGGTGGTGTGACAGAACCTTGGTCAGAGTGATTGCTGCCAGTCACTCACAGTCT
>NW_008236761.1:1048847-1061104 GCF_000691975.1 Corvus brachyrhynchos | reverse complement strand
TTTATGTAGGTAAAGTGCCAATCAAATCTTCTGACCACCTGACTGTTCTCTGCTAAAAAAACCACTGTCATTTTTCAGATCCGAATTTGACAGCCCACAGTATAATAAAGTAGTTAAGGGATCTTAGTGCCAGCAGAGACTGCTCTTTGCATGTTGCTGTAGCTGGATAACAGGAATGCTGCTTTTGGGATTATCCAGGGGTGGACACGGGAACATTTAAAAGTGCCAGGCTCTTTTCTGCCAAGATTAGAGGTTAATTTTGTGTGGCATCAGCTCGTGCTGAGGTGAGGTGTTGCTGATCACATGACAGATAATGTCTTCCCTCTGTGCCAGCTGGTGGTTCTGCTCTGTGGGGTTTTCTGGGAGCTGCTGCCTTCCACAGACACCTGTTTCTAGAGGCACAACTTGTCTTTATGTAGGGAAAGTGCCAATCAAATCTTCTGACCACCTGACTGTTCTCTGCTAAAAAAACCACTGTCATTTTTCAGATCCGAATTTGACAGCCCACAGTATAATAAAGTAGTTAAGGGATCTTAGTGCCAGCAGAGACTGCTCTTTGCATGTTGCTGTAGCTGGATAACAGGAATGCTGCTTTTGGGATTATCCAGGGGTGGACACGGGAACATTTAAAAGTGCCAGGCTCTTTTCTGCCAAGATTAGAGGTTAATTTTGTGTGGCATCAGCTCGTGCTGAGGTGAGGTGTTGCTGATCACATGACAGATAATGTCTTCCCTCTGTGCCAGCTGGTGGTTCTGCTCTGTGGGGTTTTCTGGGAGCTGCTGCCTTCCACAGACACCTGTTTCTAGAGGCACAACTTGTCAGTGTGTGACTGCTGTCACTGGGACAGTGGCCTGAAGCCAGTGGTCAAGTCCAGCTTGGGAAATGGGGTGCTTTTTATGTCTGTATGAACTCAGTCTTTGGTTTCATGCAGGTATTTTGGACACTGCCATCGTGGATCGGGGAAGGAATGTCCTGTCCTGCTCCAGGGACGGCACTGCCCGTCTCTGGGACTGTGGGAAATCTGCCTGCCTGGGCGTCATCGCTGACTGTGGCTCTCCCATCAACGGCGTCGCCATGGGCACTGCTGACAACTCCCTGAACCTGGGCACACCTGAGAAACCTCCCAGTGAGGGGCTTTCCCTTAAAATTCCCCTTCGTTTCCCTGTCCCAAACTGCTTAGGCTTGTCACCAGTAATCCCAAGTGTCTGGAATGCTGCTCCATGCCCTTTTACCACCTTGGGACAGGAACAGAGCGCTCCAGTCCTGGGTGGAATTGAGCCCTATCTAGCAGTTTGGGTAATGAAGACTGAGTTCTGCTTGATTACTGGCCTTTCTGGTGTCTTGGGGTCTGGAGGAATGTTGCCACAATTCAGCAGGGGTGATCCAAACTGTTGGGTTTGGATCCCATCAAGATTTGTTGTGTAGCCACTGTTGGCATTACCTGTTGTCCTTTTGTCAGGTGAACGTGAGGTCGGGACAGAAGGGAAAATCCTGCTGCTGGCTCGAGAGGACAAGAAGCTTCAAGGAGTGGGACTGCAGAGCAGGCAGCCAGTAAGGATCTGGGACTGCCAGAGCACTGGGATGGGGAATTGAGCCAGGTTAAACCTAAACTGGAGGAGAGGCCAAAGCCTGGTGCAATAAAGGGATGCTCTCTCTCCTTTCTCCTGGATAGATTTTTACATGAGGAGTAAGAATGGCTCAGGATTTAACTTGGGAACAGGGAAGACAGTATTTAAAAATAAACAGTGGCAGCTGTTCTGCTTCCCTCTCCTGGATGTCCCATGTGTCTGACACTTGGTTTGTTCCCGAATCCTCAGGTGTTCCTCTTTGTTGGATCTGACGCCTTCAACTGCTGCACATTCCTGTCAAGCACCTACATTCTGGCAGGGACTCAGGATGGGAACATCTACCAGCTGGATGTGAGAAACACAAAGTGAGTGAGTGAGTGCCTGGGGCAAACAACCAGGGTTTTGGTTGGAAAAGAGAGTCAGGCAGAGGGTGCTGGCAGGCAGTGCCACTTCCCATTGCACTGTGAGCTCCTGAGCCTCTTGCATTATGTTGATGTGCTGTGTGTATGATGTTATATAACTGTATAATTTTATATTTATATAATCTCTGTACACAAACGTGTAGATAAATTTGGCAGAAAACTTCTTAACATCAATATTCGCCCCTCCCACACAGCCCATTTCTTTGCTTTGCTTGAGTGAAGCAAATGTCTTTGTAGGATCCTGACACCCTGATCCTCATGCCAGCATGGGATTGGAACTGAGCTGTGGGGTTTTACTGGGGTTCCCTGCTAACTCAGTATCATAGGAAAGAATCATGGAATGATTTGGGTTGGAAAGGGCCTTCAGGTTCATCCAGTTCCACTCCTGCCACGGGCAGGGACACCTTCCACTAGCCCAGGTTGCTCCAAGCCCCATCCAGCCTGGCCTCGGACACTTCCAGGGATGGGGCAACCACAGCTCCTCTGGACAACAACCCTCATTCCTTGTTTCTGCTCTTTTTCCTAGTGCTCCAATCCAGGTGATCCATAGGTCAGGAGCACCAGTGCTTTCCCTGCTACCCTACCGAGATGGATTTATTGCCAGCCAAGGTAATTCCAGGGCTGTTTTGTGCCCGTGGAAATCCTGTAATCAAATCAAGGAGCTTTGTGCTCTTTGGGCATTGTCCTCTTGCCCCTTTGGTTTGGGATTTCCACCCCCCACCTCCCTCATATCCCTCCAAAACGGGGCCTCCAAGGTACGTCTCACCCACTGGAGCCTTTTCCCAATAGCATTTCTGTTTGTAATGAAGAGTGTGGCTTGTCTCACTAATTGGCTGCTGGCCCTTCCTTGCAGGGGATGGCACCTGCTTCATTGTTCAGCAAGACCTGGATTATGTCCTGGATCTCACTGAGGCCGACTGCGACCCCGTGTACAAGGTAAGGAACACGGGACATCCCTGAGGAGAAAGTGGGCAGGGAAAGCTGGTGCCAGGCAGCTGCCCTTAGCTCAGGTTTTTCACCTCAGCAGGTTCCTCCACACAGTTGACTATTGAGCTTATCTTTGTTTTTTCTAACTGAATAATCCTAATATTTTGTATAAACCAATCCTCTGTGGAATTCCCTGGCTTTATCTCCATTGTGCAGGAGCTGAGTGGAACGGTGGAGTTGGAGCAGCTCTGGCAGAGCTGTGTTCCTATAAAAAGTGTGGAATTAGGGTGCTGGGACAATCCTGAGGGTAAAAGAACCAGTGCTGCTGACCCCTCTTGTTCCCTGGGGATTTGGGGCCAGGAATTGGGTCTTGCTGTGCGTTCCAGACGTCCCACTGTGCTTGCTTGGATCAGGGAGTGTGGTCTGGACTCTCAACCTGGAAATGGGCCCTTGTTTATAACCTGGCCCTTCTCCACAGTCCAGCTGTGCATCTCCTACCCAACACAGCCCCTCAGATGAACACAGGGGGATCGGGGTTTGACTGCCCAACTCAAAGCAGGAGAAACGTTTTGCCACACTTAATTTTCCCTTTGGATCTGATAGAAGAACCCTTGTGTGAGGACACACCTACTCCCTGAGCTCTGGTGAAACCTGGAACTGTCCTTTAAAACCTGCTAATGCTGTTCCAGGAGCCACTCCCCTCCTCTTCCCTTTGCAAAAGTCCAAAAGGAAAGCTCATCTCTGAGGATTTCACTGGCAGCTGTCACTTGGGAAACGCTTTGTGTAAATACTGCTTTTTTTTCCTTCTTCAGGTGGCTTCTTGGGAGAAGGAAATTTACACGTGCTGCAGGGATGGGATAGTGAGGAGATACCAACTTGCTGACCTTTAAGTGTTTGAAGGAGCCAAATAATGGAGCAATGTGTCGGAAAGGCTCTTCCAAGCTGATTTTCCTGGGACGTGTGTGTACAAGTTTGAGGCTGTTGTGATGACCAGGCTCCATACACAGTAACAGGTCATATTTTTTCCTACTACACAACTGGGATCAGTTTTTAATTTAGAGAGGCTCTTTTGTTGCAATGATGTTGTGGTTTTATTTCCAGTGCTGAAAAAATGCTGTTTGTAGTGGGGGGAAATAAATAAATAAAGGGGGAGAGGGGGCACAGTCAAAGTGACTATCACAGTATGGAGTGAAATAAAGCCGCTGCTTTGATAACACCTGTGTTAACACATGTGTTTCCATGAAAATCTGGGGATTTTTAAGAAAAAGAAATGAGGGGAGAGGATTGGGGGGGGCCGGCAGAGTGCGGAAATGAGAAGGAGAACTACGTTTCCCTTAATGCCCCGCGCGGCGCCGACCGGAAGGCCTTTTCGTCGCTATAGCAACGGGACGCCATGGGCATGGACTACTACGCTGTGCTGGAGCTGGACCGCGGCGCCACCTCCGACGACATCAAGAAGGCGTGAGGGACCCCCGGCATCAGAGATTCCCCTCGGGCCGGGAGGAAACATGGGGACCCGGGGGGTGGCGGCGGGAGCGGGGCGGCCCCGTGAGTGGCTGTCCATCGCCTCCCCCTGTGCCCCACAGTGGGGACTGGGAGGGGGGAAAAGGGTCTGGGCAGCTTGGGGGGCAGCCCGGGCTGGATGTGGGAATGGGGTGTCTGCTGTCCCCTTCAGTGGGTCTGGAGGGGCCACCGAGGTACCCTGAGGGCTGGAGCCCCTCTGCTCTGGAGCCAGGCTGGGAGAGCTGGGGGTGCTCACCTGGAGAGGAGAAGGCTCCAGGGAGAACTCAGAGCCCCTTGCAGGGCCTAAAGGGGCTCCAGGAGAGCTGGAGAGGGACTGGGGACAAGGGGGAATGGCTTCCCCCTGTCAGAGGGCAGGGATAGATGGGATATTGGGAAGGAATTGTTCCCTGTGAGGATTATGAGGCCCCGGCACAGGCTCATCAGAGAAACTGTGGCTGCCCCATCCCTGGAAGTTACTCGAAGCCCTGTCCAGCCTGGGATAGTGGAAGGTGTCCCTAGATGGGTTTTAAAGCCCCTCCCAACTCAAAACATCCTGTGATCCGTAGTTATCGGAAGTTGGCTCTGAGGTACCATCCATTGAAATGCAAGGAGCCCTGGGGGCCGAAGAGGTTCCAGCAGCTGGCAGCAGGGGCTGGGCAGCTTGGGGGGCAGCCCGGGCTGGATGTGGGAATGGGGTGTCTGCTGTCCCCTTCAGTGGGTCTGGAGGGGCCACCGAGGTACCCTGAGGGCTGGAGCCCCTCTGCTCTGGAGCCAGGCTGGGAGAGCTGGGGGTGCTCACCTGGAGAGGAGAAGGCTCCAGGGAGAACTCAGAGCCCCTTGCAGGGCCTAAAGGGGCTCCAGGAGAGCTGGAGAGGGACTGGGGACAAGGGGGAATGGCTTCCCCCTGTCAGAGGGCAGGGATAGATGGGATATTGGGAAGGAATTGTTCCCTGTGAGGATTATGAGGCCCCGGCACAGGCTCATCAGAGAAACTGTGGCTGCCCCATCCCTGGAAGTTACTCGAAGCCCTGTCCAGCCTGGGATAGTGGAAGGTGTCCCTAGATGGGTTTTAAAGCCCCTCCCAACTCAAAACATCCTGTGATCCGTAGTTATCGGAAGTTGGCTCTGAGGTACCATCCATTGAAATGCAAGGAGCCCTGGGGGCCGAAGAGGTTCCAGCAGCTGGCAGAGGCCTACGATGTGCTCAGCGACCGTAAGTGGGGAGTGTCCCCTTCCACTGACTGGAGGGGCAGGAGGGGCTGGAAGGGGGTGTGAATTCCTGGTCCCTGGCAGAACCAGCTCTGAGACCCAGAGCCCAGCTGGGAACTGGCACACACTCCCATGTCCATCCCTGCTGTTCCTGGGAACCCTCTTCTCCAGCCTCCACCCAAGCAAAACCCGGATCTCAGGCTGGGGCTCTCCCTCAATTCCCAACCCTTCCTTGTTCCCTAAGCCATGAAGAAAGGCATCTACGACAAATTTGGCGAAGAGGGGCTCAAAGGTGGCATCCCCTTGGAGTTTGCGAGCGACAACCCTTGGAGCGTCGGATATGTGTTCCACAACAACCCTGACAAAGTCTTCAGGGAGTTCTTTGGAGGGGACAACCCCTTTGCAGGTAAGCTGGGTGGGCTGGGTTCTGTCTGTGCCTGCCATGATTCCATGGCAGCTGCCACCTCAGAGCATTAAGCTTTCCAGGAATGTTTCCCTGCCCACTCAGTTCCCTCCGGTGCTTGGAGGATATAGATCCTGACTTCCCCTAGTCCTGCGTGCGGGAGAGGCCTGGAGGTGCATGTTCAGGCTGTCAGCTTTCCCCAGCTGCTCCTGTGACCCTTTCTGGGACGATTCCCATCAAAAAGAGGGATTAGGGAGGCGAGGTTGCCATAAACACTCCTGGGAAAAACCACTTCAGGTGATTCCGGGCAGGAGAAGAAGGGAGGTAAAGACCCCGGAGGACCCCCCCATCTCTGACCCGAGTGAGGGGCCGTCCCTCTGCTGCCTCACACAGAGTTCTTTGCCGAGGATGGCTCGGAGGTGCTGCTGCCCTTCGGAGGGCCCCGAGGCCGGGGGGCGCTGCAGCGGGACCCCCCCATCGTGCGGGATCTCTACGTGTCCCTCGAGGACCTGTTCCATGGCTGCACCAAGAAGATTAAGATCTCCCGCAGGGTAGGGGCTGTGGGGGTGAAGGGGGTGGATTTTGGGGTGGGCTCTGCCCTCGGTGTGGGACACTGAGGATTTGGGGATGGCTCTGTCCCAGGAGCTTGTCACAGGGAGGGATTAGCACCAAAGCCAGAAGGACCCGAACCAATGTCCCCCCCCCCGCCTTGGCAAAGGGAATTCAGCACTGGAGGCAATGTGGGAGCTGGTAGGAAGCGAGGGCTGATCTCAGAGATGAGTGGAGAAGGAGCTCAGCGTGTTTGGGGCTCCCATCATTCCATTTTCACACTGCTTTGTGACTCCTTTTTGTGCCCTTGGTGACCGGCGTCCCCCCCTTGTTGTCCCAGTCTCCTGGATCCAGCCCTGAGCTTCTCCTGCTCTAGGACATGGGAAACACCCTCAAGTTGTGACAGGGGAGGTTTAGGTTGGGTATTAGGGAAAATTTCTTCACTGAAAGGGTGATCAGGCACTGGAACAGGCTGCCCAGGGCAGTGGTGGAGCCCCCATTGCTGGAGGGATTTAAAGCTGTGTGGATGTGGCACTTGGATGTGATTTGGTGGCCTTGGAAGTCCTGGGGGAACAGTTGGACTCTGATCTTGGAGGTCTTTTCCAACCTAAAGGATCCCATGATTCTATGATCTGATCCTGGTGTGTACCCACAGCCACTCTGGTGTGGAGTACAACCCGCCCTGGCCCTTTCCTCTGGTGAGCAGAGCACTCCTGACCCTCCCTCTTTGGGCCCCTCACTGTGCACCCCCAGGTGATGAACGAGGATGGGCAAACAAGCACCATCAGGGATAAGATCCTAACGATTGACGTGCAGCCGGGATGGAAGCGGGGCACCAGGATCACCTTCGAGAAGGAAGGAGACCAGGTAAGCACAGAATCACAGAATAGTCAGCTTTGGAAGGGACCTCTGGAGACCTCCTAATCCAACCCCCTGCCCAGGCAGGGTCACCTGGAGCAGGAACTCATCCAGATGGGTTTGGGATGTCTCCAGAGAGGGAGATTCCATGCCCTCCCTGGGCAGCTGTTCCAGTGCTTTGCCCCCTCCATGGAAAAAAGTTCTTCCATGGTATGAAGCTCTGGTTTCCCATTGCTGAGGGCACTCAGCAGCATGACCAACAGAGAGACTCAGCATTACTGTGCTCAGAAGCACTCTGAGGAGCCATTCCTGCCTGGATTTTCCTTAGAACAGGTTGAAGAAAAATAATTGAAAGGGGTGGTTTTCTTCCTGGCAGAAAGACAGTTTTGGATTTGTCCTTGGCTGAGCAGGAGTCTTGGAGAAAAGACTCCTTTTTCTCTTAAGGGAAGAAAACACCTTTCCCCTCTCTCTAGCCAGCTGAAAACAGCAACAAAAGAGCAGCAATTTGTGTCAGCTTTCCCTTTATAAAATAATTTCCAGGTTTCCAAGGACAGGTTGGATGTGGTGGGGGGCAACCTGGTCTAGTGGAAGGTGTCCCTGCCCATGGAACTGGATGAGTTTTAATGTCCCTTCCAACCCAAACCATCCTGGGATTCCATGATTCTGTGATCTTTTTCCCCTCAATTTTAGGGCCCAAACATCATTCCAGCTGACATCACCTTTGTTGTCCAAGAGAAGCTTCACCCAAAGTTTAAAAGAATCGACAACAACCTCCTTTATGTTGCCACAATCCCCCTGGGAAAGGTAAAGAGCCAAGTGAGGGGACAGACCTTCACCTTTGGGCTCTGGGGCTGCAGCAGCAGCTCCTGGTGCCACTCCATGCCCGGCAGGCGCTGACTGGATGCACCCTGGATGTGTGGACACTGGATGGGAGGCTGCTGAACATCCCCATCAATGACATTGTGCAGTAAGTGCTGGGGGAAACGGGGCTCAGAGGAGAGCGGGCACTTGGGAGGAACCTCCTCGGCACTGGGGTGCTCCAAAACGTTTTCCAGCAGGTTTGGGGCTGCAGGAGGAGGATGATGCCCACAGTGGGCAACTCTTCTGGTCTGGGGCCATGTTGCTGGGAGCAGAGGCAAGGAGAGGGCTGGGCGTGGGTGGATGAGGGGGATGCTGGAGCCTGGAAGAGGAGGACAGGCCCCTGGATGAAGCTGGAGGAGCAAATAACCTGAGAAACCCACGTGGGGCTCTGCAGGTGGGGCTCATAGCTCCCGTGTTGGGATCATCCCTAGGCTCCTCTCAGCCTCTTCTTTGCTTGGCAGCCCCAAGTACTGTAAAATGGTGCCAGGGGAGGGAATGCCACTGCTCCAGGACCCCCAGCGCAAGGGAGACCTCTACATCTACTTTGACATCTGCTTCCCCAAGAGGCTCAGCCCTGAGGCGAAAACGCTCTTGAAACGCATCCTCCTGCCCTAGGGACAGTGACCTTGCCCCTCTCCCCCCTCCTTTATCCCCCCAATAAAGCTTTGGAGCCAGTACTGGGACTGGGCAGAAGTTCTTCCAAGCGCTGGGAACCCTAAAGCACAGGATCACCCTAAAACAACAGCCCTGAGGCCTGGCCTGGCTCCAGCTGGCTTTGTGGTCTCTGCTCTCCAGCTCCCACCCTGCAGCAGCAGCTCTGCAGCCGTGGGGAGGCCGAGGGAGGATTTGGGGGCGATGGAGGGAGGCACCCATGGCCAGGACCCCACCCACTGGCCTCGGTGCTTTATTTTCCTACTCCCAGAGTCTGTCCCTGCTAAAGCTGAGCCCTGACAGCACAGGGAAGACGTCAGGTAACGTTTGTGTTGCCTTTTCCAGTGGCACTCCAGGGCTGGGAGAATGCCCTAAAAAGGGGAGGGAACCCTGACCCCGCTGCGATCAGACCCCACAGGGGTGATTTATTGGAGGTGCCAGTAAGGAATAATGGGAATTGCCACATCAGCTGGCTTGCTCCTGCCTGCCCACACCACTGCCCCTGGAAAGTGCTGCTCTTCCCAGCTGGAAAACCTAGAAACACTTTCTTCTTTCTCCCTAAAAACTCCTCTCTGGAAACCTCCGTTCTCTTATGTTTCTCCTCAAACAGTGTTGTTCCTTCTTCACTCTCTCTGGAATTGGCATGGCTGCTTCCCAGCACGTGGGCAATTAAGATAATTCAGCCAATTAAGATGCTGAGCCTGGCTGGGCTGGCGAGAGGGGCTGGAGGGCCTGCGGTGCTGCACTGCTTGTACAACACAAACCCCCCATTCCAGGAGCCTGGCCCCAGGAAGGATGGGATGAAGCTGTGCTGGGAAAAGCAGTGCTGAAGGGAATGTGCCAGGGATATCCCCATCCCAAAGCCAACACGGGTTGGGATAGTTGGGGTTTAGTCACCACAGTGAGGTTGTGGGACCCTTTGGAGAGACCAGTGAGGCCATCCTGGATGAAGGAAGCATCTGCTTCACCACAAGCCAGGAACATGTCTGGCCACCACCTTCTTCTGCTTTAAAGTATCAACTGGAGCCTCACCTCAGGGTGGGTAAAATCAGCTGAATTCCGTCAAGTCTCCCACAAGGACGTCAGTGGGGCTGTGGGGAAGAGGGTTATAAATAGCCAGTTCTATGGGATATAAACCTGTCGTTGTCCTGATCCCGGCTGAGAGCTCAGATCCCCAACCACCACAACTCCATTATCCCAAAGGAACTCTGGAATTCACCTCTACCCTTTTCCAGCAGATAGAGGTAGGACCAGGCTGTCAGAAATGTCATTCCCAGGGAGTGAATCCCAGCAGAGAGGAAAAGAGGGAGCCCCGTGTCCTTGTGACTGACCCCACACCCACAGTATCGGTGAGGGGGGGAGGCTTTGGGCCGCGTTCTTTGCTGAGGCCCCGCCCGGCGGAGCCTCCGGGGCCCCTCGCAGCGCCGGGGCCTGCAGTGCCCACGTTCCCCACAGGGCGGCAGCACCGGGTGCGCAAAGCCCCGCTCGAGTCCCGGCCGCGGCACCGGCGGGGACCGCGTTCATTCCCCGCTCTGCCCAAATCCCTTCCCGCTTTCTTATAAAATTCACCTCGGCTTTGCAAAGTCCAGCCCCTGCTTCCCAGAGCATCGGTCCTCGGTGGTCTGCAGTTCCCTGGAAAACCTGAGCCAGCAACAGCTCAGCCCGGCTGAGCAGAAGGCATTGGGCGGGACGGGTCAGAATCCCCGCCCGCCTGCTGCACTTGGCGTGAGATCCAGCTACAAACTCTGGAATTCTGCAGATAGCCTCCCAAATGTTCTAGGATCATACCTTTAAAATGGCTCCAAAGGGAGACAGCTCTTGGATCCCCGAACACCGCAACTCCACGATCCCAAAGGATCGGATGGCGGAGCCTCGAGGGTCGCTTCCATGCGGACCTGCAGTGCCCCACGGTCTCCACAGGGCGGCAGCACCGGGCCGGGATGCCGCGCTCATTCCCCGGGAAAGGAAAATTAAATGAGGAGCTCGAAGGCTCCCGGCTTTCCCACCTCTGCTCTGAGTGCTCACTGTGGGGCTTTGTCCCTGAGAAGTGACACCAAGTCAAATATAAAAGTGCCCTTTCCCAGCATTTTCATCCCTACCTATTTCCCTACCTATTGAAAGGATGCTCTTTTCTCTTACTGTATTCTTTGCCTGATTTTATCAGAACCATTTTCATCCAGATCCCACTTGTCAGTTATTCAATCCTTTACCATTGTAGTTTGGATAAAATAAGGGACACCAGGGATGCTGGACCACAGGAAATCTTGAGGAGAAACCCATTAAAACCTGACAGGGAAAGGTTTTAAGGCACTCCAGAGCACAGAAATCTGTTCATGCCTTGTCAGACCATCCCATTCCCAATTGCATTGCAATATCAGATTTCTCTGCCCACCAAGGACACCCCAGCCACGACAGACATTTCTCCCACTCTCCAATAGAGACCTCAGGGAGATTTTCCAGCCTGGCTGGTGCTCCACTGGGTTTGTACAAATGATGGGAGCTAAGAAAGGAAAGTTAATTGAGCATTCCAGGCTGACTGGAGTTAAAAGATGCTGGCCAGAACATTCTGACTGGGAATTTCATGCAAGAACCTGAGGAAGATGAGACACTCACTGGAGTGGGCTGCACGTGGATGATCCAGCCGTGAGAGGGCAGTGAGACCCAGCTCATAGTGAAAAACACCCACTTAAGAGAAGAACACTTTGGGCTTTTGCTCTGCCAGTCTGGTCAGTGAGAAATTACTTGAAAATTCCCACGACCTCTCTCTGCTGCGGGGCAAATCAATGCAAGGGTTTGCTCCTGCTCGTGCTGGGAGGAGAAATGAATCCCAAAGCAAGAAGCTTTTACAGCTGATGGGGAAGATTTAAAAAAAAAAAAAAATAGACACTGATGCTCTATGTACTGCTTGTCATTGCAGCTGTGCCACAGAACCTCTTCCAAAACATCAGAGAGCACCCCAAAACCATCAACAGGCAAACCCCAAGGGCCCCCCATTCCCCCCTAGCTCAAATCACTTTCTTTGATGTACATTTTATGACCAAGAGACCCCATAATTAACTACCTTATCCCCCAAATGTTCATTCTCTCCCCTCCAGTTTACATAAGATTTTCCCTCCAAAATATTCATTGTAGCTTTACAGAGCTACTCAGGTTTTATCCCAAAATTTTCCCTATCTCTCTACTACTGATCACCTCAGTTTACCTCAAAATATTCATTCCCTACCATGGATATTACCTCACATTTATGCCCCTAAATTTTTCCCTATCTGTCCCTTTCTGATTACCTCATTTTTACCTAAAAATATT
>NW_008236761.1:1039467-1048796 GCF_000691975.1 Corvus brachyrhynchos | reverse complement strand
CCTCATTTTTACCTCAAAATGCTCATTCACTTCCCTACAGATCAGCTCAGATTTTATGCCCAAACTATTCATTTTGTCCCCGATAGATTACCTCAGACTTTTCCTCCAAAATGTTCCTTGTCTATTACACTTTGCAAAAAAATATATTCCATAATTAAAAAGAGAAAGTTGCTGAAAAGCAGTCAAAATTCTCAGTGAAAAAATAACAGGATGGAAATAGCAAAAGGAGCTAAGTAGTGAAGATATTTTTGTTGCTCCATGTCCATATGATCTGCAAGAACTGATAATTTTACACTGGGAATGAACACTTGGTTCCTCTTGAACGGAGGAAAGAGTTGCAGTGTATTGTCGGTGTAATGAGTTGTTTTACCGCTCTAAAAACTTCCCAAATCTCTCTGTGTGGCAAATAGAAGGTTCAAACGAGGAATTAAATCCCAGAAATGCATTCTGCTTTTCTAACTCGCTCTTTAGCTATGCCAGTGTCCAAATGCCGCCACGCTGCTGAGCACCGTCACAGGGGTCTGCTCTGCTGCTTGAGCGGCTTCACCTGAAGCATCCCGAAATGAGTTTCTGTGCGGTTCTTGTGCACCTGTGTCCCTGCAGGCGTTCCGGGGGAGGCCGGGAGAGGGCACATCTCCATAAGGGATTTCACTGCTGCTCAGCGCTGCCAGTGAGGGTTTTCCAGCTCGCTCAGGACTTCGGGGTTGCACCACGTAATGCTGCGGTTTTTTGCTTTGCTTTCTTCCCCCTCTTTGCTCCTCAGGATGAATTTCCAGGCTGGCTGGAGGCTGCCACAGCTCCGCTTTGCCACTTGGAAGCAGGAGGTTTGTGGAATAAAATCTGTTTGGACTCAAAATCGTTCAGATGGAGCCACAACGGAGCCTGCCGGCCTCATATCTGTTCCTTCCCCGAGGTTCCTGGGGGATGATGTGCTATTATTACTGGGATGCTTTCTATGAAAAACCCCAAACCCTGAAAAAAACAGATTTTTCTGATCTTGAGAGTACATGGGGGCTCACATCTGTCTCTTGTTTCTGATACATGTTATAGGAGTAATAAAATGTAGCAAGCATTCATTTAAGCCATACTGAGAAGCAAATCTTCATGATTTGACAGAAACTCGAACCTTTTAGCTTATCTTTACAGAGTGAGGTCGGAAACATGAAAACGTGCCTATTTAAAGACGTTATAAATAGCCCCTGAGTTTTCACTGGCAGTGTGGTAGTCTAGAAATGGAGCCCACAGCCTGAATGGTGAATGGCAGACTGCACAGCCTTCAGCAGCCGCTAATTAACACTGCTGGTGAATCTCAGGCAGCCCCTGAGAGAACCAAAACATCTACCCACTGAAGAGCTATTTAAAAATACCCTGGGACAGAGTGACTTCACGCAGTGCTTCCTGGGTGAGTAACAATAGGCTCTGCATTGTTCACGTTTCAATTGTTTTCTGCGATTCTGTTTCAAATCACCAATTTCTCGAGCTGGGAGCAGCACACGTCCAGAGGGGAATACTGGATTTAGGGTGAAGCCCTGAAAGCTGGTGTTTCTCTGAAAGTCCTGCTGGGTTTTGCTTCTGCTCTTTAAGCCCTGCCTAAGAAGAGCTCTGCTTTACACCAGACCAGCGGGGCTGGTGAGAAAGGAGGGATCAATTTACAAAGCTCCGTATTTGAGCAGGGATTAACAAGGCTTGGAGGCAATTTGCAAACACACAAACTCTTCCTGGCTGCTGCTTTCAGAAGCCTTTTCTTAGAGCATCTCCCTGCCAGCCCCAGGGACGCAGAGGGCTTGGCTTATCTGTTCGAGTCCCCGTTCACAGACTGCTGTGAAATTCCAGGCTGTTCACTCCTTGACCCCCTTGCTGGGTACAAGCCCAGCCCCTGGGCAGCCGGAGCCAGGGCTCAGGGACACCACTGGCAAACCCCTTCCCTGCTCTGGAGTTTCGACTGCAGTGCCTGTGAGCCCCAAAGGTTTTATTTAGAAATAAGCCACCAAAAGGTGGTGGGACCACATTCCCTTCAGGGCACTTTTCCTCGACAAAACTCTGCCCAGTCAGGTTGCTTCTAACAACAAAAGGTTCCATCGAGCTGAGAGGAAAAGCCTCTGGATCAGCAAGGAATGAGTCAACAAGGCCCCAGATAATTCAAGGCTGTGTGGGTCTGTCATTCAGAAAAGGCATATCCATTTCAACACTGGCAGGAGAAAATACAATTTTAAATGTTTATTAAACAACGTGGTATATGTAAATTGGGTCAGGAAACACAGAAACACATCACCCTGCCAGGACACAGAGCAGAGCTGCCCAAAGCAGAGAGAGCAGCAATGACAAGTCTGAGATAGGGTTGTTATCTAATCCAGATAGCTCAGAAAACAGAAACCCCAAATAGTTTAAATGCCAGGAAAATCACACTGTTTCCCTGAATTTTTTTTTACCTCTTGGACAGCCAGCTAAGGAAGTGGCTGCCACCACACAGGGCAGGAGATAATGAACCTGCTGGTGAGGTTTTTTTCAAACCCAAAATGCTAATCCAAAAGTCACCTCCTAGTTTCTGCTTCCTCTTTTGTTTCTCGAGTATACTCCAGGACATTTGCCTCAGGAGCTGTCGTAATGCTGAAATTGCTGCCTTTTCCCCTTAAAAAAATTATCTGTCTGTCCTGGTGACATATGACAGTTTTTTTGGGGAGATGATCCACATCCTTCTCCTTGAAGACTCCTCTGTTTTGCTTTCCTGCTCTGCTTGAAGAAGTGGATGTTATCTTTGAGAGCAGACAATGCCATGGTAGGGCTGTCAGTGAACAGCCTCACATCATCTGGGAGCCCACAGCTGCCTGCTGCATCTGCAGGGAGAAGAACTGAAATTCTTGAGAATGAATCCCTGAGCCTGACTGGGACATCCTGAGACTGCTTTTCCAGAGGTCACATTGGTGCTGATCAAAACACACAGGAGAACAAGAGACGGAGTGCCAAAGCTTTCAAATATCCTGTGTGAGACTTGACTAAAACTTACCTAATTTTCATCAGCATTCATAGTGCAATGCCTTCATTTACTTCTCTCTGCTTTGCTGTGTTTTGGTTAATCCATGTCTTTTGTTCAGTTTAATCTGGGTTAAATCTGGTTTTCCATAGGCTTGTCCCTATTTTCTCATGGTAACTTAGGTCAGAGCTGTTTGAGGTGTCAGCTCTGAAGCTCTGCTCCTGCTTCCACCAAATCTAGTGGGGTTATTGCCAGTGGTGGCAGAGGAAGGAAGATCAAACACCGTGAGTCTTCTGCTGAAGTGAACTTTGAAACTGCTCACTAATTCAATCATTTCATGCACTCTGGTTTCTAGCATGGCTCTAACTCCCTTCCTTCCTTCCTGGGGAAAAAGAAACAAGGACACTCAGAGAATTAGATGCATTACAGATAAACTGGCATCACACAGCAAAGTAACTGTTTGCTGTCTCTCTGCTTGGTGTGCTACGAAATCTTGGGAACGCCCAGGAGCCCGAGGAAACGCTCGGTGCCGCGTGTCAGTGGGCAGGGAGAGCAGCACGAGCCATCTTTTCCTCTGGGATCTTTTCTATATCACAGCCGTCGTGTTCCGTCGGGCTGCTGGGACTGCCCTAAGCTGCAGGAAAGATGTCCTCCCGTGGGTGCTTTCTTAGCAGAACGGAGCGTGTTCCAAACACACAGCTTTCAGCTGGATGCTCCCCAAGGTTAACTCCCTGTCAGGAGGGAACAAGGAGGCAATTTCCTTCCAGGCTGCTCGACTTTTGTCCACAGCAACCCCAGGGCCTCCCTCTGGAAGCGCAGGAGTGGTTGTTTCACAGGAAAGGGGTGGCCCTGCCTTGTTGCAGGGCTTTGGGTCTCCTCCAGGCTGGCCTTCGGAGCTGTTTGCGTGTGCTGCACCAGTCCTGCCGTGGGATTTATTTTGCTTTGCTCATGGAGGTGGGCTTGCCTGTCTG
Source organism: Corvus brachyrhynchos (assembly GCF_000691975.1). NCBI lineage: Eukaryota > Metazoa > Chordata > Aves > Passeriformes > Corvidae > Corvus > Corvus brachyrhynchos. Next base: position 1,044,854 of record NW_008236761.1, on the reverse strand, counting down.
CCTGTTGATTTGTTTCTCCCTGCAGGAACTTTTGATGGGAATTTCAGCCAGGTTTCAGGAGTCTCCGAGGTAACTGAGGGCTTTGTGAAACTCAGCAGTGCAGTGAGGGAATTATGTAGTGTCCTACCGAGGGGAAAGTGGGCAGAATTAAATTATTACACATTCTGGACCCATCCAGCCACAGAGGAGCTGCAGCACATGACAGATTTCATCTGCTGCGGGTGTGATGTGGGATATGGAGCAGCTGGAGCTGCTGCAGCATCAGCAAAAGGAGTGGGGATCAGGAGCATTGCTCCATGAGAAATCCTGCAGTTTTTATTCTGTGTGTTTGGGTTTGTGGCCCACGTTCTCTTCTATTCAAGCCCAAAACCTTTTGTTTAGTGTATCACAACACATCGATGTGGCAAGGGTAACTAAAGATTTTCATAAGTCAAGCTGATTCAGTGGCTGTGTTTTCTGTTGCCATCTCAGTTTCCATACTGAAGGAAATTAGTAATTTCATGTTAAAAAGAAAGAAACAGCCACCCAGGTTCTAGGGGTTTCCCTCAAGCAGAACTTGCTTTCATTTCTTCTCCAGGCTCATGGTCCTGGAGCTGCAGAGCCTGGTGTAACACAAGCCTGGTCACAAAGAGCAGTCATTCCCTCTGGAAGGGGGGACACAGGGGAACCATCGCCAGTTCTCATGTCCCCTATCTGTCTTTCTGGAAAATGTGAGGCTCCTGTCAGCGGCAGCAGCTGGTTTAATCAATAAGTTAAATAAACACCCTTCATCTGGAAAGACTTAGCAGCTCTCTAGAGCAGAGGTGAGTGAGGAGCAGAGCGTTCAGTGCTGCTGTGAAGCAGCGTCTTGGGGAGAGCTTCCCTGAGCCCTTTTGCCTGTCTCCATGGAATGGGAGCTCCTGTTGTTCATTCCCTCTCACAGGGACTCCAGCTGCCCCAAAATCAGCTTGCTCTCTCTGTCTGATCGAGCCTGTGGACATGTGTGTGCAGCCACACTTGCACACATGGCCACACACTTCCACACGTGCTCACAGACACCTCCAGGCACGTTTTCCCTCTTAGCATTCCTGTAGATGCCATGAGCACATGGCCAGCAGTCAGGGAATCCTCAGCTGGAGACAGCCACCCTGTGGGTGGGATGGCTCTGTGTGCACAGAGCTTCCCCAGTGACTGCAAAAGGAACATAAATAATGCCTGCAAGGAGTGAGGGCCTCCTCTTGGATGGGGGCAGCGGGAAGAATCTGCCCTCAAACGCTTGCCCACGCAGAGGAACTTGCTGTGAGGTCTGGGAGGGGTTAATAATGCATGGAAGCTTTTCTTTTACAAAAGGTGCCTGACTGATGATGAATTTCACAGAGCTGATGTCTCATCGCCATCCTAACCTGTGGCATGCTTGGCTGAGCCAGCAGGGCTGCTGGCACTGCGTGTCCTCACCCTCAAAACACCACTTTATCCCTTTTACCTGTCCTTGAGCTGCTTAGCTCAAAATCAGGAGGGGAATCCCCCTCTAGAGAGGAACATGCCTGGCTCTGCACACACTGCAGAAGGCATTTGTGTCCCAGCCCCGAGACAAGGAGCTGAGATGGAGCAGGGGTAGCCAGAGGTGAGGCAGAGCAGAGGGTGGCCCCTCTGAGAGCAGCCTTTTGTTTAGCAAAGCACCTCGCAAAACCACCCCAGCCTGGGACGGTTCCATTACTCAAATATGAGAAGGTACAAAAGGGGAACCTTTTTTTGCCAGACAAAAGCTGACAGCCCTGACAGGTATCAGAGGGACCCAGTCCTGTTTTATCCTCAACCCAACCTGTTCAGGTGAACCCAAATAACAGAAGGATTTGGCTAATTATCTCAAATTAAAGCTGATGCACCTAAGCTGACATCGATGGGGTTTTGCTTCTGGCCACAGCATTGGTTATATAAAAGTAAATGAAATAAACTCCTTTCTGTGTCTCTTCAAAATCCTGCTTCATGTGTCCCATGATGGCTACCCCCAGTGACACACATGAGGCTGATATTTTTAGTATAATTTATAATTTACAACATTTTAATAATCAATTAAGAAACAAAATCTAGTTAAGGCATTTTATGCCCTCCAGGAGAAAACCCTCCTCTGTTTATTGTACAAGTATCAGGGATATTTCCCAAACCCTAGGTAAAACCTGAAGGGATTGTCACACAGCCTTTGCTGAGAATTATAGACCCCATCTCATGAAAGGCAAAAATAACCATTCCGTAGTCGTTCTTGAGCTGGTTTTGGTTGGGTTTTTTTGGGTATAATTTCAGTCCCATTCTCAGCACCACATGAGAATGGATGTAAACATGAGTTAGTAAAACCGTCATCATCAGCTTCTGCTATGAGTAGAGGGTTCTGGAAGCATCCAGGTGTAATGCAAAGTCCTTGGGAAGTAGTAATTCAAACAAAGCAGTATCACAACACATCATAATAATATAATATTAAAATAGAATATATATATTATAATATATAATATATATAATAATAAAAACTCATAATCATCATAATCATAATTGGATTACATATCGGGGGATACTTTCATTAAACTTGATATTTATAGTAGCTGATTTTTTTTTAATCCAGGTGGAGCAAATAAATTTATAGGAAAATAAGTATTTTGCAGACAAGTTCACCAGAAGGTGATGGGTGAGGACCATTTGCAATCTTAGCTAAAAGTCACTCAGAAAAACATTATGAACAGAAGGGTCATTGAAAGTCTGTACATTTGACAAACCTCTCTGCAGCAGGATTTGTTTTGTTTTCAGTTCGTGCTTAGGGGACAAAAATCAAACACAAATGTCAAAGGTTCACCTGGTTCTTCAGTCTGCTTTTTTGTTTTGTTTTGTTTCTTAAATGCTAAAAAACAAAAAAGACAAAAAGAAAGAGGGAGTAGCTGTCAGAAAGTGCCTGTGAGCACACACAACCCCTTTCAGTCAGGTATTTTTCCTTCAGACATCTGAAGCTTTTCTTCCCGGTCGGATGTCATTAGCATATAATTAAGGTGCCAGATCGGTGCCATTTTCCTGTATGCTTAATGGGGTGAGTTCCTGAGGTTTCTTGGGAGGCTTTTTCCTCCCAAACTGAGGTCACACAGTTAACCAGTCATTCCTTCCCTCCTTCTATTTATAAGCCATAAGAAGCAGGATGTAGTAACATTCTCTTGTGGTTCACCATAAGGAAAATATTCCATTTCTCTTTGGAGACAACCCTCACCAGCCCCCGCAGCAGAACTTCATTTATGGAATGAAAATGGGGGAAACCTCTGTGTGTGTCCTCCCTGCCAGGCCCAGCAGCAGAGGAAACCCCTGGTAAGAACCATCCCCCCCTTCTGCCCTACCACACCTCTCCTTCCTCCTGTCCCTCTGTCTCATCACTCATTTGAACATTAAAGCTCTTCCTCAAATCAAACGCCGCGTTTTCTCCCCAAATCCATGCCCTGTCCCTAAGGATTGCAGTGCTGGGCGAGCTCTGTCCAGAAATTGAAGCCAAGTGTTTGAGCATCCACAGAAGTGTCTAAAACGGAATGACACCGGCCCTGCAAGGGCACCTGGAATTCTTCCCGTGTTTCTGTGGCTGTGTCGATGTCCTGAGTGACTCTGAGTCCTCCTCTGAGTGACTCTGTGCCCAGGGCGTGTAAACAAAGGAGCCGTGAAGGGCTCCATAAAGTCTCCTCGTTCACAGGGTGCCTGGGAAGAGCAGGGGATGCTGCCGGGCAATCCAGCTGGAAAAGCAATTACTGCCTTCCCCAGCAAAGGAGATCAGGGCTGAGCCCCGGCCCCTCTTCAGCTGCAGACAAAGGGGAGAGACAAGAGACTCTCTGAGTCCCAAATACCTTTTCAATGGTGAGGAGGAAACGTCCCACGGGTTTTGTTTTTCCCTTCAGGATGTCAGCATCCCGTCCTTTTGAAATCTTTGTGTTGGAGCGAGTAGTCCCCACCTCCACTCAGCACCGCTTTTCTCTGGGAAGAACTGGGGGGAGGAAGGAGCAGAAAACATCACCGGTTTTCAAAAGAGACAACTTCCCCCGAGAACAGCCGGGTGCTTCTTGAGATCACAGACTTCAGGCTGCCCAGCACTTGAGGCTCTCCTGCTTTTTTTCCTCTCCAAGATGCTCCTTGATGCCTGTGTCCATCCCTCCCCCTTTATGTAAAGCCCGAGGCGTCAAACCACAGCAGCACCGAGATGAGCTGGCTGTGTCCAAAGAAGGAGCAGTGTGCCTTAATCTTGCATTTCAATGTCTGTGGCATCAACTTCGGAGCCTAACAATGAAAACAGAAATGTTGGCACTTGTGACTGTTTAGCTGCTTCTAGTTTTAGTGGGAGCACCCAATGCGCGAGCTCATTCCAGATGTATTTTTATGCTTTCAGAGTAAAAATAAATCTCAACCTTTTTCTCCCTGCTAGGCTAAACATTCAACTCCATGAGGCTGCTTTCCATATAATATCCAGCAGCATGTTGAATACAAAACGTGAGGGGGGGTACATTCAATCAATGCAATTAAATAAGACACAGAATCGTGTTTCATGCTAATCATTTCCGTAATCCAACAAAAGCCTGCCCCACTTTTTTTTTTTTTTTTTTTTTAGGGTTTTTTTTTTTTTTTTTTTTTTTTTTCTGGAGCTGCCACCGAGTTTCCAGTCTGCTGCACCAGAGCCATCCAAAATGTAGGTCAGGCTTGCCAAGTCCTCTTCTGCATGAAACAAGGCGTGCTCTCCCCCCGGGGGAAGAATCCTCTCCACCTCTCCCTCTGCCAGGATTCGGCCTGTGACAATTCCCTTTGCCCAGTGGCTGCTTCCCTCTGCTTTAGGTCTGAGGGGTGGCTCCCCCAAGGTGAGAAATCAGTGGGAAGTCACATCCCTGTGGTGCCCTGGCTGGGTTTGGTGGCATCAGCCCCGGGATGGTGGCCATCCATCCCCAAACCCGAGCCTGGTGGTACCAAAGAGGGTCCAGGTGACACAGTGGCAGCGACTCCAGTGATCCCAGCTGGGCTCAAGCGCTGTGTCCATGGTGGGAAAGCGGAAGGGCCATGGCAAGCCATCCTCCCAAAGGTTTGAGTGCAGCTTAGAATTACCCACCAGAAGGTCTAAAGTGGTTCCTGGCAGCAGCAGGGAAGGGGGCGAGGGCTCCTCCTCAGCCGCACTGCTCGTAGCAAGGAAAGGTGGGAAGCTGGAGAGGAAAAGGCCAAGGGCAGGCCAGCCCAAGCACGCCAGGGAGGCAGCTGTGGTTTGGGAAGGCTCGGTGGGAGCGGGCTCAGGGGCTGGGGAAGCCCACAAGGAAGAAGCAGGATAAAACAGCCTTATGTGCAGGATATGGGTGCTGCCTATCGGCACCACCACAGGCTCCGGGGCCCGGCCAAACCTTGGGCAGGGAAGAGGG
>NW_008236761.1:1034536-1039420 GCF_000691975.1 Corvus brachyrhynchos | reverse complement strand
GTCAGGAGTGACTGCAGCCCCTCGGACAGGGCGTGCTCACCCCTCAGCTGTGTGCAGCAAACCAGCCAGCAAGTTTCTCTTCTTCCAGGAGGAACTTCCCTGGCTGGAAAAGGGGATGCTCACTCCCATTTTAATCCCTTTTCACGAAGTGATGCAAACTGTAATAACTCCCTTGTGAGTGATGTCAAGTCCAGACTCATGTTTCCCAAGACAGGGGGTTACTGGGATGGATTTTCCTCACTGGCTGTGAGGTAATCAGGGGTGCCCTGAGGTCAGCTCTGAGCACCACGTCCTCCTAAAAGCCACATTAATCAGTTGGACCCTTCGGAATTCTGTCAAGTACAGATATCTTGGTGAGCAGCTGCAAAACCCGGGTAAGACATTAAGGCTGGGAGACTTGGGAAGGAGTGACAGGGTAAGGGGGAATGGCTTCAAACTGACAGACAGTAGGTTTAGATTGGACATTAGGAAGGAATTCTTCCCTGGGAGGGTGGGCAGGCCCTGGCACAGGGTGCCCAGAGCAGCTATGGGTGCCCCTTGATCCCTGGAAGTGTCCAAGGCCAGGCTGGATGGGGCTTGGAGCAACCTGGGATAGTGGAAGGTGTCCCTGTCCATGGCAGGGGGTAGAATGGGATGAGCTTTAAGGTCCTTTCCAACTCAAAACATTCTGGGATTCTATGATTTAACTATAAGGAATTACTGGAAATCCCTCTCGCATGTCTGGGAAACTTTACAAGCCACCCCAAATTTCCTTAAGTGCATTTGTGGGGAGGGGACAAGCCCACAGGGACACCAGTTCCAGGGAAATGCTGGGAATCTGACCCACGTGCTTCCCTGTGTCCTGTGCACTGGAGTGGATAATAAACTCACTGAAGCTGCTTGTTTCAGACAAAATGTTCCTTATCCAGTGAGTCAGCAACATCAGGCTGTTTCCATGTGGAGCTGGAAAGCTCATCCACACGGGCTGGGAGAGGCCAAAGTGACAGATCTGAAGATGGTGCAGAAGGGAAAAAGAATGAAAATAAAGAGGAATGGGAGTTCAGGGCAAGTCCCAAATCAAACAAGCAACCAATCTGACAAATCCATGTAGCAGTTGACTTGCTCCCCTTGTCCCATGTACTCTGATGTGACATTGGAAGAAAAACTGAGCTTTCTTTCCTGCCGGCACAGTTCTGCTCTGTTACAGCGGGGATTCTGCAGCACGATGTATCAAACCAGGAGTCCCGTGGAAAAGAAACAGATAAGGACCGATTCTTGCTAGGTGTTTGCTAGGTGTTTGAGGGCTGTGTGAGAGCTGTGTGAGAGCTGTTTGAGCTGTTTCAGAGCTGTGTGAGAGCTGTGTGAGAGCTGTGTGAGAGCTGTTTGAGCTGTTTCAGAGCTGTGTGAGAGCTGTGTGAGAGCTGTTTGAGCTGTTTCAGAGCTGTGTTTGAGCTGTTTCAGAGCTGTGTGAGAGCTGTGTGAGAGCTGTTTCTCCCTGCAGCCGCTCGGCCGGGCTGTGCCGAGGAGCCGAGGCCGCCCCGGGCCCGAGGGTCCTTCCCGCGCAGGGAGCACAGAGCAGCCAATGGGAGCGGGGCTGAGCAGGGGCTGGGAAACCCCGTGCCGCCCTCAGCGCCCCTCGCCCGGGGCTGCGTCATGGCGGGGGAAAGGGGCGCCGACACTGCTGCATTCATCACCTTCAGCTTCAGGGCAGGGAGTGCTCAGGCTTGTGGAAAGAGGAACTGTCCTCACGCTGTGTCCTTTGCTGCCCCTCCGGAGCAGGAGCTGGAGAGGGAGCAGCATTCCCGAGGCAGCTGCTCAGGGGCCTGTGCTGCTGCACTTCCGAGCTGGTAATTAGTGAAACACTCTGGGAGCGGTCTGCAAGAATGAGCTGCTCTTAATTAGCAGTGCGTTCGTCAAGTGATGTGCAGAGATCGTGGAGAAGCTTCAGAAAGTCTGAGACTTAGTCCAGAAATGGTTCAGGGCTGTACTGGCAGCCACGTTATTAGGCAGGTTTTTATTATGTATCTTTAAACTCATCGCAACGTCTTTCAAAATGTTCTGGAAAAGACATAATCCCATCTGCTGGATCACCCAGAGCAGGTGAATAAAGGAATGATGAGCCTTCACAGCCTTCTTTGCACCGTTTCTAAGTGTGGGAGCACTGACTGCAAAGTTCTCCATTGCTGGTTTTGACTGGCTGAGGTAACCAGCAAATCCCGAGGAGCTGCTTTCCATGGAATCACATGCCTTGGAGCAGACAGCCATTTATAGAGCTCCAGAAAAGACCGAAACTGCTGTGGGTTATTGCTGTCCCCAAATACCCTTCGTACACAGGACATTGGAGTCATCTTTGCAGCAGCGGCAGAGCAGTGGTGAGTGTGACTGGAACCCCAGAAGCAGAGCGCACACTGCTCATGTGGGAGCTGGCAAAAAGCTTTCCCGGGGCTCTGTGGACATGCCAGGATCCCATCCACGCACACATCCATGTCTCCATCCCTGTGCATGCATGTGTGCGTCTAGTGCTGCAGTCCTGTGCCTAATAAATCCCCGTGGCCCTATAAAACCCAATTACTAATGTGTTTAAAGTAAAAGATGAGTGTATATTTATAACCATGTGTAGTATTTTATATAACACTCTAGAACAGATGTCCAGGGAGCAGCAAAATTTTAATTAAGGTTTTCTCATTGCTTTTGCTAAGGAGTCCAATCAAAGTCCCACTGAAAGACAGGAGTGAGACATTAAAAAAACCCCACACAGTGGCAAATGTTTACATGTATTTTATAACTCATGCTGTAAAGGACATCTGTGGCTCATCTAGTGCAAAAAAAGCCAAAACTATCTGGTACGAGGCTTTGTTCTACTTATGCTTCCGTGATGATCGTGCCATGAGTAGTGTGGAAAAACCTTCAGTGTCCTGGATTTCTTTTTGTGTTTGTCCCATGATTTATCAGCACTTTATAAAGAGGCAGAAATATGTTTGATCTCTGGGTTGATGCATTTTTAAGGGACTTTCTCAGCAACTCCAGCTCTGCTGGCTGAGGGCCTTGCAAGTTCCATTGAATTTAAACCACCTTTGGGCGCAAATAAACCTCATGCCTGGTTTGCAAAGAGGGGCTTGAAGGAAAAAGTATTAGGGGAGTTGCCCATTGTCCCTGAGGGTGTCCCTAAGTGGACACCACAGTGTGGCCATCTTGCTCCTGGGAGCTCCCTGAGTCAGGTCAGAGATGGGAGACAGTGGGCTCCTCTTGCATGTGGAAAAGGAGATTTTCCTGCGTTCCGAGGAATTACCGAGCTGGTCCTAGAGGCTGGAATAATGCTGCTGGAGGGCATGCTTGGGGTTCTTTCTGCATAGTAGGTTATCTCCAGACCCTTGGCACCTTCTCCCCCACTCCATGCTCAGTCTGGGAGCTCTCCTGGTTCCTTCTGGTTGGGGAAGCCCTGAAGGACTGGGCTGGAGACAGGACAAAGGGAAAAGCCAGACTGTTTCCACGTGCCTTTTCCTTGCATGCTGAAGCTGATCCAGACTGCCTGTGAGCCAGGCTCCCCAGGAGAGCCATCAGTGTGCTCCAAGTGGAGTGGGAGAGCACAGGAATCATTTGCTGCCCTACTGCAGTGCCTGCTCCATTATATTTAAGTATTATTAACTATGATTAAGTGCACGATCAGGAGACAGAGCTGCTTTCATGAATTGCCTTTAATATTCCAAAAGGCTGCTGTGATGGTGCTGGAACATCACTGTGTGAGTGATGGGATGGAAATCAATTAACAGGTGGAAAAATAGGCTGGTACATGAAAAACTCTCTGAAAAAGGCACCCACTTCTTCCTTGGGATCTTACTCATGAGACAACAAAAGGGAACCCACACAGATGAAGGCTGAACCATTCATTTGGAAGTTTTTAATTTCTTCCCTAAGGGAAGCTGCAGAATATTTTTAAAGTGTCTACAGTGTTATAAATCCGCCCTTTTTGGTCTCAAGTATTTGTTTTTATAGTACATCTTACATGCTAGATGCTGATTTCCCTGGATGGCTGCACCTCAGATCCTGGTGGGGCTCAGGGAGGGCATCCGTGGTGTGGCCCTTTGCAGTGAGATGGACAATCTTCTCTGCAAACTGCTGTTTGTAAGGGGGACCTAAAGCCTTTCTCCATTGCTTTTCCTTTTTTGGCTCCTGTGTTTGCACTTGTTCTATGAACTGGGCTGTTTATGAAGAAAGCAACTTCCACACCTGTCCACAACTGGCTTTCTTTCCAAACTCCTCTCCACTGCTTTCCCTCTGTGTTAACCCGGCAAGTTAAGTTTCTGAGGCTATTTCCTAACTACAGAGAAGGTGACAAACACCTCCTGAGATGCTCTGGATGTTGTCCTTCCAGACCACTTCCCTCTTTTCATAAGATTTTTGTTGCTGCTTCTTTTCTTTAGCACGTCCTGCTCTGAGAGCTGGGGTCATTCCTGGCTGGTGCAGTTTGTGCACCTGGAAATCACCTGGAAGTCGGCCCTGTGGCACGTTTGCAGGCAGTTTGTCACTTCCAAGGCACACACAGGACACTGTGCACACCTTGCAGCCAGTTCAGACAGAAGCCATGGAATTTGCTCCGGATTTCCCAGGCATTTGGCATCTCAGCAGGTTATCTGGGAAAATTGTTGTCTTTCAGGCAGAGTTATTAGAGCTGACAGTGCACCAAAAATTAGTGACATCAGGCATCATGAGGACACAGGGGTGCCACATCCCTGAGGAGCAGCTGTGTCCGCAGGGAACTTCCATGGCCTTGCCTGGTTATCACCTCAGGCTGTGACGGAATCGTAGGTGCTGACGTTTGGAGAGAGAGACGTTTGTAATTTCTCTGGCAGAAGCAGGCCACAGTCACTCAGCAGGCAAAAGAGCGGACTTTCTCCATCCCTAGAC
>NW_008236761.1:1009834-1034400 GCF_000691975.1 Corvus brachyrhynchos | reverse complement strand
GAAAAAGAGTGGCATTTCCCCATCCCTAGAAATGTGAACGCTTGGAGGAAAGTGCGTTCAGCCGGATCTGCGCACAAGCCAGGCTGCGGGGGAGCACGGAGGATCCATGGCAAAATCCCCTCTTCCTCCGTGCACTCATTCCTGCCTCTTCCCCTCCGAGCCCTGCTGCTCCTCCCCCTCCCCGTGCCAGGGATGCCTCCCGGACATACGCTCCACATTTGTGTGGCCACAGCTTCCCAAGTGCACGACACTTAACAAAGCAAGAGGAAAAACACTAAAAAATAAATGGGCGGCAGATGGCCTGATAGGACAAAGCTGAATCTGAGGATTAACCAGACCATAATAAAAGCTGTCATTACAGGTTGTCATCATTGGTGAGTTATTTATTAGCTCTAAACAGTGTTCCCCTCAGACACCAAATGTCAAATGTTTTAATATGCAGGACCCAAATCTTCCCCTTCCAGCTGCTCCCATTTCATCCTGCCAGCTGTACAGTCTCATCTTCCAGGACCTGCCAAAGAGCCCAACATTAACATACCTTATTATGCACATTATTTTGCCAATAGAGGCCAGATGAGGCCAAATCATTCTGATAATAAGCCCTGCTGTCATTAAGTGCTATTATGCATGCTACTGTTTATCCCCAAACCTTCACAGAATATTAATAAGGGCATGCTTGGCGTTTGCTGCAAGGATTCTGGAGTGGACGAATTTGGCATTTTTGGACCTGTCTGCAGTCTGAAGGGATCTGTGGCTACACCAGTCACTTCTGTAACTCAGGAGAAAAATATGGGGTGCCTGGTATGCAAAATATTTCCAATTCTCAGAAGATTTCTTTCTCCTTTAAAAGGGAATCGTGGTTTGGGGTTTTGATTTGGATCCTTAGAAGGAAAGAAAGGAAGGAGAAATGAGGGAATTGCGTGAGGATGATCCAAATATCTCATTCTCATTTTTTGAAAACCTGTTTTAAGGTCAATTTGAAATGAAAATGTCATTGTGAAATGAGGAATGGAAGATGCCAGGGTGAAAAATGGAAGCTGAAACATTTCAAATTCTCTGAATGTTTTTTTTTTCCCCACTGAAGCAATGTATGATACTTTGACCTGAAGCTGTGACTAGCTTTGGTTAACCTAGAACTACATTTTTCTGTGATTTTATTGCTTGGGGAAAAAATAGTCACCTGCTTTAAGTGTTCTGGCTTTTGAGGAGGAGGCATTTATGTTATAACGTTCTTTTGACTGAAAGTTTCAGGTGTTATTGGAATCTTCTGATTTCTTTTCTCTTTTATACTTCTAAAATACAATAGTTTTTCCTTTTCCTGAGCATTTTGTGCAAGTCTTCTGACAGTTTTTATGCAGCACGATTTCAACAGGGCAGTAGCACATAAAAACAGGGTGGGGGGAAAGTGCCACAAGCTCTCCGTTGTAATATGACCATAAATTCCAACCTCATTTCAGTTATGGGTGGCCACTTCTGATACCTAAAGGTTAAAGCCTCCCTGGCAGTGATTAACTAGACAGGATCTCAGCCAGATTTCAGTACTTGAGCAGTCACTACTGTGGAAAATAACTTGAAATCTTTCCCCTGACCCTTTTGTCAAGCTGTCACTGTCAGTGATTGATTTCAGTTCGTGCAGAGCCTGGGGCTGTCTCCGAGCTATAATTGTGACCTAATGTGCAGCACTGGGCAAGTCAAGGTATATCTCTGCACTTCATGATCTCCTTTACACCCAAGGGCACAGGGAATTGGACAGAACCCACGGGAATGTAGGACTGAGCTGTAGAGGGGCTTTTAAGAGTCTCAGGGAGTTAGAGAATTCCTCTTACCTTATTTAAAAGTTAGCCAGAAAGAGCAGAGCAGAGCAGCCCTCGGAGATGGCAGCGTTGCACATTCACAGACATCAGTCTGGTGGAAAGCAGAGTTCTTTTTGTTAATCCAGTCCTTCTGCTCAAAGAGAAAATTTGGGTGTTAACACTTTTAGGACCCTTTTGCAGAAGCTGAGCTGATGGCATGAGGCTTGTGTCACATGCTGGAAAAAAGCAGGGTAAGAATTTTTACTTCAGCTAGTCTGCAGTCTAAAAAAATCCCACCAGAAAGCAGGCACCTGCATCTTTTCAACAGACAAATGGTGATAGATTAGAACATACCTTTAAAATACCCAACAACCTCTTAGATAACATTTTCTCTCACCAAACAGAAAGAAACGAAGAGCACAGGCCTAAAATCAGAGTCAGAATAAAGGACCAAAGTATTTTTAGATTGTCTGGGTTCCCAGCCTAAGTGAGGGAATGACTTCAATCAAATTTAGCCAAGCCCCAGCCATTCTCTCTGTGGTTGGTTTCAGCCACACATGTCCCATCTTGGAGCAGCCCTTCCCAAATGCACACAGACAGCTTTGTTTACAGCCTGGGAAGGATCAAATGGTCTCCACTGGAGGGAAGGGAGAGGAGAGGAAGGCGTTCTCCTCTGAGTGATCCTTGCCTACAGAGGAAGCTTTATAACTTCACAAGCAAGGGTACAATATGTTCAACATATGTCAGTTTTTCCTCCCAGCAAGAGAGATGAATCACCTGTTTTCTCTGGAAGGGAGATGTTTAAATCCTCTCTGTTCATGAGGAAGAGGGAGCAGCTTTCTCATTGTGATGCATATTAGTAACAATCCCAGCAAGGAGTGCCGCCCTTGGTGGTTGATGCTTCACCACTGCTGCTGGCAGAAGGGACCTTGAGGAAAGGCCTGTTTTCCATGAATAATGCAAATTGTTTGCAGTTCCAGTAATTCAAGGCCCAGGGTAGGAAGTTTGCTTCATTCTGCTTGGGGTCACACTTCCTCCCCACGGGCACTGATGGAGTGGCTGGGAGCCCACTGCAGGCTCCAGAGGAACTGTGTCACCTGGGGGAAACAGTCTGGCTCTTAAACACATGAAATTTGGGTCTGGAGAAGGGGAAGACAAGCAACACATCTCCCAGGGAAGAGGGATTTGAAAAACACCTACAGCAAAACACGCACGTGTGGACTTCAGTCCCCCCCGCTCAAGAAAGCATTTCAACCCAGTGTAATAGCAACAGCTCATGGGCTTAAGGGCTTGCTAAAAGCCAAGTTTCTGTCAGAAAGTCCCCAGAATAAGTGTGGTTTGCACATCAGGCTGCAGAGCTAAGGAAAACATTGCTGTGTAACCTCAAGAAGAGCTATGGAGGCTCCACTGTAAATCTGATACTTGCAATTATTTCCATGATGACAACACCCACCAGCCTTAGCTGGAACATATTTGTGCTGGGGATGCTGCAAATGGGGTAAAAAAATGCTTCTTCCTCCGGAGAATTTGTGAGATAAGTATGTGACAAGGCAGTGAAGGGCAGAGGGAGCCCAAGGAAACCTGAAATGATTTGTCAGGTGGAGGGTTTCATTCTTTATGCCACTTGTTGATTCTTAAAAATTGCAGCTCCTTTCAGCTGTCTACACACAGCATTCTATGGCAGAGTCAGGACAGCCCCCAGGCTCATTTTACTGCTTGCTTTGAACCAGCTTCTTTTAAAATCGTCATATAAAGGGGGAACATAATTCTTCTCCTGCCTGGCAGGAGCAGGGAGAAATATGACTTTGAAAAGGCCAAATAGTTTAAACTGGTTTTGCAACCAGCTTTTCTTGGTGTATGAATTGGTCACTCACACAAGGGCAAATGTCCTGCTTGCACCAAGGTGAACACACAACCCAAGGCAGGTCAGGCTCCCTCAGAGAGCAAGTTTGTCCTTCATTTTTGTGTGAACAAGGAATAAAAACTATCCAAAAGAGCACCCCGGGTACTCAGTATTGCAGTTTGCTTCTGGTCACACAGCAGGGCAAGAACTGGGAGTGGAGTGAAAAAGAGAAGTTGTTGCTCTAAACTCAGATTGAACTGAAGTAGTTTAACAAGTGAAAATTAGTGAAGTATCCTGGGAATAAAAATATGGAAGGATTTATCGGGGAAGCAAGTAGTTAGAGCAGACTTCAAAGAAAATCTCTGCTTTGTGATTTAAAGTGTGTCCTATACTCTCTAACCCTCTGATCCCTGGAAGCAGAGATGGTTTCTGGGGAAGGAGCACATTTGCCCAGCCCTGTTCTGTGCATGCCTTCCCCACACACCTGTGGACAGGCAAGGTGAGCTCGTGGGGAGCCTCCATGTGTGGATGTACAGCAGCTGCCCTGCTGCCTCATCCCAGAGACATCCCTGTGCTGGGTGCTGGGACGGTCCTTCCCTCCACACTGCTGTCAAATACTGAAAGTTTTTCCTCTTGCCCTCATAGTTTTGTTCATTTAATGATTGTTTAGTCAAGGTCCAACTGTTGATTAGACTGAAAGCTTCCCTCAACTCTCAAAGTATTTCACTGTGCTTAGAAAAAAGGGAAGATAGACCCCACTGGTCAATCAGAACCAAGCTCCTGCTGATGCCTTTTAGCTGTCTGCACCACATCCTGTTCATGTCAGCAACTTAAAACATCTACTACTCATTTTAATCCTTTGTAAAACGTGGAAGGGAGTGTGGTGTACATAATGCATGACCTAGATCGTTAAAGTGTTAGGAATTCTGTTCCAATAGCTCTGAGGTCTTAGAAAATCCATTTGCTACAGGCAGAAGAAGATAAATCGTTCCCCTGACTAATTCCATCGTGTCCCTCTGCTTGTCACTGGGACACTCCCCACACTGCCTTGGCCTGAATGCTGGCGGTGGCAGATTTCTCACAGCACTTTGAATCCTGCTTAAGAAAGTCCAGAAATATTCCAGAAATACGCGAAGTAAATATTCCAGCTTGTGTCAGGATCATTTGGAAGATTATTCTTGTTTTTAAAAGTATTTCTTTTTTGAAGTTGAAAAGTTTAATTGTGGCCCCAAGCACAAGAGTTGTGGCAAACCCCGAGGCTGTTCTGCCTTTGGATCTCGGACAGCCTGGTTTATTCACACCGTGTTTTCCTTTCCCTGTAACGGAGAGGTAAAGTTATTTAAGTCTGCTTTGGAATTAAAGAAAACATTTTGCTTTTGCAGCCTGACAGTTTATGAGCATTGAGGTAAATGCACAGGCAGCACTTCAGATTAATACCTTTATTATCAGCTGGGATGTTTAACCTGCCCATGGCCCCACTGCTGCCCCAGCCAGCTCCGAGCCCACGGTGGGGAAGGAGGGAATTTAGGTTGCTTAAAGATCTTTTTCAAGATTAATTTTGAGTCCATCTGTGTAGCACAGTCAGTATGATCTCTATCTTTTATTACCAGAGGAATCTCAGATACAGTAATTTGAAGCTGGGCTGTTTGTTTAAAAACAGTTTGACTTTTTAGGCTTCTTCAGTCCTATTTCCTCTTCATGTAAAATTCATGGCAGGGTATTTTAAAACTCTGCCTTGTACCCAGGTGTGTGATTCTCGTGCATTTCAATGCATAGGGGGCATTTTTCTGTATGGAAAATCAATTGAGTTCCCTACAGAAAAGTTCAAGGTTTAACATGTACCCTTGCTGTCTGTGGAGGTAACACAGCGGGAACGGAATATCCTGGGATGAGTTACAGGGATGTGGTCTTAAGTCCTTACTGGGACAGAACTGGTGCTGGTTGCAGTCAGGCTCTTGGCAGGCAAAGGGTGTAACGCAGAAACCACAGGCTCAGAAATTCTCCAGAAATTATCTGGATTTACTACAGTGCATTTGCTCAAGCTGATAAAGGGCTCCATTTGCAAACCCGACCTAGAGTGTCAAAAATCTTCTGTGTCTACTAATTCACTTCATGTGTACACACCAACATTTTACAGAGTTGTAACTTCTCCTGCTTGCTATAAATCTCTTTAGAGGGGATCAAGTTAGACACACTGAGAATTCACAAAGCATGTTGAAATGCTGGCCCCGCTAAAATGAGTGGGAGTCTTGCCTTTGGCTCCTGTATGTCCAAGATCTTACCCACAAAGTATAAAGAACAAGAGGATTTCTTTAGGCTTTAAAGTGTTTTTCTTCTCCTTACTGGCATTTAGAGTTATACAGCACTTTTTGAATATTATTTTTTTAAACCTGATTTTGCCTTGCTTCAACGGCAAGCAAAGACGCTGCTCTGAAGTGTGCTCTCTGAAGAGAACTGAGTGCCTAATCTACTAATGAACTGTAATTATCCTTTTCTTCAATAGAAATTGCACTTACCCCTGAGCCTCGTGGGTTGCTGATTCAGAGAAGAAGCAGGTTCTGGGTAAGTTTTGTACATTAGTACGTGCACAGCAATACCTATACATGCACACATACCAACAAAAATGGCTTTCCCGTGCCTATCAACTCATTTATCTGACTTGTAGGGCAGCAGAACAAAAATAAAATAGAACTCATAGTAATTTGGCTTTACCACAAATTCCTGTCAGTCTGCTCATTGTGTATTTTTGTCCACTTTCCCCTGTTTTCTGTGGCTTGAAAATTTTTAGTGTCAGCCCTCACTTTGGGAAGACATTGATGTAAGTCCTCAGTCACTAGATTAGACATCTTTGTCATATGTGTACAGCTAACAAACATCCAGGAATATCACTCAACCAATTTCTACGTCGTGCTCATCCTGAATTCCTGTTACATGTCTAGATAATTTTATTTACTCTAGGAATAATCTTCAACAGAAATTCAATTGAGTTATTGCGCAATCTGGGTACGAAAGCCTCTGCCTCAAGTTGGACTTGCAGATTGAATTAGCTGGTTTGTCTCGGAGGAGAGGCTAAAATAAGGTCAGATCACCATTGTGTGGAGCTCAGGAATGCACTGGCTCCGCTGTGGTGGTGGAGGGAAGCTCTCCAAGCTCTCCAAGCTCTCCAAGCTCTCTGGTTCCCTTTGATGTGCTCGGTTTCCCTGAGTGTACACTGGAGAAAGCATCACTTCCTTTTGGGGAGTCCTGCCCTTTCCTGTTTCAGATGCCCACATTCCAATAAATCCCGTATTCTGCCACTCAGAATCCCTGGCTGCCAATCCAGATAGGTGCAGTGCAGTCTAAGACAGATTCCTTTTCTTGCCAGTCCACCTGTGCCTATTGCACAGGACCAAAATTAGTATTTCCAAGACCAAAAGCAGCCTCAGGAGCAATTTTTTTTGGAGGCAGTGGCACTACATTCTCCTTTATGTGGCTCTTCCCAAAGAGCTCTCTTTAGTCCTCATTCCTCATAAAACATGACACGGCAGGGATGATCTGGATGGATTTTGGAGAAGGTTTTTATCTACTTCAGAGCCTTTGTGGGAGTGTTGGCAGACGGGCCTTGCTGTGCCAGTGAAGATGAGTCCCTCATCTCCCTGTGGGAGAGTGATTTGTGTTAACAGAAGGACACACATCCACAGAGTGATGTGCTTCCTATTTTATTCCCTTTGTCCTCAAATTAACTCTCACAGAGAGGCCTCAAGTACTTTCAAGGCCAGCCAGGCAGGGCTGCAACTTCCCCGGGCTGTGTGCTCTGAAAGTGGAGTCACTATTCATTTACTTGTGATCAGCCCAGCCTAAAAGGGGGACTTCATTACTTACTAAGTCCTTAAAATAACCTTCTTTATTTGCAGTCCCTTCGCCTGCAGAGATCATTTGGGCCCATATGCAGCTCTGTTTGGTTTTAAGTTTCCATTTTGTTTTTAAGAACAAGAGGTCTCACATGCCTAAAACAACCTCCTTCCCCTCCCTGCTCTCATTAAACCAACTGACAGTTGACATGTTTAACTTTGTCAATGGTTTTTTTTTTAAAAAAAATCATAAAGTTCATGGCAGGTTTATGTGTGGAAAGACTCTCCTTTCCTCAGAGAGCCAGCTGGACCAAAGCCATATCAAAAACTTCCTGTAAGGAAGACATAACTAGAAAGGGGAGAGGAATTTTTTAGTGCCCCTTTCTGCATTAAAAGCAGCCCTGCAGCTGAGCTGGCCTCTGCAATGTCACAGCTGTCACAGGCTTGAAAGCACTTCCATGGGGACATTTCTGCAGGCATACAGAGCTGGATGGAGAGCAGGGATGTGGATGGAGAGCAGGAGGCAATTGGGAGTTCCATGTCCTCCACCACATGACACAGAGGAGAGCACACGTGTGGTAGCAGACGTGGGATGGGACACTCAGACCCTTCTATTCAGTAAATCTCCCTTTGCACACCCTTCCTCTCCTGTGGCAACGTCTGAACCGAGGACGTGAGCCTGGATTCCATCCCTGCTCCGAACGTTGCCTGATGTGCAGCTGCATCCTTCCACCACACATTTGTGCTGTGTGCAAGGTTGCTCCAGAGGCCATCGGCATCAGGGGGAGACTTCCCAGCAGCGTCTACAAGGTTTTAATCAGCCCCAGGGTGAACAGCAGAACTCGTCACCTGATGGTGCTGTTGTGTCTGCACAAACATGCCCTGTGTCCTTCCTGCAGTGGGTAACTCACTGCAGAACAGGGACAGAGGAGGCCTCAGCTTTGTGCAGGACATCTACGCACTGTGCTCTGTGCCTTGGCTGGGTCCTAAAGCATAGACCTGCCCGAAGCTTGACACTGGGTTCCAGCCAGCCAAGCACAGAACAAATCCTTCCTCTGGATGACCTCCTCAGCCTGGTATTTGAATCACACTGGGAGAAAAAAGAAGCCAGTTAAAATTTGCCAGGAAAAAGGAAAATAAAAGTGTGATGTAATGCATGTGCTGACTGGACTGCTCCTCCCTGAGTTCTCATGGCAGGTGTCAGCACACACAGCAAGGCCAGGAGTGTCTGTGTGCTGCACGTGCTGCAGGAGCTGGCTTGGCAAAACCAGCAGCACATGGAGACTCCCATTTCCTTGGCTGCCCCTCCAGTGACTGGAGCTCAGCACCCGATTGTGGCTGTTCCAGCTTTAGTGTGATCCAGTTCCACGGTGCTCCCCGTCACAGCCCAGTTTGGAGGTCGGTGTGTAGGCTCTCTGTGTAGGATCTGTGCTCCTCCAGCAGAGAGCTGGGCTCACTCTGACTCACTTCACAGGGCTCGTTGCTTGTGAACAACAAACGTGGTGGAATCTCAGCTTTCTTGGCCACTTTAAATGGGTGATGTCCTGCTGGGCAACTTTGAGATGAAGGCAGATACATGGTGTGCCTTCAGCTGTGGTCCCAGCTGATAGCACCTTCCCCAGGATGGGATTTATTCACCCACACTGGGTACAAAGCCCCTTGGAAGAATC
Source organism: Corvus brachyrhynchos (assembly GCF_000691975.1). Classification (NCBI taxonomy): domain Eukaryota; kingdom Metazoa; phylum Chordata; class Aves; order Passeriformes; family Corvidae; genus Corvus; species Corvus brachyrhynchos. The sequence goes on along the minus strand of NW_008236761.1, from coordinate 1,025,264 downwards.
CACTGTTAACAACTCCCGAGGCTCAAAGATAATGACAGCATGGAGCTCCTTGTCTCTGCCATGGCAAAGAAAGGTCCAAGGTGCAGGTCTGTGGCCACTGGAGAGACCCAGAGGTGTTGAAGGCCCTGGTGGCAGCTACACAGCCCTTGCTGGCAGGTGAAGAGCAGGGAGAGTCCTGTGGTGACCAGGGACACCACTGTGCTGAAAGCACCGACGTTAGGCAGGCCAGGATTACCACAGGACTTAAAGATCCCAGCTCCTTCAGATTGCATCAGGCTGGAATTTAGCAAACAAATAGGATAGATCAGAACATGCACACTTGCAAAGTATTAAGTGGTATCTTCATTGCAGGACTTGGCTTTTGCCTTTCCTTGGCATCGGAGCTTTGTTTTACGGGGCTACAAAGCACGGGTGTGGGTTCTTGGAGGTCCAGCTTCTCTGAGATTTGAAATGTTAAAGATCTTCCAGTCATTCCTCCAGTCCATTAAACATTCTTTTTCCCTTTTTTTCTTGCTTACATCTGGCTGAGCAGGGGGTACATTTCTACATCAAGGCTACCCAAGGCCTGTCATTCCATGCCTGTGGAGATGGCACGAATGCCATCCCAACACAGCATGGGCGCAAAGGCACAGGGACAGCACTGCGGGCAGGGCACTGCTGAAAGGAGGCAGGTTTTAGAGGCACAAAAGGTGGAGATGTTTGAGCACTTTGACATTCAGGGATTGTTGCATAAAAAAGAGCAAGTGGAGAGCCAGACACTGAGGCAAAAAATCCAGTTCCTGTTGTTTCTGTTCACAGAGGAGCAAGGGGAATGGGTTTGCCTTGTTTCTACAGCAGCATGCCCAGCTCCAGAGCAGGGCAGGGGACTTGGAGGCCCCAAAGCAAGAAGGAATGTGTGAGGTGCAGCAAAGGAGATTTCCCTCACAGGGCTGTGGCCAGGACCTGCTGAGTGAATCTGTGGTGGTTTGCCCTGGACTCTGGTGGGAGTTTCAGTCACTGAGCTGTACAAACCAGTAAAGTTCTGCTCAGCCTCAGTAGCTGGCTTTCAACTCACTGACGTTTTGTGGTGATACCATTTCTCCTCCAGACCAGCTTCCAGGATTGTATTACTGGTGCTGCTGAAAATGTTATTTTCCCCAGAAGTCACAGCAGGGATCAGAGAGGAATTCTTAGCATCCAAACCAAGATGCTCAGTTAACTCAAGAAAATCCACCCCTTTAAAAATCCCACTTTAAAATCTCATCTTTTCATGCGCCAGAAGTTTTCAAACAAAAGTAGTTATTGTTATCATGGGTGTCAATCTGTTCCTTCCTATTAGCTGGAGACACCATTGAGGCAATCTGTTGTCTCTGATAGGTAGAAATTAAGTCAAAACTACCCAAAAGCTCTTCCTCCTCTGTCTTGAAGAACCTGGATGAAAAATCTGTTTGGATACCTCAACGGTGCATCCCCAGCAATTCCTTTCTTTTTTTTTTTTCTGATGGGAGAGCACCAATTCAAATTGGAAGTTCCTTATACATAAGGGAAAGCACTTTACAGGCTTATTTCGAAACCCACAACTTCTCAGCACTTCCCACTTCGCCTTGGAACCAATTTACAGCTGGAAGGGCTGGGGGCTAAAACGCAGGTAATTCAACAAGCAATTAAAACAACTCAATTCTACATGCAGATGACTCTCAAAAGTGGTTACTAGAACTCCACTGAGCAGTGCACATAGATTTTTATGCCCAGGGGAACATCACTGAGGTAATTGCCTTTCCATTTAGAATAAATATGTTTTATTCTTTGCTGCTTTACTTGGTGTTTTAAAAAGAACCATCCATATTAACATGAAAAAAGAGACACTGCTCTCCAGGCAAAAAAAGCCTGAAAGTACTTGTTAAACAAACAGAGCATCTGCCATGAACATTAGCTGCTTTGTAGCTGATTTTTGTGGGTTTTTTTCCCAGTCTAAGCAGAGTTCATCTGCGTCATTTCTGGACTCTGTGCAAACTCAGGTACCTGACAGTATAAGAATAAATATCTTATTTTTCATTCACCTGTTTTTCATTTCACTCACTTATTTTAAGCTCCTCTTCACAATTTTCCACCTAAAGCATCATTCACAACCGTGACTAACACTAAGTCATTTTTGTTGCCTGCATGTGTTGCATATTTTACAGCTTGTGGGGAGGTTTTAATCATTCATAATATTGGTTTGATTTGAATTAAATCTTTCTGAATGTGCATGTTCAAGTACCCTTTTGCTTCCAATTATTGAAAGAAATACCTACATGTTACCAGGCATCCCCTCCCAAAATAAAAACATGGATGCAAAGGGATGGATGATGGGATGCAAAGGGAAGAAAGGAAGGGGAAGGCTTGGTGTCTCTAAAAGGAGAAGAGCAGAAAGATGGAAAGAATTCAAAGGGAAGGCAGTAAAAAACACACCAGATACAGCTTGATTTAGTACTGGGGGTACACCAGAATCTCCTATGGGGATATTTTTGATCTGAGAGCTGGCTGGAAGGGGCCTGAAAACTGTAAGCAAAGAAATTGGCTTTTGCTGTAGGATTTCTGCTGGGTTCAGTGACACAGAGCTTTGTCTGTCATTTGCAAACAGACAGGTTTCTGTCACAGATCCCCAGTTCCACCATCAGTTAATCCTCCTCTGATTGTTGCTGAGGGCTCAGATCAGAAGGGCTAAGGAAATACGGAGCAAATTCCCCTCTTGCTGTGGGAAATTCTGTGGGCTCACTGAGTACAGGGCTGGAAGGGTCCTCAACAGATCAATCTCACAGCTTAACGCAAGATCAGCTGGGCTTAACCCCCCTGACAGATGTTACTCCAACTCGTTCTCGAAAACTTTCCCTGCTGCAGCTTCCACGGTTTTCCAAGGCAAGCTGGTCCAGAGTTTGTCCAAAGCTCATTAGGAAACTTCCCTCACAATTAACCTAGACCTTCCCTTGAGGCCATTAATTCTTCCTCTGTGCCCTGAGCACATGAAAGAGCAGTTTATTCTTTCCTCTGTGCAGCCACCTTTTATGCATTTGAAGATTACTGGCATCTTTTTCTTCATTTTTCCTTCCTTTAGCCTGAACACTTCCATTCCATTCCATGTTTCCCCACAGGTCTTGTTTTTGAGACCCAGTTCTCTTTGAAATAGTCTCCACTTCACATCCTTCTTGGAGAACAGTCCCTAAATCTAGACAGAGCAGACCAGCCAACACTATGACAATCACAGCAGTGTGAAATGATTATTTTTGTTCGTCTTAACTCATGGTGTTCCTGCCTTCACCTTTCACCAGTGGGTGCCTCTTTCTCAGCAGTTGGTCATTACTGATCCAAGTTCATCCTGCAGTCACTAAACCACCGAAACTTTTCCTGCAAAACCACTCTGCAGGTGGTTGTTCTGCCCAGTGTTTGTGGGGACGGCTCGGGGCAGTCTCCCAGGCTGATAGTGAGTGACTGAGAAGTGTTATCTCACCACCTTCCTCTTCCTTCCTGTATTTTCGGAGCTGTGGGCAGCGGACAAGGCCACTGGCTGAGCCCTGGCCTGGAGTTAAGGTGACTGAACAGGACGTGGGAAACTGCTGGCCCAGAGAGATAAGGACAGATAAGGTGAGGGGAGTCACAGATAAGGGCTGGATTCTGCAGGTGGTTAAGGAGGTGCTAAGAGAGCAGTGGCCAGAAGTGACAGACAACTGGAGAGAATCCCTCGGGGAATAGGACCCTGCAAGGGCAACGATGCCCAGGTTACCACATCCAGGAGCACCAGGTAAGGACGATATTGCCCCGGGACCAGTGTCACAAACACCAGCTTTGGTGCAGAGCTTGCAAAGCTGGGCCATGTGAAGAAAAAGTAATCAGGGCTGGGTGGAGAAACGGGGGAGGAAGAAAGCACAGCACAGGAGAAGGAAGGGTTAATAGACGAAGGAAAAGGAGGATAAAGAACTGCATGCCAGGCAGTCCTGAGCTTGATTACAGCTCGTGCAGGGCAATGTCCCAAACCTGCTGCCCTCATCATACCACGGAAGCCCACCCTGCCTCTGTGGTCAGGAGGATGGGGAGAAGGAGGACTGCCTCTCCTGGCGAATCCAGGGAACATGCAAAGACAGGTCAAGCATGCTGCTGTCACTGGGTCCACGCCCGTGCCAAATCTGATGGCATCGCCATCTTCCCAACACTCCTGCAGAGCTTTTTTTCTAAACTTGATCGGTTGTTTGGGCCTGTGTACAGCATGGCTCCACAGACACAGTGTGCTGCTGCGCGGGAGTGGGAATTAGAGGCCAGGAGAGGCATTTATTTAAGGCAGTGTTGTCACTAAAGCCTCCATTCCATCAAACCTTGGCTCAAGAATATAAGAAAATTATTTTATGCTGTTGCCTTGTCCCAGCCAAAATTCAGACCCTTCTGAGTGAAAAGTTATATGTTCCTGCCTCTCATTTCCTCTCTCTCCTTTTATTCAGACGTTTATTTATCATCCCAAACCAGAAACCTGGGGATTAATTTATTCTTTGCAGAATGTAAGGAAATGTGGGGGTTTTTTTTATTTCCAAATCTTCCATGAGACAAGGAAGGAGTATTTGTCAGCTACTAATCTTTCTCCATTCTATTTATATTTGCATTCTTTCTTTCTGTGATTGCCACTTCACCCCCTGACATTTTATTAGACAAAAATGGGAAAATCTGGCCCCACTTACATCAAGAAGAATTCGGGTATTGATTTCCATGAAAAAGCAGTTTCAAGCAGTGACCTGGCAGCCTGCACAAACCTGTGCCCAGGCTGTCTGCATGCAGGGGGCTGTCACCCTCATCACACAGCACTTTCATTTTCCTCTCATCCAGCTCTAGATCCAGCTCAGAAATACTCATAAGAATCAGTAACAGACTGAAAAGATGTGAGCCTTGATATTAACTATCTGCTTTTATAGTTTCTCTGATGTTGGCTTCAGTTACCCCTAACTGGGGGTCGTGCTTGGCTGCCAAGTCACTGAGCCACTTCCTCTGTTTAAACAGAATATATAAGCCTTACTCTTTTCCAGAGTTCATGACTCTTTTGTAAAGTGTTTTATGATACAGTTGTTATAGAATCCACCACCACAGTAACAGCTCCAGACAAGGCCTCACTGTGGGCCTGGCTCCAAGCCCATTTCCTTGAATGGAGGTTTTTCCATCGCTATCAGTGGATGAATACATCAAACTGCACCACACACCCCACTGCAATAACAACGCCACAGGGTTTGGAGGGACATGGCTAGTGACTGTTTTTTCCAGGGAAAAATCAAAGATCATGAATCCAGCCCTGTGCAGAGGATCCTCAAGGCTCATGTGCCTTTGAGGCCCTTCAAACACAGTTTGAATGCTTTTTCAGAGAGTCTTAGCAGGGGTGCTCAGCCCGTGAGCACGAGCTCAGGCACGAGCCCCGTGTAGCCATGAATTCACATAAACCTCCCAAGCAGCTATTCTTTCCCTTACATCCATCATTTCCAGAGTCTCTGCTTGTGTGAGATTTAATACTGACTGCTCAGTACTGAAAGGTGGAGCAGCCCATGGAGTGTGATCCATCCCTTTATCACAGTGTTGGGTCAGGTCAGCTCAATAAGTCGTGGCCTTGCAGTAGTAAATGGTCTGCAAAGGGCTCTGAGCTGCAGCTTCTTCTGCACTTCGGGGTGAGCATGGGCACAGGTTCCCCACAAATGAAGTGGGAGTGTTTGGGAGAGGGTGCCACTGGAGCCAGTTAAGGAAAAAGGCAAATCAGCACATTGTATCACATGTAAAATCATAGTTTTCTGTAAGGGATGCTGTAAATCAGCTTTTGGATGTCCTATTTTTAAATCTCACAGAATACATTAATTATCAGAGGAAAGCATAATCCTGGCCTTAGGTATTTGAGGTGACTTAGCTGTTTTGTGACTGGATGAATAGTGCTGCATTCCCAGTGTTCCTGTCCCTGCAGCTTGTTCAGGATGAGCACCTAGAGGTCCTCAGATGGGACTTTTACTGCACTGTAAAGATCATGGTTTGTAGGAAAAAACGTTAATATGTCCTCATACAGGCAGAGCTTTTGATCCCGTTCCTTTAGATTCCAATTCATCCTTTGTAGCCTGACTCCAAGAAGTGACCAATGCCAGATGCTGCAGAACAAGGACTGGACAATTTTAGAGCATTTTGGATAGAAGGAAATCTTTTTCCCAGCATTAGTTTGAAGCAGCAGTTGGCTCAGTTCTGAAGCGTGTGGGGGAAGAGAAGGGGTGAGGCTGCACTTTAATTCCCCTTAATGTGGATTTGAAATGGTGTGGCTTGTTTCCCATAAGAATGCAGTTATTTTCTCTCCTATTAAACATCATCAAGGAAAATATCATTGTGAACCAAAGGTTTTAGAACATTAAAAGGACAGAAAAATCTCTCTGGTGACTGCTAGAGCTCAGCTAATGCTGAGTGCCCAGTTCCCCTGGTCATCTGCTTTCCTAAAGCTCCCCTGAGTGCTCCTCCCGTGGAAGTCTCTGGTTTTCCAGCAGTAACTGTTATTCCCTGGGCCTGAGGGACTTTAGCAAATTACTTCAATTGCTCGATTTTATTTGCTGTGTTTCTGTTTTTAAAGCAAACCAGCCTGGAGTTCAAAATCCCTTTGTAAAGGACAAGAAAGGAACGAGATTCCCTGGAAGTCTGTGTTAACATGCCAAATCAATTACAGTGTAATTAGCCAGAACTGTTACTTGTTGAAATCCTGTCAACAAAAATAACTCACCCTTCCCCTTCAGATTGCTCCAGCACCTCCATCTTCTTGACAAGGAATTTGAAAGAGAGACCACCTCCCCCCAGCCCCTATCAGACTGAAGGCAGGGAATGAAACCCAGATGTGTTCATCATTACAAACAAGGAATGGTGGGGAAAAGGAGGACAAAACTGTCCTGACCAAGCCACGAAGCCTTTCCAGGGCAGGATGAGCCCCTTGGGCAGGCTGGACCCTGCTTTCCCTGGGGTAATGCTGCAGGCTGCTGCTGCATTCCCTGATTTATGCTGGCCCGGGGAGAAGGAGGCCCACTCCTGGGAAGCTTTATCTGCAATTCATTTAGGAAAGAGGCAGGTCCTCTCCTCTGACCTAATTGAAAACAGGCAGCCTCCTTCTAATTGTGCACTCTAACCAGTTCATGTGCATTAACAGAGGAAATTGGAGAGGAACAGGGTTCCGAGTTGGCATTAATTTCCTGCACTTGAAGGTCCATATGCCAGCTGTTTTATCTATCTATCTATCTATCTATCTATCTATCTATCAATCATTCCTTTTGTTCTTTTCTCTGCAGAAACTTGACTTCAGGTAGAATACAAGCACCAGGAAATTTCTCCTGTCCCAGTTCTAGAGAAGTGTGTAGAAGGGCACTGTTTTTCCAAAAGGCACCTCAGAATCCATTTGATTTTGTTCTTTTTTTTAAGACTAAAAGAGCTCTTAATGCCAAAAGAGTTAATTTGTTTTATCTATCTATCTATCTATCTATCTATCAATCATTCCCATTGTTCTTTTCTCTGCAGAAACTTGACTTCAGGTAGAATACAAGCACCAGGAAATTTCTCCTGTCCCAGTTCTAGAGAAGTGTGTAGAAGGGCACTGTTTTTCCAAAAGGCACCTCAGAATCCATTTGATTTTGTTCTTTTTTTTAAGACTAAAAGAGCTCTTAATGCCAAAAGAGTTAATATTGCTCATCATTTTTTCCCAAGGACCCTTTTTGTGTTCGGCTCTGCCTGCCCACAAGGAACACTCCAAGAAAGTGGTCAGTTTTGGTTAAAATGCTACAAAGCTGAAGGAGAGCCTTCATCAAATAGCTGACAAGAGGAGGATGAGAAATGCCCTCTTCAGTCAGCAGCTTCAGGAGGCTTAATCCTACAAAGTCATGTGTGTTCTGAATGCAGAGTTATATTAAATAATACCAAACCAGCAATAAGACTTCTAGACAGTATTTTAGGTGTGTGTTTGCAGTTCCAGGGATCAGGTTATCTTCACAGGTCTCAAGTTTTGTGAACTCTGGAGTAGTGAAATAACTTCGAGTCGTTTCAAAGTCACCACAGGGTTTGGAATCTTGATTGTATCTATGTGATCATACATTGAATGTGCTTAAGCAGAAATAGAAATGACTTTTAATTGCAATCAGGCAGCTGTACATACCAAAGTCACCGCAATATGCTAATGAGATGCTAATATATCCCTTTGCCTTTGCTGCAGTCTCTTTTAGGATTTTATCCCCCAAACAGGTTTTGCAACACACATATCAAGGTGGAGTCTTTTGGAAAATTGCTGCTTATCAGGTGGAATTTCGGGGAAGCAGCAAAACTGGGAGCCTCATTTCCAGGTTGCCCTGGACCACCGGAAGGGACAATGCTTGAATTATCACCTGGGCTCTTTCCAGGTCCTCAAATGCATGGGGGAAAGGGAACCTGCCTTCACTGTTATGGTTAACTGCAGAGTTATTGATGGGAATTTAAAAACTATTTGTCAGGTGGAGGTTTGGGGGGAGAAAAAAGGGCCCAGAGATTTAAAGCAATTCTGCTGGGTGCTGGCCAATCATGTGGACCAAGAACTGAAAGTGGGTGGTCTTGGAACAGATCCAGTGGAAATAGGGCCAGGAGATGGTGTCATCCTTGACTCCAACACATTCATATTTTGGCTTTCTAGCAAGGGTTATTTTTTCTCTTTATTCTGCAGTTCAACACAAACATCTCCCTCGTTTTCTAAAATCCGTGGGCTGATTTGTTCCACCTGCCAGGTGCAATGTGCTTGATCAGAAAAAATCAAAGCAAGTTCCTAGAAAGAAGGAACAGACCAGGAGCAGGCCCAAGAGGAGGTGTCACACCTGCCAAGTCACCTAGCCAGGAGGAAACTTGGCTTTGGACTCTCAGAAAGGTGTGTGAAGGAGTCTTGAAAATCACAAAATAAAGCAACGTGATGTCTGTGGGACCTGCCCACACACTGAGCTCTGAAATCTACCTTGAAGTGTTTTGGTGTAATGTGGGTGTAAGGCTTTGGTATCATCCCCGTAGTCTGAAGCAGAAAACTAAAGTTTTAAGCAGAGCAGCTTGACATTTGCCTAGCAGTAGGAGGGATTTAAAAAAAAATATTCTTTAAAAAATGTGGGTTTCTTTCTTTTTTTCTTTTTTTCCAGTAGGGGTTGGGCAAGTGCCTATAGGTTTTGCAGCACTTTGGGACTCTTGCCAAAATCTGATTCCAGCTGAGTTGAGCTGTGCCCTGTATCACCTTTTGGTACTGCAGGGCCCTTCCCAGGCCATGGATTGCCAGGTGGGCCTCCCACTACTCGATTTTACCCTGGGGTTGCAAAAACATTTTAAAGATTTATAATTATAGTGACAGGACAAGAGGGGAATGGCTTCCCACGGCCAGAGGGCAGGGATGGATATTGGGAAGGAATTGTTCCCTGGGAGGGTGGGCAGGCCCTGGCACAGGGTGCCCAGAGCAGCTGTGGCTGCCCCTGGATCCCTGGCAGTGCCCAAGGCCAGGCTGGACATTGGGGCTTGGAGCAGCCTGGGACAGTGCAAAGCGTCCCTGCCCATGGCAGGGGTGGGACTGGATGAGCTTTAAGGTCCCTTCCAACCCAAGCTATTCTGGGATTTTATCACAAATAACAAAATTAGATAAAGAGCATTTCAGAAGAGCTGGCTGGATGCTGCTTAGGGCTGAGAAAATAAAAGTGATCTTTCAGTACATCAGCCAAACAAAGCAAATCAGCTCAAAATCCCTCTGAAGTGAACTAAGTTATCAAAGATTTCAAATTCATTTCTTCCATGAGGGGGAAAAAAAGTCAACCCCCTCAAAAAGTCATTATTTTCTGCACAAAATAAGGCCTTCAGCTTGAACAAAATGCTGAATTCTGGCCTTGTGAAAGAAAAACAAGCAAAAAGAAAAGCTAGGGCACTAAAATCTGCAATAAGAAATGTCCCCCTTTTTGAACCATTTCAGGGCTGCAAGGACTCTATGGGATGTGGGTAAATTTAGTTCCTTTTCTGCTTGAGCAGTTGACTCCCCTCTCCCAACCTTCAGGCAATTTTAGGAATCTTTTCCCCAAATAAATGTATTTTTCCCAAATAAATGTACCAGCACAGACAGTTCTCAAGACACTGATGATTCCAGAAAAACTAAGGCCACATTTTTCAATGAATTTACTATTTTTCAATATACAGGGCTCTGCCCCCGTCTAGCACAGAATCTTCTGAATATCACTCAGCCAGTGTGTTAAATGTCTATTTTTAAGTTGCTTTCCCACGCTCTGAACAGCGAAAACAAGTAAGTCCAAGCATATGTGGAGATCATAGTTTGGGTGTGGGAAGCCTTCTATTGACACCTTCATCTGCCTTGGAGGACCTTTGTTTGCCCTTCTGGAAGAGCAAAACCATGCAGCCACGTCTGCAAAACAAGATATTCAACCCCTGGCAGCCAGCAAACATGAGCCAGAGAAAGGACACAACATTTACGAGCTCCCAGAACACAGATGTAAACAGAATCTCCTTTAGCAGCAGAGAAAGCACAGGCCAGGCTGTGTGAAAAAAGATAGTTTTAGGTGTTGGCAGCTAAATTGGTCTTTAGATGTTGCTGAGGTATTTATAGAGCTTCTGGAAAGGGATTTGAAAATATGCCATAATTAAACATTTGAACTGGGATCATGTTGTGATAAACGATCATATGGAGGTCCCAAACACCTTAAATAGTCAGTCTGTGCTCCTAAACCAGAATGTTATTGGCTCTGATCTTGATTTAATGCCCTCAAAAGGGGCTTTAAAAACAAACGTGGGACAGAGAAGTCAGGCATCAAGTTTTTATTTCAGAATTCAAAAGCCTAATGAGGTAAGGAAGCTACCAGGAGATCCATAAAAAGAAAGGCAAAAGGTTGAAGAGTCACCAGGCTTGCATAGGAGGTGGCTGCAGATGTGCATGATATACAACACAGGGCAATTACTAAACTTGCTATTTAAATGTTAATCAAATCCTTTCAAAATAGGAGCAGGAAAAAAAGGGATAATTCCTTTTCCTGTACTTCATCAGATGGCAGCGGGAGAACCCATCAGCTGTGAGGAGGCTCATGGTTGTGGAGTGCTTTGGCTTCTGTTCTGGTAATGAGGTTTTGATGAGGAATGCACTTTTTACCATGTAATGGTTTTCCTCTGGTTCCCAATGCAGATGCAGCTGAACTGGCACGAAGGGCCAATGTCCTGGTGGCAGAAGGGACCTTCCTTGGCCCTTTATGAATTCCTTTCTACCACAGACACGTGCCACCTTTCAGAACGACTGGGCGAATTCTGGATGAGCAAAAGAATCCAGAACCCAAGTGGTGATAGACAGTTAAAACTTGAACATTTTGGCACATCCTCGCTTGGCATGGCTGCTGAAGGAACCGTACCCATTTACATCTCCTAAGAGACCTCACAGATATTCCCTCTTTATTGTACAACTAAAAATACCCCAGCATTTTGCCTTGGGCTGGTTTTAGAGGTGGGGTGGTGGGCAGGCCTTTCAGAGTCAAATGCAGCAGTGACAATGAATGCTGGGTGCTGAAAATGCCAGTGAATTTGTCATGGGCAGCCTTTCCTCTCCTCTTGTCTGCTGGCCTTTCTGACAAATTCGGGACACTATTTTTTGAGGTGTCCATCTAGTTACAGTTTTTCTCCCTCCATAATGAAGGCTGGGGGTCAGACACTTTTCCCTGTGCCCCAAAGAGCCACTCAGAAAGAGCAAACAAATTGAGGAACCCAAACAATTCCAAGGGAGGTGTGAGAGATATGTCTTCCCTCAACGCACATGCCAAAAAAATAGCCTGACATCATCCTCATTCACCACACAAAATCTATAGCAAGAGCAAACACCCTTTTCCTTCCTCTTGGTTCAGCTTTAACTGTGCAGAACCTCATCCTAACTCGCCACAGGAGAGGTGGTCTGTGTGTATTTTCCTCTTCCTGTTCTTCTATAAATAAGCTGAATTTTGCATCACTGTCTGTTAAACCATCACTGTTTTTTTCCTTAACTCTTTGACAGACAAGCTGGACAGGATGTAGCCCTTGCTACTGTTATTTACAGCAAGTCCTTTACTCTGCAAGCAAAGTGGTGCTGAATCCAAATGAGGATATCAAATGTGGATCCTAAGGAAACCTATACCTTTAGAATATGAACAATGCTGCAAGAGCATTAAATCTGAATTCTCCTGACTTCTGTGTATAGGATCTGTCTTTGGTATAGCATCACATTCATTTTTACCCTGTCATTCAGATGCACAAACCAAACATGCCAGCATGCACATACAAATGTTAAGAGTATTGTAACTTCCTCTAAGGTTTTGTAAGCATGGGGAATAAAGCTAAATGGAACAATTATTCCAGCATAGCATTACACACAGCAGCCTCCTGAATAATTCCATATGTGTGGTGTCTCAAAGCAGTGAAATCAATCAGTCAAAAGCAACCGGTCCAGTGCAGATTTCAGATGTGTGTGTGTGTAAATAAAAAGACATGAGGGGCTTTGACCACTTCTGTGATTTTTTTTAACAGCTGCTAGACGTCCTTTGTTTGGGGTGGGCTGCTCAGTTGCCGCCCTGGCTCTGCTTGAACAGCCAGGAGACTTTCACGTGTGAATTAACACGTGTTTGTGCGAGAAGCTGACATGGCATATTTTCATTTCCCCTTAATAAGCCTGTGTATACATAGACATACATGCATGTGTGTATATATCTGTACCAAATAAATATATGCATGTCAAAGTGAATTGCACTGTGAAATGCCTGCTTGCACGGAGCCGTGACGAGGTTTCAGAGCCTGGCAGGATGTTGATGTGATCTCCAGCTCAGCACTGGAAGGACATGCCCTGAGCTCTGCTCTTTCCCCTCGTACTGAGGGACAAAATGAACGATCTGCATTTCCTAATGGGATCAGTTTGAAGAGAGTTCTGTCCAGCTGAGGGCCTCACCTCACCTGAGCTCCCTGACGGATGGAAAAGCTCAGACATGGTTTTTATGTAGCTGCTGCTTTGCTGTTCTGTTTTCTCTCTCTGAGGCAAAGCAGGGTGCAGGTCTGCCCTGGCACACCCAGCTGTGGGTCATCTCTGATCCTCAGGGCACAAGAGTGCTTCTTTCCCTCCTCTACCCTCACATCCCTCTGCATGGATGGGACGTTTATCCCTCTCCTTGATCTCTGCAAGGGACACCAGCCCACCAGGGGATGCAGCCAAACGCCGGTGACCACTCAGCAGTGCATCACCCCTCGCACCTTGGCCTCGGTACTTCATCCAGCGCCTCCCCAAAAAACAGCTTGCAGCCCCCTGACATTTGCTTTTGGCAGTTTGAGGTTTCTTTTTTGTGGAGCTGGACTCACACCCTCAGCCTGAGCAGGAGTGTCTGAGGAGAGCTCGAATCCACATCCAAGAGGTGTCAGGCTCTTGTTTACGTGCAGGTGGGAGCACAGTTGCATCTGTGGACACAAAAGCATTCAGCCTCCAGGGAAAAGCAGCATTCAGACTTGCTGCTGGCCCCTCTTTCCTACTCTGAGCTCAAGGGAATCCACACAGCCCACAGAGCAGGTCTGGGTCTGGATCTTGCAGCTGACTGTATTTATAACACACTTAGGAGTAACCAAACCCCATTCTGTGCCTGTGACTGTGAGCATAACAGGAACACGTTCCACTTTTCCTGAGTTATCATGGCTCTATGTACTGTGAAGCAGTTCTGTGACAGGAAATACAATTTATGGGCTGTACATTCATTGTCTGTGAGAGTAAGACTTTATAAATATATAAATATATGAACTCCAAAGGCAGAATCTGTCCTGTGTGTAGTCTCTGGTTAACACTGAGCATGTCTTGCCAGCAGCCCAGGAAGAAGCAGGGGCAGCTCGTGGGGTCAATGTGGTGGCTGTGGTGGCTGGGAAAAGGAATCCCACCTTTCCTTATGGCAAGGTCTGCTTCCATTGACAAGCTGGCTCTGCAGCTGAGTGTTTGTATGTGACTGTCACATTGCCCTGACTTCGTGACAGGAGTAAGCTGGTTTTAAGGCATTTTCAAAGCAGTAACCACAGGATATTTTTAACTGACTTGTGCTTCCAGGAAAAATATAGTCACTTTTATTTAAATACAACCTGAAATTACTCAGCCCACATTGATAGGGCATGTCAAGTGGGATGTGTAACGCCAACATGTCATACAAGCATCATGACATACCTATATATAGTGGAGCATCCATTTCATATGAAAATCCCTGTGCTGAGCATGAAGCAAATTACTTTTCCACACTCGATGCTTCGAGGGGGAGTACCATAAAATCAGGTCTTAAAGAGGCTTCTGACCTTTCTCCTGCAACACCATGCTGTCCAAAATAATATTTCACATGTAGCAGTTTAACATCTTCTTGTCTTGAAGGTGACAGCTTGCACAACACAGAAACCCTTCCACTGGAGGTTTTGGGAATGAAACCTTTGCCAGCATTAACGATTGGGCTGCCTCCAGCCAGGCCCTGCTCATCTGCTCTGGGACCATGTGAAAATATCAGAAGCCCCCACCTTCATCTATGATTAAAAGAACCCAAACAATGAATTATAACAAGCTGTTGGAATTGTTACCCTTCCTCTTCCAAGGCAAAACGTACCACTGTAAGTAATAAAAAGCCCAACCCACACAGAGCAATCCTGCATGCTCCTGTCAAGTGCACAATCAGCAAAAGGTATCATTATGCCTGTATTATACCTATCAATTCCAGGAAAAGATGAGGCTCTGAAGCAGAAATCACAAACAGGTCAGAGAAGTCAGACAGAGGAACACAGAGACACGATGTGCCATGCAGGGATTTTTCAGGTTTTGGTGACCAAAGATATTTGGATTCAGAGGCATTTGCCAGGGGCCATCACTTGCTGGGAAGGCTGAGACCGTAACCATTCTCTTTCAGGGCAGCCTGTCATCAGTGTGGCTGTGCAAGGCCTCAGCTTACTGAGACAAGTGTGGTTTATAATCCATATGATTGCTGAAATGATTTTTCTAGCTTATCTTTTGTGGCTGTATTATTGCTGTGAGCTCCTTTCTACTCGGGTGGATCTTGACCTGACCAGGCGTGGTTTTAGTGTATGAGTTCCTGCCCAATAAATGAATGTTGGTTGATAAAGAAAAGACATGAGGAGGTGGGGAGGAAGGATGGCTCAGCCTTTCATGTGCTGGGAAGGTTCCTGGGGAGGAGCTGTGGGTGCTCAGCCTGCAGAGCCTCTGACAAATGGGCTTTGACAAAAGCGAGTGACAAAAGAGCTGGTGCCTGGATTTGAGGGACTCTCTCCTTTTTTCCCACCTTGCTTTCGGGAGGGCTGTTGTCAGCCAGCTGTTGGATGCAAAACAGACTGATCTATTCCATGGGCCCTGTGGGGGGATCTGAGGGAGAGGAACGAGGATCCAGCCCACCCTCTGGCTGCCTGTTCTCATCCT
>NW_008236761.1:980257-1009706 GCF_000691975.1 Corvus brachyrhynchos | reverse complement strand
GCTTCTTCTCATCCTGCCACACGGGGGGTGCCCAGGAGTCATCTCCCTCCTCAGAGGGGCCGCCAGGAGAGCCACATGCACTGCATCAATAAACAGGCCCCCCCCCGATCTCCCCGTGGAATTTGAGGGGAAATTCCCTCTAAGCATCTGTAAAACTAATTTAGACTTTTCCTCCTAAAGCCCACGTAAATGCTCCTTTTTGCAGGGCCTGCAGAAAATAGACATCACTTCTGGAGGATTATCACACTAACCAAAATTATCTCCCTGTTATCCTGCTCTTCTCTGTTTGTTTGGTGCAGGGTGCAGGATCCATCTTGATCACAGCAGTACCTGGCATAAATTCCTTGCTGATCCTTGAGGAAGTCTTCCAGGCATTCCAGCTACTATATAAAAGCAACAAGTTGCTCCCTCACAGAGCTTAGCTGGGACAGGGGTGCACTGCCCAGTCCTCTAAAATCCTGCTCTCTTTGTTTCCTTCCAGCTACTGAAACAAACAATATTTTAATTCCAGGCTCTCTAACTCTTTCCTGTGGGATCTTCCCAAAGAACAGTGCCAGGATTCCCAAACCCTAATGATCCTGGGTAGCATCCAAAGGTCAGCCATCCACTGCTGCTGAGGGGAGGTTAGGATTAGATTTAGGGTTCGTAGTGAGCCCAGGGCTGGTGGAGAGGGGCTTGGGAGGGACTGCCAGAGAGAAGAGTGGGCTGTGGAGAGAGCTGGGCTGTGAACCAGATTGATCTGGGATAGATCCATGGGATATTGTCCAGCCGTCTGCCCTCCACCAGGGCTGCAGCTGAGACAGAAAGCCTCGTGCTGCTTTTTGGAAGGGGCCACCTCAGGAAAGCCTTGGCTGCAAGTCAAAGGCAAATAGCTCAGGTCCTCCCCTTCAGGTGCTCCTTCAGCGCAGTCCAAACCCCCATATGGAGCAACTGCTGCAAACCTAGAGCAAATCTGAGCCAGTTTGTGTCTGGTTTTTTGTCAATATGAGGAGAATAACAGAAAATGGTGGTTTACGGTTATTTTTTTCTGTTTAACTTCCTCCTAGTGTCCCAAAGTATGCTGCACAAAGCCCTTATCAGGATTGCAGGGCAGGTTTGAAGACAAGCATTGTTTCTCTCAGTCACGATTTGACAGTGAAGTTGTGGGAGTTTCATTATCAAAGCTGGCCCAGCTGCCAAGTTTTAAACAATTCTGAGATCAGCTCATTCTGCCTCCCTCCTGCTGCTCCTTGTCCCTGCTTTGAAGGGACTTTTTGGAAGGAGTTAATCAAGTGCAGAGCTTCCAGGCTCTCCTGCAAGCCAGGCTCAAGCATAACCTGAAGTCTAAGACTGTGAGGGCCATGAGGGGTTTTCCTCAGTTCACTTTACCCTGCTCCACTGCTCCTAATATCCCTGCTTGCCCTGAGTGTGCATTTACCTAAAAAAGTGTCAGTTCACATTTTGGGCTTTTGGACTTTGATTTGGGGTTGGTTTTTTTTTTGCTTTATTTTGTTTTTCCCACGGTGAAGGAAACCAGTCCCAATCCAGTAGAGCACCTGCTAACATCAAATTCATGTCTACAACACACGTTTTTCAGGATTGGAGCTGACACAGAGTTTTTCATAGCTACTCAGTAGCAGCCCAGTAGGATCTATTTGACAGACATGCCCTGAGGTTTTAAATTGTCTTGGTCTTTTACACAAATTGAACGAACCCCACAAAGCCGCTGTTTGACTCCTGTGCTCCAGTTGTTCTGGGGCTGTGTCCTCCTGCCCTGAAGCACATGAGGCTGAGGAAACCTGCCAACTGTCTGGGAAGTAGGAAAAGCAGGAGGAGAGTAATTCAAATGCTTAACACCTCCCATGAATGCAATTTGCATTGTAGAAAGACTAGGTAATTTCTCACAGTGACAGTCAGATAGCAATGAGATGCTTCCCCATTTTACACATCAAGGAAAGGAAATCAAGGTTGTAAAAGCCCTGTTTTCATGCCTAGTCCCAGTGTTCCTCTCAGAGATAGGGGAGGCTGCTGAGTCTGTGTCTTGGGAAGCATCGTAGGAAGCTCCTGGTGGATACATATCCAGCTCTGACCCCACGGAAGGATGACTAAGTAAAACCTCTCCTGTAGGCATTCCCCATGTTCCCACCCTGCTCCCCTCGCCAGACTACACCAGCTCATCAGGGAACTGCAGGCTGCTCCTCGTCATCATGGAAACGCTGTTCTTCCAGCGGAAATCAATTGGTTATTTTCCTACAAGTGCCAGAATTCAGGCTCGCCTGTGTTTCCCTCACGATCTCTAACAAAAAGCGATGCCTGACTCATGCCTGAGCTGATTCACACCTGAAAACTCCCAGTACCGGGAAGAGCCGTGCAGACAGTCAGGGAGATAGGTTTTTGAGGGGTTTAGGAAGGTTTGCATTTCTCCTCACACGGCCTCTCATGGGCTGTGCCGGGGGTGAGTGTCTAAGGGGGGAAATCTCAAAGCCCTTCACCCCAGAGTCACAGCACTGCTGTCCCTGAGGAGCCCCTTGGATTTTCCCCGGTCAGAGTACATGGGAGAAATGGATGCTTTCTTCTTGTTCATGCAGCCCCAAAACATCTGAGCTTGGTCCATGCAATTGCTCTGCCCTCCACAACCCCTGCTAAGCCATGCTCTGGGGCCAGGGGATACTGTAATCTAAACAGGACAAAAATAACAAACAAGAGCATGTCCCCTCAAGAGAGAGGGATGTGGGGGTGATGGATGAGGGGAGGGGAAAGGATTGATTACAAAGAAAGGGTTTATGGCAATCCCCAGCCTAATAAAACTCAAATAGGGCAATTTCTTATTCTGAAATCCGTCAGTGACCTTTGGCAAATCAATTCATCTCTGTCTGTGCCTCTAGTAAATGGGAATAATACAGCCTTGCTGTCTGGAAAACCTTTGGTAATTCTCAGATGAAAGATGCTTTATTGGTACCAGTATCATCCTTCATTGTCATTAGCATGATAACAGATCCATCACCTAGCAACAGAGCAGCAACTGCTGCTCTGCTTGTCCACGGATGTCTCTTGAATTTTGGCTCTCTAGCAACCTGCTTTTCATTGCAAGAGGTTTTACAACCTGTGACTGTTCTTCCCTTCATGTTGACTGCTACAGACAGCACATCTGCCACGCCCCAAGTCCTCCTGTCCCCTTTTACCTCTCACCATCACAGCAAGCAAAATTTGCTTCTCTCAGCTAAAGCACCCCAGCAGAAGTTTTGAACTTTAAAATACACATATAAACTTCATGCAACCTTAGGAATGTAACTATTTATCAGATGTGCACAAATTACAGGGGGAAAAGTGGTAATTGGGAAACTTCATAAAATTTTGCAAAAGCCACCACTTTGCCAGACATTCCAGGCCTCAGTTTTAAGGACAAAGTTGCACATACATAAATATCACCAGCCACTGAAGATGAGGAGTCCTGCCAAGTCCTGTGATGCTTTTAGACACGAGACAGGAGCAGTCCTTCCACACTCAAGCGGTGCACAGACCAACCTAAACCACTAAGACCAGAATCAGCAACTACTTGGAGAGAGGATCAAAGGGAAAGATAAGGATAGTAAAAGCGTTGTCCTGTCTCATCCGAGAAAAGCCATCCCTAATTCTTATTTTTTTGTCTAAGCCCTCTGCTCGAGCAGGGCTGCTTTGGGAAGGTCCCTTGCTGGAAGAAATATGGGGAAGTTGTGCGCAAGGATTTTTAGATATTAAGGAGCAATAAGATTCATGTCTACTAAAATACATGAATTCATGACTGCAACCCTGGGTTTACATGACTAGTTATTAAAAAATACTGTACAGTCGGTAGCTGTTTCAGATTCTGAAGGCACACCAGCCACTTCAAGGCATCAATTACTTTTTCTTTCAAAGATGAAAACCCCCCGCAGCCATCTCATGTTTCCAGGTCAGTACCTGGGCATGAGCAGGGCTGTCACCATGGTGCTGCCCGGGACGCGAGGCAGAGTGTGACACTGTGACACGGGTAATTGCCAGCAGTTTGCTTTCTTGTCCCTCATCACCCCAGCACAAAGTACAAACCACGATGGATTTAAGGAATTGACTTTTAAGGTTTTATTTAACATGCCTGAAAATATTAGAGGATGGTCAGTGTAAAATGCCTGTAAGAATTATTTCTGAGATGTCAGCATCCCTTTGAGTAGGTGAGTCTGATCTTCCCTAATTGCCTGTAATCCCATCCTCAGCCTGGGAGGCACAGGTAAATAACTGGGTTTCCAGCCTGGCGGTGACTCGGGATTTGGTGTCTTCATTCAGAGGGGATTGCAGGTAACTGAATAAAGACAACACTGTCCACGCAAGCTGCTCTCTTGGCAACCACAATTCGAGCAGTAGAAAATATCCCGAGAAAAGGGCGGGCTGGGAAGAGAAGGAATTGCCTGAGCACACAGCATTAGGCTCTCCCAGCAAAGACGGAAAAGTGGAAGGTATTTGTTGCCTGATCCTTTCTTCCCTGTAATGTTTGACCATCCCATAATCAGTCTCACAGGATGATGGCCCAGGTATCCCACAGCACAGGCTGTGAGAGGGCTCAGGTGGATGCCATATCCCTGTTTCCTAGAAGGATTGTTCAGCACAGGCATCAGGGAACACCACGAGGGATTTTCATCCTCCGGCACTGTCAGCCTGCGCTTCCTCTTCGCTTATGCACTTGGATCAGGTGTGGTGGGCAGGGAAGCCTCATCTTCCATGAAATCACTTGTTTGGGTGACATGGGGAATCCTCCATCTCTGCCTCAGCCCCGTGCTCGCACCTGAACACCTTCCACAGACCAGGAGAGGCTGCGGAGCGGCTGTGGGAACACAGGGCAGGTCTGCTCAGCCAAACGTGTCTCTGCCTGGCTTGTTCCTGCTTCTGCCTCCCGATTCCCCCTGCCGAGTCACGCTGCCCTGTCTGCAGAGATGCAATTAATCACTATGGAGACTGCTGCAGCTCCCCTCCGTCTGGGCTCAGGGGCTCAGCTGAGCGCTCAGCAACAGGTGCGGGGCGGCTTTTTGGAAGGAGCTTTTTTCCACGCTGGTGTGCAGTGCCTGAAGGCAGAGGGAGGTTTTTCCCTCCCTGCTAACAGTGGATGTGCGGGTGGAACTTCCCGAGGCAGAAGAGTCCCTGTGGCATGGACCAGGTCCCTGTCACTGGTGGAAGTGGTGGGAGTCAAGGGTTGTTTGTCAGAGGAGTGGTCGGATTTGGAGTTTTGAAGGGTCTCCCATCTTTCATGCTGATGAAGGGTTTTAACCTCACGGAAAATCCTGCACTGTGTGTAAAGCCTTGGCTCAGGGGGTCGATCAAAGGCAGGGAAATCAGAGGAAACCACAGGTCTGCAGGTCCTGGCAGGTCTATGGGTGCCCATGCAGAGCTCATGTCACCTCAGGTCCCCATGCCAGGGCTCCCAGCCTGGACCAGAGGCCAGGCGGTCACAACAGCCCAGACTATGACCCCAGCATGTTGGGGTGTGCTCCCCCGGGGAGCAGCATGTCCTCCCCTCCCCTGGAGTGAAATGTGGGATCTCAACCTAGGGAAAACCTGGGCTGGAGGTGGGGAAGACAGCATTTTGCTGACACTTAGAGACACAGTAAGTGTGTTACGTGCTCTAGCCGCAGCTCCAGGCCATCTGCCAGCCCAGCTCCTCACTCAGGATGGAGCACGAGTGTCTCTCATGGCTGTACGCACGGCTACGGGCAGGACCGTCAGACATCAAGTGCCACAGACACGTCTTGGAGCTGGGACTGGCACATGCCTTGGACACGTGTCCTTTCCTGGTGCCTCAGCATAGGCAAACTGGGCGACTGCCCTCAGCTGCAGGTAGCTTGAAGCTTCCTTCTGGAGAGCAGACCTAAATATGTCGTCTCTTCCATGTGGAAAAGAGAGCAGAGCTCTGAGAAAAAGAAAATTCGGGGCATCCATGGGGTTTGCCAGGTCAGGGAGCAACTGCTCTAAAGCACTGGCAGCTCCCTGGGCAGCACTGCCCCACCCCTGCCCCCTGAGCTCGTCTGTGTGACGGGACATGGAGGAGAAGGGGAATGACAGCCGTGGCTAACAACCGCAGGGATTTATGCATCCAACACCCCGTGCATTCTTGGAGGAGCTGAGCCTGACAGGCACCCTGAGAAACAGCAGCAATGAACAACTGCACCCAGAGGCACCCCAGGACAGCCAGGCAAGCGTGTCCTACCCAGGTGCAAAGCCACCAGTGCAGCTCCATGGGAAACTCCCAGCACAGCTGAAGGTCCACATCCCTACCCAGTCACCAGGAAAGGACAGAGGGGTCACAGCCAGCTGCATCCGTGGATGAAACATTGAAATGAAATGCTGTAAGAGGAGCCCCTGGGGTGTGGTGATACATTGTCCTTGTAATGCACAGAACAATCTGCTCTGTTCCAGGGCTCTGCTTCACCCCAGTGCTATTTCTGTGGAGGTACAGTAAAGGCAGCTGACACAGACCCTGAATCATTGCCCCCTTCTCTTTCCCAGTCTCTTGATAGAACAGACACACTGCAACACCTGTCCACAGTGCAGTTTTGGCTGTGAGCTGTACTGAACACCACCCAAAGGAAATGCTCCAGGGCCCATCCTCTCCTGCTTGCAGAGAGGCATCCAAGCCCTTAGGGACAACACCTGTGCACCCGTGATTTAAAGCAGCTCTGCAGCTGCTCTGCCTGGGCCAGGCCTGAGCTGGTCTCCTGAGGGCCCTGCCGGGCAGGGAGCCTCCCTGTCAGCTCCCTGTCTGCTCCCTGTCTCTCCTTCAGATGTTGCACCAGCCCCTGCCGCAACCCCAAACACAGCTGCTGGAAGGGGGTTAGGTTGCTTTCAAAAGCATCGTTCCAGTTATTTAGGAAGGGGAAAGGTTAGCATAGAACTAGTTTCAGTTTGGGGAAAAGCACCAGATGCATTCCCATTTTACCTAAATCTATGTTCTCAAACACTTTGTTTTCCCCAGCCTTATATTCTGAAGCACTTTCCCGGCACGAGCATCCAGGTCTTTTCATCCAGGACTTTGCACCCAGCCAGCCAGCCCAGCTGCAGCATCACTTCCAGCAGAGTCTTGAGGCTCCAGAAATTTCAGCAGCAGATTCAAACCTCTCAGATTCACTTGGGAGCGTTTCAGGCCAGGAGAGCTGGTGACCTGTGACAGTTTTGTCACCGCGCGCTGACAGAGCGAGGCCCCGTCCCTGGCAACTGCAGTGACACCTTTGCACAAGCCTGTTGTGTACTCCTTCTCCCACACAGCAGAAACAGAGAGAATCTCCTGTCTCTGGGGCTGGGAATGTGAAATGTTGAGTAGGTTTTGTTGTGAAGGTTGAGGCAGACCCGAAGCCAGCACGTGCAGATCAGTTCTTTCACAACTGAAATTTCCCTTCATTTTTAAACCAAGAAAAAGGCCATGGATTTCTGTTCATGAGCTGTGAGGAAAGGTCCTGCCTGGGAGCACCTGTCACAGATCCCATTCCAGCATCCCTGAGCCTCCTGAAAAATGTCCGAGCCCTCTTGGCTGCTTTCTGCCAAATGGAGTCTGAAATCAGACATTTTCCAGATTTTATGAGGATTGGTGACCAGGTAGAGGAAACTCCCATCAGCTCATTGGGATGTATAGGAAACATGGATCCAAGTCCACACACGGGCAAATTGTCTGGGAGCAGGCAGAGATGGGAGAGAAAAACCTCATTTTATCTAACAGCTATCTGGAAATAAAGCCTCTGGTGACCTTTCTTTGTTTTGGATTCTGTCCTTTCTGCTTGTAAGAGATACAAGGAACTGGTCTTTCCCCCCTTGTATAGGTAGAAGAGTGCTCTTCATACCAACATTAATAAATATCATATTTATTTTAATTTTAGAACAAGCTTAGCACCTCACCCTTGCTCAATAAACATCTTCTTTCTTCTCTCTTTGGCTCTTCATGCCCTGACATCAGCAGGCAGACAACAGAGATGCTCCTGCAAACTCCAAATCCCACTCTAGGCTCTATCTGGATGCCCTTTGTTCTTCTGATTGCCTGTGCCCCAGGAACAGAAAGCATCCTGTTACAGGCTTCCTCTGAGATCAAACATTGAAGAGTTCTGTGACGCTCCAAGGAAGCCATGTGGAGGGAGGACACACGAGATAAAATTGACCATTTGTGGCCACAAAGGATTGAAGAAGCAGGGAAGAGACAGGCAAAATCCAAAGTCCTGCACACAGCAGTAGGGCCCCCGAAACTTCTGCTCACTTCTGGATAAGCACAGCCCACATGAGCTTGGGGTGCTACAAGCAGTGAAGTTTTTTTAGTATTTAGCAGCCTATTTACAGGAGAAGTACAAAGACCAACACCTTCAGCAACAGCTGCTGATTCCTGCTCTTTCTCGCTGAATATATCCAACACCTGTTTTTCCAGGCAGAAGAGCCTGAACAAAACCACTTTTACCACTCTGGATCCTGAACTGCTGCCCAGTGATCAGTCAGTTTGCGAAACCCTCCTGTAAGTGTTTCACAGCTGCTCCACTGACTCCACTGGGTTCTGCATGTGATCAGCAGCTCAGAAAGGCCCCACAGAGGTGTCTCCATCTTGCACCACAGCTCAAAACTGCTCTTTTATTGACACCCAACCTGAAGTGTAAGGTGTATTTTCAGCGCTGTCAAACAGCTTCCTGACAGGTTTGGTGCCAAGCCTATGGCAAACACCAGAAAAAGATCTCAACCTTCCACTAGTCCAGGTTGCTCCAAGCCCCATCCAACCTGGCCTTGAAGTTTTTGTACTGAGATCATCTTTGCTACACAGTGACCCAGCAAACAAAGTCAGCAGTCTGTGGCAATCTTGTTCAAAAAGTACATATATTTAATAATGATACCAAATACAGCTTGTCCCCCCTGGAATTTCCAGTATGATATTTCAGTAGGTCCCTTCTGTGGTCACTGCAGTTGGACTGTACATAGCTACTGACTATGCTGAATACATGGTTACGTTTTAGCAGTGTAGTACTCATATATTCTCTATAAATATAATAAAAGATTTAACATTTGTTTTCATTCAGATTCTTACACATACTTCCTGTGTTTTCATACACAAAAAAAAAACCAAAACAGAAAAAAACCCATGTCTCCTTCCTGCCTCCCCCAACCTTTTATTGGGTTCCAAATAAACCTGAGTTTGTAATTCAAGTCAGCATCTGCCATCTGTTCGGGTATGTGAGTCTGAAGCACACAAAGGGGGGGACTCCAGTGGTCCCTGACTTCAGTGGTCCCTGCCCACTGGCCTGGCAGCACAAACATGTTCTTAGCACGAAGAGAATGAAAATGCTCTGACGTTTATAAATGAAGGAGCTAAAATGGCCCCCTGCGATGCACAGGTGCTCTCTACAAACAGAATGCAACACTTCTTGATCTGAAAATGGATAACATTGTTTCAGGGCTGTGTTTCTTATCCTATTGGGGTTTTCAAGTGTAGCACAACTCCCTAAGAGGTGGGAGTCCTCACTCCACTCAAGGGTCCAAGATGCACATGGACTCTCCAGGACCGAACTGGTGCCAAACTCCAGTGTTGAGGGGAAGGTCTCACCTGCAGGGTGCTCTGGGCATCACTCTGCTGGTTTTTCCAGCACTGAGCAGTCCAGTTATCTGTCAGTATTTGGATTAATGTCCATTTTTTCCTGCAGATTTTGGTCTCAGACCCATGGCACACTGCAAACCAGGAACACAGGCTCAGCTATGGGCTCTGCTGGGGACCTTCTCCCCTGCCTCTGC
The DNA here is from genome assembly GCF_000691975.1 of Corvus brachyrhynchos. Taxonomy (NCBI): domain Eukaryota; kingdom Metazoa; phylum Chordata; class Aves; order Passeriformes; family Corvidae; genus Corvus; species Corvus brachyrhynchos. The sequence continues at coordinate 999,974 of NW_008236761.1, read as the reverse complement.
TGCCCCTCTTGTCCCAGGCTCTCAACATCCTGCTCATGGAACTGGAAGGAAAACTTCTCAAACAGGGGTAACCCTCAGCATTTGCAGACACCAACGTGGCAGCAAAATTGTTTGTGAAAGTACGGATGAAAATAGGGCCTGGATTCCTCCCAGTGGCAAAATCCCCTCTTCCAGCAATAAGAAGACAACACCTCTGCTTCCTGGGTTTTGAAATGTCATTCAGGGCTGGGAGCAGTGTGGGCCAGGGCTGCCCATGGGGGAACCAGACTGGAACAAGCTTTGCTGAGATGCTCTGAACACACAAACACGTACACAGGGGTGGTACAGATGAAAGAAAAGAGCAGTCTTTGTCTTTGGCTAAACCTTCTAATTTATAGGAAATGGTTTGAAGACAGAAACAGAACCAAAAATGTTGCCAACCTCTCAGATGTATCATTTACTTAGAAAAACAAGACTGGTATACAGAACATGGTGTCTTTTAAGAAAGTTAATCTTCACTGCTCATAACAATACCCAGTTTTTGGTAACCACTACATTACCAATCTTGGAGTATAAAATGGACTTGGTACAGGTTCATGTGTCCTTTATGGGTCTTTTTAATTCACTGCAGTCTCAGAGAAGCCTTCAGGTGTGTCCAATGCTGCCTTGCTGTAACAGGGGCTGATGTGGGGGTTGGCTGTTGTTTAAACACAGCCTGTTGCAATCTGGATTTCTGTTTGAAGCACCTGCTTGCAGACCCCTCATATGAAAGGAACTGGCCTTTAATGCAGTGAATTTCCACATGATGACACTTGTTTTTAAATAATCATGTTTCTTGTGACATGATTAAATCATAGTTTTCTTTATGAAAAAAAGGATTGCGTTATTACCTACTTTATGTAATTAACAGTAAAATCTGCTTTGAATTCCAATATTCCCACTTTTTCTGAATTAGACCACTCATGTCTTTATTCAAGCTTCTACCACCTTCATCTTCTCGGCAGGGCTTGTCAGCAAGCTCACTTTGGACAGAGTATCTGGGGTTTTTCCCCTTGCCTGCCCCAGGAACAAAGCCTGCAGCAGGACCACGTGCTGTGTGGCACAGGCAGGCGGAGCAGGGACAGTCTTACCACAGATCCTGGCCCGGCATCCACAGCACCACTGACTTCCTGGAGGAACCAAACCCTCGGTGCTCACGGTTCTTCCAACCAACCTCGCTGCAACACCAGGTGAGAGCAGTGAAAATACAGATTCACGTAGCTCTTTCAGGATGTTTTACTGTACAGTCAGATGCCAAATGTGAATATTTCTTAACAACACAAGCAGAGCCCTCTTCTTTCAACTTTAATATGTAGGACAATGCCTTCCTTGCAAGCAAACCTCCAATTTCCTACGCTGCACCGCTGCGGGGTATGATGCAGTGACAGCAACATGCCTGTGGCTTTCCCTTCTTGCTTAAAGGAGAAAAAGGTTGGATCCCAGAGAAGAGCAGTGCAAATCCCAGGATGTCAGACTAACACTGGCCGCTGACAGCCTCTGTGTTGAAGGAAATCTGTGTGGGGCTCATCTGCTGCAGCTGAGGCATCCTGGCTTCCAGGGGCTTTTCGCTCGCCGACTGCATGGTCTGGTTCCTCTTCCGCAGCATCTGTCCGATCCCCATCATGGGGAACCTGCCCCTGCTTTTCACACAGTTTGGGCTGCCCAGGGGGTTGCTGGGGACCAGCTGAGTAGGGGACACTGCTTCTTCCTTTGCCGGATATGCTTTTTCTTCATACGTGAACGAGACCTGGGTGGGGTGGACGGGGGACGTGCTCCCTGGGGGAAAGAGCGGCGACAGTGTCCTTTCACTTGAGCTTTTGTAAGGGAAATTCATTGGTGAGCCTAAAATTCTGTACTGGTGAGAGGGGGAAACCTGGTCTATTTGGTCCTCTCTGTCAACTGACTCAAAGGAGTGCACAATATTCAGGATGAGAGGGGAGTCCTTTGCCCGGCCCCCGATCCGGGATGGCTCCGGCTGGGGAGACTCCTGCCTCTTGAGGAGCCGGGGGGTTCTGGGGGGTGGCTGCTGGACCTCCAGGTATTCCAGGGAGCTGGAAGTGACACAGCCCATCTTGGATGCCAGGGGCTCGTGGAAAGGGCTCACCCCACCGCAGGAGTCTGCAAAGCAATGGGAGAAGGAAGCAGAAGAGCACATTGCAGTTACCAGCACTGGTGCCCCGGTGGGCAGCGGCCCACAGCGCCTCAAACATGTTCCAGAAGAACCTGATAAATGCACCAGCTACAACAAATGGTCTGGGATACACTCAGAACCCAATTCTCTGACCCTCACTTAATACTCACACCATTGTCTCCTGGGTAGTTTATCTGTCCCTTTCCTCACAGGCAGGAAAAGTGCTTAAACTAAGGACTTGAAAAGGAAAACCACAGGTATCTTCAGCTGTTTGTATTAATTATATCCTCTAAGGCTGTGCCTGAGAAATCTCACATTTCTCCTCTCTTAGCACAACTTCGTGTGGTTCTTGCTGGGCCTGTATTCACTGACACACCTAGAGACACAGGGGAGCACAGTGAGTTAATCCCCAATGGCTCTCCTTGCATTTTGGAACAAAATCTGTTCCTGGTTTCACACATGTAAATACGGAGTAGCAGCACTGGCCAGATTCAGGCTGCTACAGTTGGAACAGATTTGCTGCATCGACTTCAGCGAGAACCTTCCTCCAGCAAGGGCCAAAAATAAATGGAACAATCTTTGCAGCATTTGGCCCAGTCACACCAAACAGCTCGTGGAGAAGATCTGCTCAGTTCCTACAGAATGCTGGCACTGCCTTATGCCAAGCTAGGCACAAGCAAGCACGTTTTGCTGCCTTGATGGAAAGCTGTCCAAGGAGCCTGATTGCCAGGTCCCTCTAATTGAATTAAGTGGTAGCTATTCCATGAGTTCCCTTGGTCTCAAATCATCTGAAAAAGGGTCTAACATCATTTAGCTCTGCCATTGAATTAAGTGGTAGCTATTCCATGAGTTCCCTCGGTCTCAAATCATCTGAAAAGGGTCTAACATCATTTAGCTCTGCCGGCGCTCAGGTCACAGCCACAAATCTCACAGGTATTTCTTGTGGAGGGATGGTCTTGTCAGGGGTTGAGACCTGAATGGATGAACAGGATGAAATCTCACAGTTGTCTGGCAAAAGCAGGACTAGTTGGATCTGACCAGTTTCTTTCGAAAACTGGTCAAAATAATTTGACTATTTAAGATGTGTCAAAACATAGTTTCCATAAGCAGAGAAATGCTTTAGCTGAGAGCTGCATGATTTTCAGGTTTCAGATCAAAAAAGCAGGGAAAAACATAAAGAAGGAAGGAATAAACATGATTTACTTCCCCCTGCGCCTTCCTCCCAAAAGGGACAACAAATCTGAGCAAAATGGGCATTTTAAGTGGCTTTTTTTTACATTTTTCACAAGAAGTGCATCCCATTTCTGACTAGCTCTCTGGACTCCTGCCCCTTTGCAGCAGGGTGCTCGTGCTGCCACACAAACACTATTTGGATGTTTTTTCTCACGTCGAGCACAACAAATGATAAATTATCAAGTCACGAGAATGAGCATGAAAGCATCACAAGCCACCACTCTGAACAACCCCTCATGCCACAGTAACTGTTTTACATCACTCTATCTCCCCACACTGCTCTGTAGTGACCTCCCCTCATTCAGTTCCTTATTTAACATCACCTTCCTGCTCCTCAGTGTCTCCCATCCAGGTGTGCACTCCCCACACCCCATTTTCCCTGCTGGCTCCCCTTTTCCTGCACTCCTTTCTCTCCCCTCCTTTTGCCAGCAGCTTTCACCCAGCCCTCTCAGGCTGCCCTTTGTGATTAATGCTCTCCTCTGGCTGTCACATCTTTTCCTTTCCCTGCTCATGCCTTCCTCCCTCCTTTTGCTGATGGGAAATTGCTGAGGTTGGCAGTCCCACCTGCCTTTCCTTGAGGCTGCCTCTTTCCCACTCCTCCACCATCAACTCCTCCCAGGGACTCCTCGAGGTCAGGGATTCTCCTGTGCTGCTCCTTAGCCCCCTCTCAGGAAAACACAGTGGCTGGTAGGAAGAAGTTTGGCTACCAGCTCTGGTTCCCCAGTGATCCGGGGTGGGTGGTGATGCTTTCAAAACACCAGCGTGAGTGTGGATGGCTTTGTGTGAGGACGTGTAAATACAGAAAGCAACTGGCTTTTTAAAGCACTGCAGGAATTCTGTCAAACACAGAAAGTGAGGATTCCTGACTGCTGAGCGCCATCATGGTCTCCTCAGGGCGTTTCATTCCCCGTGTGCCGACACTACCCAGGCCTCTTTCCCACACCACCCCCAGAGCTGACAGGGGATGCAAAGCCAGAGCCTCCCAAACACACAACACACAGGGCAGGACAGGCTCAGTAACACCACACCACACATGCACACACGGACCCACCGCTGGCCTTTCTCCCACTGACCTTTCTCCGGACCCCCAGCCTTGGTGACTTTCCGGTCCTTCAGCAGAGCCTTGGTGTTCTGGATCTGTGAGATAAGACAGGAAGAAGGCTGTCTATATGAAACTGGACTTTTCTCAGTTTTCTTTGGGAGCTGACGGTGAAGAATCTCCCCTTTCTTTTCTTGCTCTTTGAGTTTTTTGTCCTTTAGGTTGTAAAACAAACAAGAACAATTTGGTTTACTCAAGGGAAGTTTCAGTGACCCCCAGACCTACAAGGCGGATTAAGTACTATGTATTTACAAGGAACTTATTCTGACTACTCCGAGTAACTTCACCCTCCATGTCTCATTTTCCTCTCATCAGTTTGCCACGATTTCATGGCTCCCATCTGCTCTGACATTCAGGCAGTGTGAAAGCTGGTTTTGGAAAATTAAAGGAAAAGGAAAGCTTTTCTCTTGGAGCAAGCAGATAAAGGTTTGCGCTCCTCCATACCTGAAATACCCTACTTAAGCACCACAAAAGGTCTTTGATTTCTCTCACTCCCTCTGACATTTAAAAAGGTGAGCTGCAAAGTTTTAAAGAAGTTTAAAGCCTGTGGGTAATTTATCTTCTGTCCAGACAAGATCTGGAGGAATACAGCCCTTGCTTTTACAGCATCTCTGCAACTGCACAAGACATCGAGGGGGAGAAAATTACTGAGTCATCCCTTCCCTAAGCCCTAACTCCTGGCCATGATGGGGAAGGCAGCTGAAGGTGGGACTGCAAGAGCAAGACAGGTTTGATGTCCAGTGATGACAGAGGGAAAACAAAACCTGGGAGCAGGATTCTGAAGAGGCAACCAATTTTCAAAGTACTGTTTTACAATGAAAATTCATTGCATCTTCTTTCAGCCACTGGATTCAGCAAAGTGCTTAACACCCTTTACTGCCACTGATTTCTATTGTCTTATTTCACATTAAAAAAAAAAGTTTGGTTTGGTTTGGGGTTGTTTTTGTGGTCGCAGTTCTCATTTAAATAATATGTTTTGCTGCATCTGATTAAAAGGTCCCTGTAAGTACAAGTCTTTTTTAAAAACTGAAGGGAAGTTCCTTCCCCCAATTATGTGCCCATGTTTTTCTGATAATTATGCACTGCCAGTCTTGATTTTCTTTTGCAAGCTCACTCATAGACTGTGGAGTCTATGAAAAGCCTCAAAGTCAAGTGCACAAAAACCTGCGAGAGGAAAAGAAAGATGCAGAAGACAACTTGGGTTCTCCTGGGCCACAAAACAGCCCTGGAAGCAAAACCAGACACTGAAGAGGCAAAAATCTGGACTCATACTGAGCATTCCCAGCTCAGATGGAGCCTGGCTCCCTGCACAGATGGTGCCTGGGCACTGCTGGGCTCATTAACCTTTCAGGAGTTACAGAGTTGGAAAGAAGACCTGAACCCCAAACTAAAGTTTTCAGTGTTATTACAGACATGGTTAGGCAGGTGACTTGGGAGAACAAGGACCTGAGACCCTCTGTGAGCTCCTCGCTGGCTTCACCTCAGCTTCCCTCGTGCACGTGGTTTTTGCCCCCATCCATCCCTTATCTCCTCCAATTCCTTTCCCTCTGGCTAGCTGCAGCTAGCTGACCCTTCCACAGCCACAAAGGAGCCCCTCATGGAGCTGTACACCTTTGTCTAGCTTTGGAGGTGCCTGTCCATGCTGTGCTTGGAGCAGCACAGTGGCAGATCAGGCCCTGCACCATCCCTCCTGATGAGGGTGAGGTGGTAACAACAGCAAAAACAACAGCAGCAATACTACTACTAATAATGCTGTGGGAATATCACCCTGCCACAGTCAGTGGCAGGTGCACAGCTAATTCTGAGCCCACCACACTGTTTTTCCTCCCACGGCTCTGAAACTCTGCTGCCGAGTTCAGCAGAGACCGGGCTCTCCCCAGGATCTTTTTATAAAGGTACTTGTGAGGATGAGACTAAGTGGTGACTATATTAAACCCACAGGAGCCAATCAAGACTGTCAGGAGCTATCTGCTATTCTGGATAGGTGAGGAACAATCTGCGTGCTGGTTGCTGCAGCCTCTGTCTGAGTGCAGGACGTTCCAGGGCTGCAGTATTTTTAGCCTGATGGTGCATGAGCCAAGCTGCAGCTCCTCACCTGCCCAGTGCTCCTGCCTTTGCCCTCACCCTGCTGGTATATTCTCTCAGGCACAGCAACACAGCCACTCCGCACAATGAAAGCGCCCCTGGCAAGGGAAATTCACATATCCGGTGCTGGCAATTAATTCCCTCACACTGGATGAACACTGCAAATAGTCTTAGAAGTATTTTTAAAACTACTAACGTTGCTCCTTAATGACCACGGTTGTGAGAGGCTCAGGACCAAAGCGCTGAACTCCCAAGGTGCCACACACTTGCATTTGAAAAGGGAAGGAAGGTTCATTCAGGGGAGCTATGGAAGTTCCCTCTGCACTGCAGAGTGCACGGCTGTGTCCCGCTGTCCCATAATGCAGGAGCTGTACCGGTATGTTACACTTGAATAGGTTGGGAATTACATCATCCTCTGCTATTTCCTGTCCTGACCTTGACCCTCAAACCTACTCTTAGTCCCAGCAATGGATTTGAAAGGCAGATAAAGGATATTTGCCTTGGCCATGACTGAAGTGGTGATAGGACAAGAACACCAGTTTTTAAAAATCGTGAATTCCAAGTCTGAGCCCACTAGCTCCCCTGGATTCACTGAAGGGACAGCCATACATCCCAAGCCCACTTCCACAAAAAAAAAAGAGAGATGGAGAGAGCCACAGACTCCTGCCTGCTTCCCTGTCCCTGCACAGCCCGTCCGTGCTGAGCACCTCAGTGACACCAGCCTGGAAACAGTCTGGGTACTTCACACCCACGGCAGCCTTGGCCCCTCTCGAGACCCGGTGGAGAAGAGGGGCAGGACATGACCACTGCCCATGTCCCCCTGCCTGCCCCAGCTGCTGGCAACCCCTCCTGAAGCCAAGTCCTTATTTCCCATCGCTGGAGAGAGGTGGGAGAAATTCCATCGTCTGCTGAAGCCGTAGCTGACCATCCCTCCCCCTGCTATTCCCATGGCAACCTGCAGCTCTGCTGCGGTGCAGTGCCTGCCTAGGGACCAGTGGTTCCCAATTCCTGCTCTGGAAATGGTGAGGAGGTATAAGGGGATTCCATCTCCAGCTCATGAACCTTCCTGAGCTTACAAAACCCCTTCCCCTGAGTCCCAATGGCACCCACTGAGCTGGACACTGCCAGAGCTGTGTTACTCCCACATGGAGGCATCTTAGGAGAGATGTCTGCCTTAGTTACAAATGGCAGCAGCATCCCAGGCTGTGCATTCACCCGTGTGCTGCTTCACCTGTTCTGCTACAGTAAAAGTAACATAACCCCACGTGTAAGTACAGCTGAAGTGACAGAAAACACTGTACAATCAGAGAATGGGTTGAAAGGGACCTTAGAGCCCATCTCCACCCCCTGCCATGGGCAGGGACACCCTCCCCTAGCCCAGGTTGCTGCAAGCCCCATCCAACTTGGCCTGCACTTCCATGCTCAGCTGTGCCCATGCAGCAGGAGAACAGACTGGGTTATTATCATTATTCTTGCAGTGTCTGCACAGTGAGTGCATCCTGGTAACTACTCCAAGAAAGACATGACACCCCCTCATCCTCTAAACAGCTGCCCTGGGACTAACTCCGAGTGCAGGAGAGGCTTTGGAGGGAGCTTCTATCCCTAAGCATCCCTACAAACCAACCTGGGGCCATATCCCGGCACTGCTGTTAGTTTTCAGTTTCCCTGAGAGAAGTAAACTTCCCGGGCAGGCCTTGCTCAGCCTCCCCTGCACGGGAGCAGAAGCTGTGAGCCGATCCCTGGAGAGTGCAGAACCCCAGAGCACAGTGGCTCTGCCACTGCACAGGGAAGTGACGCCAGCAGCCTGTCCAGGGAGAACCAAGATGCTCCATGCAGTATCTGCAGCATTCAACTCCCGGTACCTGCTGCTGTTTCCAGGGAATGTTGCCCTGCAACAGCCTGAATAAGCTGTGAGAGCTTTGTGAGATATCATATTCATTGAGTCTATCCACTGCTGATCCATTTCAAGTAAGATGGTTTTGATTTGCTCAAGACAAGAATAAGTACTTTGCCCTGATATTTCCATGTGGCTTGCAGTTCAGCTTGTCTTGCAAGCAGCCTTTATAATAAACAAAACCAGCCACGACACAAATCTGCCCCTGCAATTAGATCATCAATCCAGTGCTGAGGAGCAGCTTTTGAAACAGGCAGACTCCTCAAGAATGCTGCTCTTTGTGTTGGCAGGGAAGACTTGCACAGCTCATATTACTCCTGTAATTTTAGTGCTTGGCAAAGAATCAGCCAGGGAAGAAAAATCCTGCTATGGTTTAATACAAAATACCTTCTCTGCTTGCAGGCAAGAAGACGAGAGACCAATGGAGCAAAAGGTTGAATCTTTTGTCTGCCCAGGGGAATTCCTTCATGATGCAGTGGGCTGATCCTGCATCACTTCTGCTAAGCAGCAGAGAAAATTGACTTTGAAGAGTGTTGTGATAATACAGTTTCACTGTCCCGGCAGCCAAGCCAGGGCTGGCCCAGGACACCAGGAGGGTCACCCGGGCTGTCACTCAGCTCTCTGCCCTACACCAGCAAGGTCTCAAGGCTCAAAGCCTCAAAAACACTCAGTCTTCATCTTTTTATAACACCAGCAACTTGCACCCCAGATGCCCCGAGTTTGCATCATTTTGCTGAACAGAGATTTAAAAACATTTAATTTCTTACAAAACCCTGAAAGTCACCTTTCTATTTCCTCTCTAGGGGGTTGCTATTTGTTTCTTCGAAAAGAAATAAAGGGAGTTATTTGTCCTGCACAGGCAAGACCACAGGTCTTTTTTTTCTCCACAGGTCCACAACCCCATCACCTAAATCACAATCATCAAGGATGCTCAGATTCAATCTGCTTTCAAAGCACTTCAACAAGCTTTGGTGAGCTTTACCTCATAGGAGTCTTTATTTGCCTTGTACTTTTCTATCTGGTATAGCTGGTTCTTGTGGCAAATACTGTCCTGGCCTTCAGCCTTCTGTGGAGAGAAAAGCACAGAAAAGTAAAATACCTAAGATAATTAGAGAACACCAACGTTCAATTACCGTACCCACTCTTGGCATTCAGTGGAGGAGCATCAGCTTACAGGGATGATGGATTTGGTCCATTACATTTTAAATATCATTGGTGGCATCACCATTAATGTGAAAAGAACTGAGGAAAAAAAAAACTAAGAAGCTGTTGTCAAATTGGAAGCGCCAAGCCATGCTCAGGGGCCAGGGAGATTAGATCAAGTAAAACTTTCAGCTGAGTTTTCACTTAAAAGCTAAAGAAGCTTAAGAGGTCTTAAGCTTCCTCTTGATCTCCTGAATCAAATGACATTGTGTTACTGGTATTCCATGCAGCAGAACTATCTCAACACAGGGACACAGCACTTCACATCACACACCAAAGGCTCTGCATGCCACCAGTTTGCTTTCTGCAGGATAACTGCCCTCCCTGCAGTTACAACTTCCTCGTGAGGGGAACAGGAGTGACAGGCACTGATCTCTGTGGTGACCAGGGACAGGGAATGGCTGGAGCTGTCGGGGAGGGTTAGGTTGGATATCAGGAAAAGGTTTTTCCCCCAGAGGGTGCTGGGCACTGCCCAGGCTCCCCAGGGAACGGGCACAGCCCTGCAGAGCTCCAGGAGCGTTTGGACAGCGCTGCCAGGGATGCACAGGGTGGGATTGTTGGGGTGTCTGTGCAGGGCCAGGAGCTGGACCGGACGGTCCTTGGGATATTCTGTGGTTCTGTGAGATCAAATGCTAGCAAACCAGGACAATTTTAGCCTTTTTTTCCCCTCCTCCCCCAGCAGTGGCACGAGGCAGTGCTCACCCTGAGGCTGGCCAGGTAGCGCTCCAGCTTCTTGTTGAGCAGGAAGTAGATGGCCAGCGTGTGACTGGCCCTGTTGGAGAGCACAGTGTTGATGACATCGCTGTTCTTGTAGCCCAGCTTCTCAGTCATGTGCAGCAGGACGCTCTGGCTGAGGTCCTCCAGGTGAATCCTGCACAGGGAGAGGCAGAGCAGGATTTTTGGACCGTCCTCCCAGTGACAGAGCCTCGGGGGGACGAGGCAGAGCGTCAAGAAGAGGCCCCAAGGGCTCGGTAACACAGGGGTGATTAGTTCCATTCTCCCACGAGCAGGCAGGGAAAGGAGAGATATCTGGGAACCACAGGAACTGCAGGAAGCTGAATGACCAGGACTCTGTCCACTGTGTCCATCCCTGATGGGAAATGGCACCATGATGCTCAGGCCGTTTGTTACCCTCCATCTGACCCTGAAGACCATCCCGACGATCCATCTGGTTTTGAAAGGAAAGAGGTAAAACCCAACCCAGATCTGGCTTTCTGCAAAGCCCCTTTCCTTGAAATCAAACAGCACTGAGCTGAGCTTCACCCCCTTACCTGCTGCACAGCATCCACGCACTAATTAGCTAGGGAATTTCCTGCTGGAGAAAGGGGATGTACAGGGTTATTCCAGCAGCTCAGAACGGCAACACTGCTGTTACACTCCTGTCACAAGCACAAGCCGTGTTTATGTCTCTCTCTTCTATAAAGTCTGGAACAGTCTCAGCCAAGGCAAGAAAAGCAGTACAGAAGTCTTGTGGAAATGCCAAAGCATTGGCTCAGTCTGAGTTAAAACCAGATTTTTCCAAAGAACTCTGCTCCTATTTAGACCTCTAAATGGGCTGGCCAGCTTCCCAGAGGTACCCGTCAGCTCCCATCCATCTCCAGAGAAATGCTGGGTTTCAGCTGTTTCTAGAGGATATTCCTCACTCCTAATACCAAGCCTAATATCAGAGGGAGCTTATTTTGCAAGCTTCCCCCTTCCAAGGGATCCCTCCCCACCTTTCCCACTCCTGCCCCAGCTCTGATGTACAGGACTCAGACAAGATGTGAAACACAGTCTGGGAAATCTCAAATAACTCGTTCCCTTTGTTCCCTGTGCTTATGAACACTTGTTCTGCCCCTAAGGAATGCTTGGGGTTGGGTTTTTTTTTTTCCCAAGCTCAAAAGCAAAACTTATCTTGGCCACTGCACGTTGAGACATCTGGGCAGCAAAAGAAATTCAAGCAATTTCAACTTGAAGTGCTCAGCAAAATGGGAAATTTTTGCTTGCCTTCAGGGAATTTCTTTAACAAAAGCAAGCTTATGAAAAGCTTGGGAAAATATTCTCCCGAAAATGCAGTTTCTGCTGTTCTCCCACCTTATCTCCATGCTCTTCCCCTTCCTACCACGCTCCTGTCTTGGGAACAATGGGTGTTACCCCCAGAGCAGTGGAAGGGCACTGCAAGAACGTAACACCACTCCTTCAGTGTTGATTAAGAGAGGAATTGATTCTTTGCAAATTCAGCAGTGGGTTTTCCACACACTATTTCACCACACCTTACCCATATCTGCACACTGAGGAAAAATAGGAGAAATTTCATGGAAGCTGACTCTAGTGGTACTTTCTGAGAGAAGCTCAAAAGGAGCCAGGCCACGTCTTTAAAATATTTAAAACTTTGCAGATTATTTTCCCTATAAAGCTCCAGTATGACAAAGTCTAGGTAGGTCAAGCCTGAGGCATCAACTAAATGAAACAAAAGTAATATTATTAAGAAAGAAAGAAAGAAAGAAAGAAAGAAAGAAAGAAAGAAAGAAAGAAAGAAAGAAAGAAAGAAAGAAAAAGAAAAACTCTTTAAAGGCTTTTATCGTTTACAGCTTCACATGAAATTTGGTTTCAGATAGAAGAAGTATCTATTTTTCTCTTAATTTCTGATAAAATGATCGCAAAAGCAGCGCAGTGAGAGAACAAAAAGGAGGAAGGAAGGAAGGAAGGAAGGAAGGAAGGAAGGAAGGAAGGAAGGAAGGAAGGAAGGCAAGCAACTGTTCTATTGCAACAGCAAAGCACAGCATTCCATATTGATGTTCCCTTTGAAAATACTTCTAATAGGAAAGGATTATAGTTGTTCTTCTTGTTGTTGTTATTATTACTGCTTTATATTACCCTATACACACATAGGCATGAGCAAACTTATGTCTTCTCTGCAGTTCAGCACGGCATTTTCTTCCCTTTTTTCCACAGGATCCCTTGCCTTCTGGGGAGATTGATTCCATAAATAAAGAGCAGTGCACAGCTATTCCAGCCACGAGAGGCTGGAACAGCATCTGGAATAGGGCTTGGACACCTCACTGCACCAATACCTCTGGAAAGGACCCTTCCACCACAACCTGACGAAAGCCTTACAACTCTCATCTAGGAATTAAGAAACAGAGGTGTGGAAATGCCCCTAAAAAAGCAAAAAACTGTGAAAGTACGTTCAAGCCCTATTTCTTTTGCATTTTTTTCCTCTTCTCTAAGAGGAGCCAGTAAATCCTGCAGGTCCTGGGTAGAGTATGAGACACAGCTGGAGGGCTTTGATACAGGAAGGAGGTTTTATCTGATCAAATACAGACATGTAATTCCAAGTGAGTTGCCTGAGGCTTCATTTACAGTCACTGGAGAGAAACTTTTATCTCCAGGGCACAAAGTCATCCTAAGGCAGAATCAGAGAGAAGTCAGATGAATGGTTATGTAAAAAGTGCCCTTATTTCTCTCCACTGACTGCAACTCTACGCTGCAGATGTTTCAAGTCGAGCAAGATTATTTATAACCAAACTGGACCACAAGCATCTTCTCTTCTTTCTTTTTCCCTGGATGGATGTTTGACTGACCATGAGATTTGTTCTCTGCCTGCTTTTAGTCACATATTCAGCAGGGTGCAGGTATTCAACACCAACAACCAACAAAGCAAGACCATTAAACCCTGACCCTTCTCACCACAGTCTGCATATTCCCTTCATCCACAGAACCTCACAAACAGGCAGAGGCCCTCCTGGAGAAGCAGCTTGGCTTTTACTGACCAAAAGTAAAAGGAGGAGATCAGAACTGCCTGTCACACCCCCATTCCAAGGCCTGCAGCCAATTAATCAGAAGATCTGCACCCCAGCCCACCCTGCAAATAATGCACTATCTGCCAGCTTCCAGTTTAAGGCATTGCTTTTGGCCATTTCAAGCAACACAGGGCCAATCCCAATAATGCTTAGGATGGAGTCACAAAAGCAATTCCTAGGATGTGTCACACAAAAGGAACTGGAACACCAGGGAGATAATATACAGGCACCATGGCAGGTTTTCTCCCCCCCTCCCTGCTGTACCTGTTTGGATAGGTGACATTGGGTGGTGCTCTTCCAGGGTAGTTCTCATTGAGCCACCGATTTGCCAGGGCCTGCTGGATGTTTGGTCTCTTTGCAGGGTCTGGCTCCAACAGAGATCGCAGGAAGTTTATGGCCGCTGGGAAGAGATCAAGGAAAAACCCCAACCAACAGCTCTGTCATCTGCTTTAGGACTTTCAGAGGAGATGAGTTACTACAGGTGAGTAGCCTGAACAAAAGCACACTAAAAAGGAACATTTTCCTTCCTGCATGCTCCAATGTCCTTGAGAAAATGAAGAACTGATAAGGGATTAGTAACTAAAGCAAACAATGATTTACAGTCACAGTGATTTACAGAGTTATAAAGGTGAGGGGAAAAAGCACTTTTTGTCTCAGAGCTCATTTGAAGTTTTGGAGCAGGTGAGCCAACATTTAATTTCCACATGAGGGCAAGAGGCTGGAGCCAGGTCAGAGACAAATCGCTGTGCTTGAAGCAGGAGATGGAGCAGGGCTCAGTGGAGGGGAGGGAAGGGATGCAGACCTGGGAAGGAAGACACAGCAAATTTGGCTCCCTTTCACATTATAAGGATAAATTCTCCCTTGGCTTCCATCCAACGTACAGTCAGCTGCAGAAGGTTTCAGCCAAATTAAGAGAGGACAGCAAAATAAACAGGCTTTGTTTTGTTCTCCTGAACCTTCAACTTTCAATGACATTCAACCACTCCTCCTGAGTTTCTTGCAAAAATGCTCAATTTTTAAGTCATGTGCTTTTTACATGATTAGGAGCAATGAAATCAAGTGATTTGCCTAAAAACTCACAAGAAGTGCCTCTCTGAGCTGAAAGTAAACTCTGTTTTAACTAGGTTTGGTCTTTATTCCTCAAATTATCAAGGCTAGATTTCACTGCTCCTCCATGTAATTTAGGGAGAATAAAACACCTGCAAAAATCAGGTTTCAGCTGGAGAGAGGGCCCTCTCTGTGTCAAGAAGCTTATGTGTGCAAGAGAGATGTATTACTCTGTATTTACCAGTTCAGCCAGGCATCTGCTGGGCTTTTTCTAATCTCTCCCTTCACTAACCACTGATTTATGTGAGATACTTTACTCAAATATTCCCGAGTATTTTTGTTATTATCCTGCAGCAGCCAGGTTGCAGGAGCAGCAGGAAGAGCCTACATCCGAGTTCCCAAACTTGCTGGAAGCTGCTCTCTGCGTGCCTGGTGTGCCCTCTTCACCCCCATCACAGCAAACAACAAACCCCTTGTTCTCCCATTTCATCCCCTCTCGCTCCAGTGCTTCCCCCACGTCTGTGTTAGAAACCTCACACGTCCCATGGGTTCAGAGCCAGAGAAATCCCCCTCCCCAAACCCACACTCCCTCCTTCAGCACCACCATGCTTGATCTCCAAATCACCCAACGTCTCCTTAAAAATCCTACTTCTCCATCCCCACCCTTGCCAAGAGGCAAACTACTTAAATAAAGCTTGTGAAGTGCCACAGATCAACAGATTCAGACTGGGAGAAACTAATTCTGGAGTGAAGATTCCCCCCTGGAAGCTCCCAGACCTGGGCAACAGAGATGAGCAACAGCACCTTGGCTGATTTGAGTTCAGATGGCACAAGGAGCTTTTCCAGCTAAGCCACACAGCTGTGGGACAACAAAATGATTTCCCCAGGGAGCAAACATGAGGGAAAAGGAATATGTGTAAGGTGAACACCAACTTCCTGACCATCTGACCTCTGCTCACCTAAAATCAATAACCAGATAGCTGCTGTTCAAGAAGCTTAATGAGAAACAGGTTCCTAAGCGGGAAAACCAAACACCAACTCCAAAATTTCCCTGTTGCTACCCAGATTGCTTTGGGTGCTCACTGTCACCCAGCATTTTAGGTCACACAAATGAAGTGTTTTCCTGCTCAGTGATAAGACTGGCTACCTGCATGATGGGACTGTGTGTTCAGTAACCAGGAAATTAGATATTGAAAGACAATGTACTGAGCATGCAAAATAGACTCCTGTAAAAATGCTCTACTTTATAGATGAATTAACGGAAATTAAGACCCAATTAAAATAGAAGGTCCATAAACCCAAGAAGGTAACAAACCCCTACAATTCAGAGAGCAGAGGAGCAGAGTTTCCGCCCAGTGACCCCAAGCCTAACGGCGGCGGGAACAAATGTCACCTTAAATCACACTGTGCCATGTCACTGAGCTCTCATGGCCCATGGCTCGGGTCAGGCACTGATGGGCACCTTTGTCCACAGTGAGCAAAGGTTAACATGTTTAAATCTAGTCCATTAATTTGCCATCATCTCTCTGCAGGTTCAGGCTGCTGGGGCTCTCACAGGATAAACAAAATACTGCCTTCCCTGGGGACCACAGTGTCAAGTGAGCTACAGATGCTACAGAGAGAAAATCTGGTCTCCATTGTTAAGTGGCAGGATGGATGAAACAGCGAAACGAAGCCTGTCAAAAGCAGTGTGATCTTTTTTGCTGCTCAGGGTCTGGCCTTCTACAGGGTGGAAGGTGGAACCCTGAATCTGTACTTGGAGAATTCACCTTGTGACTCAACTCCCAAGGGCTTTTTCTTACACCCTCTAACAGCAGTTTCCATTCCCTTTTTGTGTTTGCAATCTTTTAATTTTATCAAAAGCCCTTTGCAAACAGGCTGCCAGGGTAGGAGACAGAAGCTCTCCATGGACAACAAATTTGGCATAAAAAAATAAAACCCAGCCACCAAATAGAGCTTGTTCCAAATGCTGGCAGTGGCCTTGCTACAAGCTGAAAAGTGATTCTGTTGCCTAGTGACATGGCTCTGAAGCAGGAATTAATATTTCTAATACTAAGACATCAACTAATTTGCATTTTGTGAACACGCAAAGGTTATCCCAGGTAACTGTCCCAAAATAACTGAGTGCATGTCATTATTCCGTAATAAATGTGAGGTCATTTGAGGCAGTTTATCACTCAACCCCAGTCATGATAATGCCCAGGGATCTGTTATTCCAAAATAATCTGTTCATCCATCCTTACCATGTGCTAAAATCTTCTCGATGTGCAAAACTGACCAACTGCTCTACAAAGGCAATTCCACAGAATTTCAAAGATTTGTTCCTTCTCTCATATTCAGCACAACTTGGTGCTTCTCCAGAAGACAAAGCAAAAGGAATTCTGCTACATCAACTCTTGCGGGTCTTCCAGAGGCCA
The DNA here is from genome assembly GCF_000691975.1 of Corvus brachyrhynchos. Classification (NCBI taxonomy): domain Eukaryota; kingdom Metazoa; phylum Chordata; class Aves; order Passeriformes; family Corvidae; genus Corvus; species Corvus brachyrhynchos. The sequence goes on along the minus strand of NW_008236761.1, from coordinate 983,065 downwards.
AAATGAAAAAAGGAATTTTTCCCAACTAGCACAACACACCAGCAGCATGACTCACAATCCGTAATTCCATGCAACACCTCTGACCCACTGGATCTGGACAGGTCCCAGCAACCCCCCTGGATTACCTGAGGAGAGCTGGGTGGGAAAGGGGTTCATTTCTTTGTCCACCATTTTTTGGTACAAGGCTCTCAAGCTGAACGGCTCCACAGTGAAGGGTAATGTTCCCGTCAGCATGGCGTACATGTTCACCCCACTGAAAGAAAACACACAGAAAAAGAAACCAAAGTGACCGGCAGCAAGGAAGAATTTAGGTTTTAGAGACTGTACTTCATCTTTAATCTCATCTGACAGTTATTACAGGGTTGATGCCCCATCTCCGAGAGCATTTCAGGTCAGGTCAGATGGGGCTCTGAGCCACCTGATCCAGCTGGAGATGTCCCTGCTCATTGCAATAACAATTATAAACTTGAGAAGTAACTCACATGGACCAAACGTCTATTTTGGGCCCGTATTTCTTCCTTGCCAGAAGTTCAGGGGCTGCATATGCTGGGCTCCCACACTGGGTGCTGAAGGGATCAGAATAACCCAAGATTCCTGCACAGTTGCTCAATCCAAAGTCTGTGAAGGCACAGAGACACAGTTATGAAAGAGAGACACAGTCAAACTGTGCTAGAGCACAAGTTGAAAAGAAGGAACATTTCTTCCAAAAGCTAAGCAACAAACTCCCTAAGGAGAAAAAGAACTCATCCACATGCAAAAATTTTATGTAATTTGCTTCTACGAGGCGCTAAATAGCCAGAGGCTTCTACAAACAATAAAAAGAGCCTTAGAACATGCACAGTTATCCATTTCATACACAAAGCAACTACATTTTGCTGGCAACTGGATGGCAACAACCAGAGCTGAGCTTGTCCCAGGTCCTGAGCCACCTCCGGCTGCCGTGGCTTCCACACTGCAGCAGGACGTTATGGAGGGGACAAGGTGAAGTGGGATTTCTTCAACATTCCCTCTAAATCGTGTAAATGAACCATCAGTTGTAAAGGGGGGTCCCTTTCTGGGGCTGCTGTGGTGATGCACAAACACAGAGGATTCGGCTCTGGAATAACACACAGAGACCTTGGGGCAAGAAGGGGAATGGCTTGACTTGGCTGCCCCCTCCCTGACTTCTGCCTTGAGTTATTGTATTCCTGGCCCCTGGGTGTATCTGACACTCTCGTGGCAGTAATAATGAGGGACTGGCAAAGCTGGCACTGGAGACAAGAGGGAGCCCCTCAGCAGGAGGGGCTGCAGTTTCCCAAGTGCTTTCGGGCAGCCCAAGGGTGTTCCCAACATCTCCCTGCTGTCTGCTCCAGCGCTGGTGTGGCTGCAGGCCAAGATGGGTTTAGGGAACAACAAATCCCATTCATTAAGAGTTGGACTCGTTGATCCTTGTGGGTCCTCTCCAACTCAGAATATTCTGTGAATCTCTGAAAACCACCAGTATTAAGAACACTGACACCTGATTAATTCCTCGGTATCCTCTCTCAGTCATTAATTTGTGGCTCTTTTCTTACCTGCAACTTATTTGCACTGGACTTGCAGTGCTGGCCTGTCCTTCAGCTTTCACCCCACTGAAAATCAAGTTTGGCTGAAATTTGAGGAGTTCCTCGAGGTATTAGAAGCACCCTGACAGGGCAGATACATAAGCCTTGTTCCTTCACAAAACCAGGCAAAGTATTAAAATGCTTACAAAAAAATGCAATTATAACAGTGCCTGGAAGAAACCTAAATGATGGCACAGTGCTTTCCACTCGACTGGCTGCCTCTCTGAGAGCCAGGCAGGCACAGGGGAGACAGGAATCACCATCTTTCACAGCTAAAGAGGCTCACTGGGGGTTTTCCTGGAGAACGCTGTCAAAACTGAAGGGAGAATCAAGACAATTTCCTTGCCTCTGATGGAAAACAGTTGTCTCTGGACACTGCTTAATCATCCCTGCTAGAGATGTACCATCCCCGGGGCTGTTACAAATACTGCAGAGGATCCATTAACTTAATTAATGTATTCATTAGCTGTGGCCTGAGATGAGTTCTGTCAACTATAAAACACTTTTTAAAACTCAAAGAAATAATATCTCCCCATAGTTTTATTCCTGGTCCTTACCCTGCTGTGTCATGCCAGCTCCAAATTACTTGACTGTACTATGATGTTTTACAGTCACAGGATACAAGGGCTGTATTCTGTGATGGTGTCAATCAGCATCCCTCCATCAGTATCCGTGGAGGGATACTCTGGGAGAGGTTTTCATTCTCTTACTTGCTTCAGTTGTAAACCCCTTCCTTATTCACTTCCTTCAGCCCATTCATTTCAGCCGCTATGCTTTTTTCTCCCTGTTGAAATGCAGAATGTGTGCAAACAGATGCATCCTGGGGACAGGGATTCCATAGCCATGGAGATGAGAATATTGTTATTAACACTGTGGCAGCACAACGTGATCACAGTGTGATTTCCATTGTTTTTATTAAGGATGCATTGCTGATTTTGATAAGAACAGTGCGACCACCAGCACTGATAACCTTGCTGCCACTGCCTGCCTCTGCCTTGGGCTCCCTTTCAAGAAGCCCAGCAAATTACAGAATTCAGATCAAAGGCCACCCTTGGTTTTCCAAAGTAAATATTTTGACATGGGAGCTCCACCACCCCCACCACTCGTGCTATCGAAGCATCATCACATTGCTCTACTCCTCCTCAACGCCTCCAGGGAATCCACATCAAGCTATGGATGCACGGCTATCCCTGGAGCTCTGCCAGTCAGAACAGGTAAAGGGTAC
>NW_008236761.1:959951-980242 GCF_000691975.1 Corvus brachyrhynchos | reverse complement strand
CCTGGACAAGCTGGACCAGCAGAGCTCCACAGAGCTGGGCATCCCAGCAGGATGCCAAGAAATTTGCGTGGTCCGTGAGCGGCTTCTCCCGCTGTCTTTATCAGACACCGACCGCATGGGCTGGTAGATAATGAGGAGTGAATTATTTCCGACAGTTCCAATCCTGATGTTCTTCAATGTGATTAACAGACTGCTAAGAGTAAGTCCTCTCAAAGGGAATTTTGCCAAGAAGAATATCTAAGAGCAGGTCCTAAACCCCCTTGTCACATAGCCAAAAGGAGGAACAAATCCAAGGTGCCCTTGAGCAGCTGGGTGAAGCAAGGGGCTCAAGGCATCCAGTTCTCACCAAAATGCAAGAACAAGCAGTGACTTCAATGTCACACTTTCAATCTTCATTTCACCTTTTGTTCTTCCTTTCCCAGCTATTACAAAACCAACATTTTAATTTTTATTGGCTACTCCTGTGTTTGCTGCTGGACAAACCACAGAGACCAAGCTCTCACCCCACAGCAGGTAACGTGAGATGGTTTTGTAGCTCCAGGTCTCTTCTCCCAATCATGAAAAGCAGCACTTTAATTCCTCCAAACACGTTCTTCACTCCTGAAGAACCTTCCTGGGAAGGACTAGGTGATGACACAACTGATCATTTCTAGTAAGACAGGCTACATAAAATATTGCAACCTTTCTTTTGCTGCAACATCCCCAGTTGGGTGGTGGGATTTAATAGCTTTGTTTTAGAATACACACTGCCTGCAATCTGCTTTGCTTAAACATCAGGCTGCAGACCTGAGGACAATTTATTGAGGCTGTGGAAGATCAAACTGTCTCTTTTCTCTATGCTTCCCACACCACCCACTGCAAGGAGACCTTTCCATGCAGCCAAAGCAAATGGAACTGCAGGATCAGGCCTGAAGTCGTTTCCTTTGGCACATGAGTTTTAATTGTACATGTATCATCTGGGAAGGCCTTGGTTTGGATGTGAAGCTCACAAAGTGTTGTGTAATCAAACACCCAATAACAGGGAAGTTATGTGAGTTCTTTAAATCCATCAGATGTTCATAGAGCGCTGGTGCAAACCATCTGGTCTCACTTATCTGCTAAATCAGGATAATGGGTGGTATCCATCAGTACTGATGAATGATTCATGGTAACAGATCAGTATCCTCCTGACCCACAGCCGAGGTAATGCAGAGTTCTTTGCTGTTATTTTCCCAGGCAGTTGATTTGCTACAGAGTAATCACTGGAAGTCCCGGTAGCATTTCCAAACCTGAATTCCCTAAGTAGAACCTGGGTATTTCAGATTTCATTAATCATCCTGCCCTTGTTTGCTTGGACATGCATGTGCTTTATACGTCACAGTGAGTGTCCATTTGACCTGGATGTTTGAATGTTAAGTGGTTTTCACCACTTTTCAGCCCATGAAACTTTCTGAGGAAAGTCAGCTGACTTTTTAAGTCTGCAACCACAGACACTGCTGTTGGCAAAAGTGAAGGCATGGAAAGAAATATAAACAGATGTTTGGCATTTGTTTTATGAAAGGAATATTTTCTTTTCAATGCCCACATTAACATTAATGGAAGTTATGCAAGGCAGTGAGAGACTATACCCACCAATGATTAATCCAAAATGCCTGCACAGCTTGAATGAATCAAGCACCCCACACAACTGATACCTAAATACAATCAAGGCTCTACCGTTGATCTTTTTTATTTTTTAACGGCCCTCTAAACCAATTTTGTACTGGGTGCTGGAAGCAAATTTAACAAATATAAATATAGGACCACATTTTGCCAGCTGCTAAAAATGTGTGCAACTCCCACTGACTTCAGTGGAAGCATATGCTCACGGGGGCAGAATCCAGCCCCTAGCAAATAAGAAACGATCATGATAATAAAATAAACCACTTCTGTGGTGTCAATTCTTAAATTTTTCACCAAGCTCCCGATTTGAATATGAAAGATGTGGGTTTAAGATGTAGGATTATTCCCATACCCAGTTAAAGCTGAATTATTCGGATCCTTTTTTTCACAAAATGCTGTCAGGAACAGCTTGATTGCTATCTATACTCTCTCAGCTCCTCTCTGCAGCAACATTAGCAGTCGTCACATGGAGGATTATGAAGCCTCAAAAACTCTCTTTATAAAACTAACAATTTTAATTACTGGAATTGCCAAACTGGTTTCATACCAATAAGCTTGATATTGTTGTCTTCATCTAGCAACAGATTTTCTATCTTCAAGTCTCTGCAAGAAAGAAAATATTTTGAGTGAGTCTCCAAAATAATGAAGCAGCTTTGCCTCACTCTCATCAGTGTATGTACAAGGCTTGTATATAATCGAATGTATAATGAAAGCAGCACACACAGTTCCACAGCAAAAGCAGAAAGCCCCATGCATCCTGCCCAAAATTAACAGTGCTTTCACACACTGCTTCCCACCTATTCTTCAGGCACAAAATGACATTACAAGCACTTGTCAGTACATCCTGTAATTAACCAGGCTCTTCATGTTTCTTAAGCACTGGAAGTTTACAGGAAACTTACAAACTGGAAACATTTTAAGTATGTTTGTGGAACCGGAGGTCTATTTCTCATTACTCTTCACAGCCAAAGGCCACAGCTGAAGGATAAACCTGAGATCAGAGGAGCAAAATGTCTGTCTGTCTACAAGAGAGATCAGAATCAGCCTGCTGTGAGGGTGAAGCACCCAAACTCGTTGCAGAGATGGTCACCACTGGTATTCCCATACGCCAGAGGTAAAATCCAAGGCTGAAGGATTGAAATGGTTTGTCCAACACCACACAGAAAATCAGCCCAAAACCCCAAGCTGTGCAGACTGAGCATTAAGTATAATGTGAAAAAAAATCACTTTGGTTGCTACACAACTCGTCCATGACTTCTAGCAGTTGGCTAAGTCTTCATCACAAGGATTTTTTTGCCCCCATCCAGACAGGAAATATTTGTAACAATCAGCATGCTGGGATATCCACAGCTCAGAGGGGCAGTGATGCTTCTCCCAGCACGCTTTGGAAAAATATGGATAATAAAGCCATCAGCTCTAACTATGGGAAGTCAGTGACATCCGTGGTACTTTGCCTTTGTAAGGCAAAGGCAGTGATGAAAGATGCCTCCATTACAGATGAAGATATTGGACTTAATAAAATAAGACAAGTAAACCAACCATACCAAGGCAAGTACTTCCTCAAGGAGGGATCTGTGAAAGGAAGACTCCAAGGCTTTTTTAAAATGCTCCTCATTTCATTTCATGCCCATGCTGTGTTTCAAATAAACCTGAGGCAGAAGAGCACCTGCAGGTAGAATGACCCTCACCTCATCAGTAAGACCACAAGGACCTACACAGGAGGGATTTTTGGCATTGAAAGCAGCATGGGCAGGTGAAGGGGGGATTCTGCCCCTCTGAGGTGAGACCCCACCTGCAGATCTGCCTCCAGCCCTGAGGACCAACAGCAGAGGGACGTGGAACTGCTGGAGCCAGTCCAGAGGGGGAATGGCTTCAAACTGACAGAGAATAGGCTTAGATAGGATATTGGGAAGGAATTCCTGCCTGTGAGGGTGGTGAGGCCCTGGCACGGGGAGCCCAGAGCAGCTGTGGCTGCCCCTGGATCCCTGGCAGTGCCCAAGGCCAGGATGGACATTGGGGCTTGGAGCAGCCTGGGACAGTGCAAAGTGTCCCTGCCCATGGCAGGGGTGGGACTGGATGAGCTTTAAGGTCCCTTCCAACCCCAACCCCTCTATGACTCTGTGGTTATATTCCCTCCTCTGGCAGTATCCTCAGGGGTTATCCCAGGGGGTTATTGCATGTCCTCCAAAAGGCATTTCCCTTGTAGGGCAACCAGCGCTGCTGAGAAAGGGCTTGATCCAGGGACAACCTGCCCTGCCAGATGGATCCAGATCAACCCACTTCTGCTTCCCTCTGCTGCCAAAAAAGGGCTTAGTGCCTCATGTCTCACATCTTTATTGCTTGCAGATGGAGGTTTTCACAGACATTGTGATTGGTCTCCAGGAAGATATCAGGGCCGGGAACTTAACAGGAGAGACTTCCAAAAAACCAGTCTGGGAAAGATAAAAAAAAAATACAAAACGAAAGCCCCCACCACTTCTAAAACCTCCAATTAAACCAAAATCAACAGAAGCACTGCAATGCTCAGTACAGCATCTCAAAGCAAAGAGAAAGACCATTTGGAAGCTCTGAGTATATGAAATATTAGCTAAGAAGAGGCAAGACTTTAAAGGCAAGAAAGGGAAAGATGCAAGCTGTAAGTTGAGGGGGAAAGACATCCAGGCAATCAACAAATGAATGACAGGAGGACTAACCATGAACACCAGAAAAGATATTTTAAAGGATTCAAGGAAAAAACAAAAAAAAAAGAACAAAAGGTAAATATTACAGAGCATTTTAAAGCCATCAGAGGAAAAAAAAATAGAAAGGTAAATATTGCCTCAGTAGAGAGTGCAGGCAAACCTGGTTAAAGCTGTTTACCCATCTGTCTGTTCTCAGCAGATTTGCCAGTGAGTGCTAACTGATCTAATGGTGCACCCCAACAGGAAAGCACTGATTTTTGGAGCAATACCAGGAGCCAGGACAACAGGCTTTCCCACATTTCTCTTTGTGGTGGTACAACCCAACTGCATACCTGCTCTAGGACCCATTTCCATGAACATCCTAAATGCTTCACTAGGTCAGTTCTGTCCAGTACAAACTTTAATTATCTTTCACAAAAAGAGACTTACCTGAGTTTGCTCCAAAACTTGTGGTCCAGACTATTCACCAGCTTTCACTGAGTGTCTTACTTGCCTTTTATTTTCCAAACCCTTTATCATACAGAGCATGAAATTCAGGCCTCCAAACATTCTTGGGGGCAATGGTGTTTCTTTTTCCACTGCAACAAAGCACGGACCCTGGACACTTTCAGTTTCCCTCCCTGAAGTAAATCTGATCTTGTTCCTTCACTGTCACAGCTCCTCAAAAAAACACAACTAAAGGATTATTTATGGGTTTTCCCCCATAAGTAAATTCTCAGCTTTCATTGCTGGAAAAACTTAAAAATACCCTCAGGCACTAAATGCAAAAGGAACAAGAAGTGCTACCTTTGCCTAAGGGATCAGTTCCCTGATGCTGAGAGTCTCTAACTATGGGACAAGTCAGTCACATCTAGGAATAATGAAGGCACGCAAGGAAGGCCAAGCTGCATTCCCACAGTGTGGAGAACCAGCAGATATTTATGTCTTCTCAGCTCATGGAGCTGGCAGCACACAGTTGGCATTCCCTGGATCTGAAAATACACCATCTTTATGGGCTAAGTTTCTTTGGGAGTTTGTTCTGCTGTTGATGGGGCTGATTTATCTCTTTGGACCACTCTGGAAACCCCAACTGCAGCCAGTGCCTGCAGTGAGGAACACAAGTGGATCCCTGGAGCGAGTGACCCCATCAGCTGCTCCCAGAGCAGTTTATTCCATGCCAGGGCAGGCAGCAGGCTGCAAAAGGCAAGTTTTGCATTTCACACTTTATTTCTTGTCTGGGGGAGGAAGGATGAGAAAGAAGGTTTCTCCAGCAAGCAGCTGCACAGCAGCAGTTGTTGGCTGCTCTCTCCTGAATCTTATTTTTAATCACAACAGCACCACAGAAAATCACTCCTTAACTATCAACCCTCAAGGCCACTTTCATGCCTTGTGCAAGAGCTGGACAGGTTGCAGAGACTTGGGTTCATCACCACACTTATGTATCAGTATTCATCTCAAAGGCTTTGATAGCAAAATTTTATTGAGCCCAATTCTTCTGTCAGTAACAATGTCACTGGATTCCATGTGGCTGCCTCTGTCAAAGAGGAATCCAGTCCATTGTCTTCACTAAAATGAAGTTTAGTTTGTTTACACCAGAGCACTCCAAGAGAGAATGCCCAAAGGTAATTCCGAAATCTGAAATAACATGGAAAGACAAAGCAGCTCTGCACTTCAAAAGGAGAGTTTGTTCTGTAGAGCAGGATCTGTCATAAATATTGCAGCAGCAGCCAGACTACTGGCACTTAAAATTAATAGGCTGGAAGTTATCAAAGCCAACATGTCAAACAGCAGGTACCAAATGAGGAATCCTGTGGCACTCCAAGCAACTGGATCGTGTGGCATCACCTAACTCTGCCCAAAACCACAGGGGTTTTTCATCTCTTTCAAACTCCTGACCTGCTTCTAGTCACCAAATGGCAGTGAAAGGCAGGAATCTGCTGCCATGAGGGCCGAAAAAGGGGAATACAGCAAGCCATCTCTGCTACCAATACACTATTCAATTCCTTTCTTTGACAACCTGACAGTAATTGCATTGAATGGGACTGAATTTTGTAAAAATGACTTTAAAAGGGTTGTTGAGAATTTCCTGTGGGATGCAGTGGCAAGCACCAAGGCTTTCACTTCATTTTCCCTGCTGTCCTTATGCTCCCAGAGGGCTCATTGCTCATGCTGCTTTTTGACAGCATGAAGGCCTGTGTAAACACCCTCTGCCAAGAGAAAGCTCCACCAGATCCTGCCATTTGGTTCTGTTTTCCTCTGTCAGAGGAAAAGATAAATATTCCTACCTGATTCACAGCTGAGCTTGTTACAAGTATATTTTTAGCAGCAGCCAAACAGCTCTCCTGATAGAGGGAAAGAAACCCAAATGATAACATGAAATTATATATAGAAGAGTGGCATTTTGTTTTCAGCGAGCAGCCGAGGAGTTTTGAACCCTGGGCACCCCTCAGCAAAGATGCAGCTTCTGCACTCTGGAACTTGCAGACTTCATCCATCTGAGCAGATGACAAAGTTGGAATTTTAAAATACATCTATACAGTCAAACATGAGTTTGGAGGTGTTTTTACATCTCTAAATAAAAATGAGGTTTCTTGAAGTGCTTCAATTTTAGGCTGTTCACACATCAGTGCCTCTTAACAAAAGCATTTCCACTGAATTCTGGGTCCCTGCTCTTGCCCAAAGACCAGTGCTCTGAGTGCTTTTCTGCCATGCCAAGTCTGGATAGTAAGCCATGCAGCTTCCTGAGTAATACTCATCAAATAACATCAGCAAATTTCACGCAACTTTATTCCATCTGGGGTTTTTCATCCCAAGCCGAACAGGGTAAGCCATAGACATTATTCCCCAAATAATGCAGACAAAACCTACGGTTTTCTTTTGCAATAGAAAAGCCAATAAAAAGCTTTTCAGGGCCCTGCCCCGTTCCATGGGAAGCATTTGGAGAGACAAACAGCAGCCCCTTTTCTGGTCAAGGATGCTGCAGTTTCTTCCACACGTGGCAAACTCGAACGCCCCCGCATCACCACGCACATGAAAATGCTGGTATTTTTACCTGCTTTAAAAATAACAACAACAACAGAACACTGCCATTGCAGCCAGGCAGAGAATGAATCAGACTCCTGCACTATTTTTTTCCTCCCTCAGTAGCTGATTGAGTAGCCTGTTTTTAGAGCTGCCACAGTCAGAGGCCCAAGATGCTGAAGGACAACTCCTGAGGTAATTGTTAATTTCTCTCCCTCTCTTGCTCAGAGAGAGCCAGGAGAATAAAACCAGATCACACTACCAGGGCTTTTCCTGCATCTCTACACTGCTCTACACACTTGGCTTGCAGAAGAAGGCAACACATTGAACGGGTTAAGCCAGAGAAAATACTTGCAGATATGCTGCCTGTGATTCTGTCAAGTTCTATCATTTTAAGCAGAATTAGTCCTGCTCATTCACCGTGGGGAAGCCTCCCAAGAAGCAGCTCAGTGCTGCAGAGTGATCCGAGAAACAGGGTGGATGGAGGAGGCTGCCTTTGGGGTAGGGATTAATTCAATACCACAGGGCTGGACAGACAGAGCTCAGCTGCCAGAGGAAGCCCAGCACTGTCACTGTTCTCAGGGCTGCTGCCTCCTCCCACAGCCTCTGGAGCTGTGCTAAGCTCACAGAGGCAGCAGAGAGGGAAGGGGTGAGAGCCAAACCTGCAGGATCCACATGGGAACTCAGGCTCTCCCTGGGCCCCAGAGCCTTGCCCTCTTCTCACCATAACAGCCTGTTGATTCCAGCTTGTGCTTAGGGAACAAGCTATTTTTGTCAAAAACGTGGGTTTGAATCCTCTCTGAAAAAGAAGGCAATCAAAGCCAAGCCTACCAGCCCCCTGTAAGTGCCTTGGCCACTGTACAGAGGGTGAATTTTTCAGGGACAGGAATTGCTGCTGCTGACCCAATCCTGCTGTTAAAAGCTAAACATGTTCATCTGTTCCTGCCTTGTTTTCCTCTGCCCATCTCAGAAACTTGATTTATTTCCTTCATCTCTCTCTCTCTCGCTAAATACTGGGTATCAACTGATCCCTGACAGCAGTAAGTGAACTTCTTCCTTGTCCTTGCCTCAAAACTGTGGGGTTAATAATTTAAAGAGATCAGCAGTTTTGAGGCTGATAGAGAACCTGCTGGCTGCTCAGATATTTATATTACAGTGGTACCTGAAATGTAGCTTGAGGTAAGACCAGAGGTGGCCTGTGCACATAGCAGTTATCCCTAATGGATCACAGGGAACACACAGAGATCCAAGACAAAAAAAGCAGCTTTCACAGAGCACATGGAGTTCCACCGAGCCAGATGCACCCACGCCGCACAGTGGTGGGCAGCTCAGCACACAGCTGGGCACAGCTGCAGGAGCTGGCTGTGGGCAGCTCCCCACCTTCTGCACAGTCAGTGAAGCCAAGGAGATGCAGACCCAGATCCTCAAAAGCATTCAGATGTCTGACTCCTACAGCGTGCCCACAGAACCCAAGAGGATGGGGCCTACACAACTTGCTCAGCATCATACGGGAACTGTGTGGGAGTCCAGACTTAACACCAGCTGGCCCAAATTTAGAAAGCAGAGCCTCCTTCTTAGCACAACGCCCTATAAATACACCTAAGAACAGGAGAGGAGAGATGCTGGCTCCAAAGGTCCAGCCAGCCCACCATCCTCCTGTCTCCATAGCAGCCAAGAGCACAGAAGCAGAGAAAGGTACAGGGACAGGCAGTCACATGTGACACCTCCACCTGCACTCTTCCAGATCTCCCACTTGCTGCTCAGGGGCTTCAGGCAGAGGCAGCTACTCCTTGTTCATCAGGCTTCTCTCTGCTGAGCTTGTCCTATTTCCCTAAAGCCCAAGTGAACTCCTAACTCCACAGCATCCTCCTGCCAGGAGATGCACATCCTGCTCATACACAGAGCTCAAGGAGCGTTTGGACAACGCTCTCAGGCACAGGGTGGGATTTTTGGTGTGTCCTGTGCAGGGCCAGGAGTTGGGCTGGATGATCCCTGTGGGGCCCTTCCAACTCAGCATATCCTGTGATTCTGGGGATGAAGGTCCCAAAGAAACAAAGTGATGCATCGCAGCAGCTCTGGCTCTCTCCATCCTGTGAGGCCCTGCTGAGGTGATGCAACAAATGCAAACAGCAGGGAAGCAGAAGCCAGGGATTTCAGTGGTCCCACTGAGCCTTTGCCCAGCCCTGGCACTGCGAGGCTTTGGGCAAATGAGCTCCTCTCCCCACACTGCCATACTTCCACCAGTGAAGCAACAGGCACAACCACCTTGTCAAAGAAATAGAGAAAGGATTCATTAGCTTGTGTTGGTGCAGAGCTTCGGAGAGGCAAAACAGTGCTTGCAGGGAAAGGGCCCTACTTCTGGACTGCACAGGCTTTATGGACACAGAACCACAGAATATCCTGGGTTGGAAGGGGTCATTGAGTCCAGTCCCTGGCCATGGAGTCAGCACAGCTCCTGAGTGCTCACCTGAAGCTGCTTAAGCGCTTTCTGCAGGCAGTTCCTAATGCCCAAGATAAGAGCATCCAAACGACACCATGAAGAGCAGCCAGAAAGCTCTCAGGAACATGTTGTTATAAGGAAATCTCCTTACAGTACAAATAAATGCCACTTCGAGGATCTGATCTAAACTTTCCCACCAGAGAGGCTTTCCCAAATTACCTGTGCACGACTCCTGCCCGGTGAAGGTGCTCCACTGCCAGGATGAGCTGCCGGATGTATTTGCGGGCTTCGTGCTCCTCGAGCCTTTTCTTCTCGTAGATCTTGTGCATCAAGTTGCCGCCAGGGCACAGCTCCATGACCAGGTAGTAGCTGTTCTCAGTTTCCAGTATATCCAGCAGCTGGGCAATATTGGGGTGGCGGATCATTTGCTGGATCTGCCCTTCCCGCCGCAGATTCTTGGTGACATAGGTGTCCTTCTTGGCTCTTTTCTTGTCAATTACTTTCACTGCCACCTAAGGAGAAAACAGGAGAGGGGGCTGTTAGCTGTCACATCGATGATTTGTTGCTCTAACCTTGTAGAAACAACCATTAAAAAAAAAAGTCAAAAGGATGTCCCTCTCAGCTGGCACACCATGGCTTCAGGCACAGCTGCACAGGTCAGAGAGTTCTTCCGACCCCCCTGACTCGTCCATCCTTTATTTCCTTGTCCAACGACAGTCAAAAATTATTGCAGGGAAACCAGGAACAAAGGAGAGGAGATGATCCCACTAACCATCCACAAACACTTGACACGCTTAACACTGGGCATTTATTGCAGCTGTTCACTCAGAAAGCCTCCAGACTGGTGTTTACAACTTTGAAGTGTCGCTTTTGGCTTTTCCCGGCTTTGAATACACAACTGGAGATGATATCCCTCCGTGACAATTTTCTTAAACTATAGTCAAGCGTTGGCTTTGCATGATTAAACAGGATAAAAACACACTATGAAAAACAAAATCATTTTGTTACCACTCTCCTGGCACATTTCTTTTTTCTGCTTTTTCTCTCTTGTGAGAGCTGGAGAGGGACTTGGGACAAGGACAAGCGGAATGACTTCCCACTGCCAGAAGGCAGGGCTAGATGGGATATTGGGAAGGAATGCCTGGCTGTGAGGGGCTCGAGGCCCTGGCACAGGGTGCCCAGAGCAGCTGTGGCTGCCCCTGGATCCCTGGAAACGTTCAGGCTTCCTGGTCATCTGCACCTACCCTTTGACACAAATGCCTTGGAATTGAAGGGTAAAACTGCAGGAATTGGGGCTTCCTAGTGTGTGCTAAGAGCCAGGACACAGTATTGCTGAGTGTGTTATTGGCTGAATGTGTGTCTGCTAAGGAAAGATCATTCTGATGACATAGCCCTGATAAAGAGGTAAGGCTGAACACCACACACGAGAGCTGCTGGGTGAACTCAGAGCGGCATCAGAACCATAAACACCTGGGGGCTACATTCCTGACTACTCACATTAAAGAGACAACATTTAGTCATCAGATAAAACAACAGGTAAATCAGCTTAATTTTGCCATTTCTGAAAGCCTCAGGTGATTCACCAAGGAAAGGGACTTAAATTAGTACATTCTTTCATCCAACAAGATAGAACTGAGCACAGAGGCTTGCACAGATTATTTAGACAGCAAACCACAGGATTTACTCTGGTGAGAACAAACAAACTCACAGGTTACAGAAACATGACACACCGCACTGTACGCTGGCAGCACAATGCAATCTGTGCAAGAGTTAAAAAAAATTTAAAAGCTGGTATTTTCCACAGCTGCAGGGTACAAAACATGGAGTGGTAACAGTACAGAGCAGCAGTCTATTATTCATACTGGTAAGTCACCCCCAACTCATTGACAAAAAAAAAAGCACATTACACATTACACGTGCCTTAGCTCAGCTCTGGAGGTGGAGCAACCCCCTGAACCCAGAGCCAACCACGTGACTACTTAAGGACTTCTCCATCATCACCAAGAATTAGCTTTCTATGCCTTAAGGACAAACTTTCCCCTTAATTTTGACAGATACCTGGTCAGGCACCCCACCAATCCCAGCAGACAAGCAAAGCAGGGTTGGGATTCACCCCAGCTCTGAGCGACCTTTCCCCCTTCAGGACCCCTTCCTTCAGGTCCAAGAGATCCCCCTGCACAGCTGACAGAGTTGACCAAGGTGGAAACAGCAGATTTGTTCCAGCAATACCCTGTTCTAGGGATCAAACTCTGCATGGAGCTACCCCAGGGCTGACTTAGCTAAATATCCCTGATTCTGAGTTCATCCAGAGGTAGACCAAGGCAAGTGAAGACCAAATGTGCCCAGACAGATTTAACACACAGAGCCTCCTGTGCAGCGTAGATATGTGTGCATGCACCTGGAAATTTCATTCAAGCAGAAGGAAAAAGCATTCAGTAGAGAAAATACTGTAGATGTTGGGTAATCATAAAACAAACACATTCGAGCTTTCACAGCCTACTCAAGACATGCCAATTACTCAGCTTTGCTCTCCCAAGCTTCAAGTAGGGGCTCTTTGTTTCTGCATCATGCCTACCTCCTGACTTGAGTTCCTGGCCAATATTGGCACAGAAATAAAAAAATAAATGATAAAGCAAGTAATTACTCTCAATATGTAGCAACAGTGGCTCTTGACATTCAAGACTCTGCTTTTGGCTAAACCTCTGCTGTGTAAATAGATAACTGGTTTAGGTTATTCTGTGTTATGAGATACAAAGATGAGTAATAGCCCGTATTTTTGGTTCCCAAGTCCTAGAATTACACTGTTGGAATGAATTACTTTCCTGAAGTTTATGGTATGACACATCATATGAGCAATTGCTGCTTCTCTCTGTCGCCGCACTAAAATAGTCCAGGCTGGGCTAAAGCACACGAGTGCAGGTGAGGGCAGGGTGAGCACCTCTCTCCTTGGAGCAGAGGGTGATGCTGCCTGCAGAACCAAGCAGCTGAAACTCCACCACGGGCACGTGTCCTCACCCAAACACCAGCACGTGTCCCACACACACGGGCACGGGGGACTGGTGCCAGCTCCTGCTTTAGGAGGGCTTGTGAATCTCAGAGAGAGAGAGGCGGGGGAGGGTGAAGCTGACTGGCACCAAACTGCACAAAAACAGTCACAGCAAGGCCCTGAGGAAAAAAATAAACCTGAGAAGGAACAGCTTAAAGGACCAAACGTTGCCTGGAGAAATCTGGGAGCCAGAGCTGCTGCCACCAGAGAAGACACATTTTGCATCCCCTTTGTAAGCAGTATGGAATTGCCATGAAGCAGGGAAGAGGGTCACACTCATCCTAGGAATGCCCCGTCCGTGTGTCCACACAGGAGGCACCAGCTCCTGTTGGGCAGCTTCCCAGACCTGCCAACAACCCAACAAGGTTCTGCTGCTCCAGGCAGGAGGAACCTCCAGGTGCTCAGTGAGCAGAAGTCCAAGTCATCCTCTCTCCTTCTGCCAGTGACACTTGGGGAAATCCCAGCTCAGGAAGTTGTGCTTCTGTAGACATTTGCTTGGCCAGAGGTCAGTTTACCTCATGGCCGGGATGCTCTGCAGCAGTGCTGCTTCACTCAGTCTTGCCAAGACAGCGTTTTTCTTGGAGTTGACCCTCCCAAAGTTCTCCTCGGTGCTGGAAGTCTGCTTTGAAAACTCACACTTTTCAGTTTCTGCTGTGCCTCCCTACGAAATTCAAGTCACAGTGTGCCTGCAGTGCAGTGCTGCTGGGAACCACGTCTTGGGTGCCAGCACAAAGCTGAACACAAACCCAGAATAATACTGGGGCAGGAGGGGAGATCCAAGACAACAGGCTGTCTCTTGGCACAGGAACACACCTCAGAGAGGCAGCAAGCCCTCGTGGCTGCCAGCAAACAAGTTCTCTTAAGGGCCTGTTCGAGGGGCCCAAGTCAAGAGGTCCTGAACAATGCCCACGTCAGATGCCTGCAGTAACAACTACAGGAACACTTCCACTGCAGTGGCCCCAGCTCGGCAAATAATGTTCTAACGTGTTTAACTTTGCAGAGAACAGAGGATGGCACATGACCTTGCAAAATCAGGCTGTGACATTTTGAGGACTTTTGAAGAGCTTTCCCCACTTACCCGACCGCTTGGATTGTTTCCCTCTGCAAATCCTCAGTCTAAGAGAGAGGCAATTCCTGCTGGCGGCTGCCAGAGCTTCGCCTGAATTGAGAGGAAACTGGTTTGAAAAAGAATCCAGCAAGAACTGTGGGATTTGGCCAGGAGACCAACAGAGAACAAGAGAAGCAACTTCAACTATCGGAGGGACTATTTAGCTGTCGGAGGGACAACCCCCTGTCTTTTTCCTCTTTTTTTCCCTCTTCTTTTTTTTTCTTTCAGAGTCTACTTCCGGCAGACCTGCTGGAGATGGTGCCAATCCAGGCAGCAGCACTCACTCCCAGCACCATCCTGGAGCATCCTGACTATGCCAATGCAGCTCAGAGCTGCAGCTCAGGGCACAGGCAAAGGGAAGGCTGGAGACTTGGACTTCTGCACCCAAATCACAAACCTTTACTGTCTAGTTTAAGCTTAGCCAGGAGAATGAGACAAAGAGCCAGACCACGGAGATATTTTGCAGCCATCAGTACTGCAAGTCCATATCCAGCTTCTTTCTTTTTGCTGTGCCCAAGGCCGCAATAAATTCCGTTTCTTTCCTCCCTTATTTCCAGTGATAGCTGTCTGGCTTCACTTGCAGCTTGCTTTGTATTTACCACTGTTCTCACCGCAAAAATCTGAGCTCCGTTTTCAAAACCAGCTGGTGATTTTGGGTGGCCAATTCAAATCATATTAAACAGACCTAACTCTGAAGCCTGCACAACTGTCAGCACAGTCCCAAAATCAACCCCTTCAAGGGCATCTCATTTTGGGCAATCAACCAGCCAGGCACAGAACAAGTCGTTCATCACAACCAAATCCAAGGATTAGAAAATGCCAACTTCATTCTCTGGGTAGAGTTTATTCTTTCCTCTAACTGTTCCAACTTCGCAAATTTTACAGAGCAGTAAAGGAATGGGGTTTTTTATACAGCAAGTTCCAGTATCTTAAGAAATAAAGCACTAAAGAAAAGGGTATTTCGGTATTTGCTCTAGTTGTAGAAAAAATCGGCAATCAGAAAAGGTAGGGAGGAGTCACTGCTGTTAAGGTATTTTCTTTTCTTCTGACTCTAACAGCGCAAGAGTTTGGGGTGTAGCAATACACAAACCCAGCTGCTGTAGAGGAGTCCAGGATAAATGTCTCAGCAGGCAGCAGGCCACTGGCTCTGCTGGCAGACTAGACACGGCCTGGAAAACTTGAAATCAGCCCCTGAAGAAACATCAACTCTTCCAGACAAGAAAGTAGCTCCGAGTACATTCACTCATGTACTTCAGATTCCTGGTAGCCTGAAGGGAAAGAATCCAACGGCCAGGGGAAAAAAAAGAACATCCCACCATTCCCTACAGCCCAAACATGACAGAAGCCAGCAGTGTAGAGAGGTATTCAGGAGGACTTTAGATAAGCAAATGATCGTAAGGCCTCTTGATGCCACAGCCAACTTAAACATAATCCCTAAAAGCATAAGCAGGATGTATTTGTTAAAGTAAGAAAAGGTATTAATTACACCTGTCCAAGGCACTGGGGACTATTATTAGGTTGCTGTATCCAGTTCTGGTGCCAGTAATTAAAAAATCATGTTGAAGCTTTGGAAAGAGTTCTGAAAAGAGCTTCAGAACAGTCTGAGGTCCAACAACTGTTTGTCGTAGCAACAGAGTGAAGCTCAAAATATTTAATTAAGAGAATGCTAAGCACTGACTCAATGATTTTCTGCAAGCACCTACTTGAGGGAAAGATTTCTGATAACAGAAAGCTCTTTAATAAAATTGAAATGAACAGCCCAAAAGGTAAATTGGGCAAACTCAGGCTATTTGTCTTCAACACGTCTGTTACCTCACATCATACTTATGGGGAACTTTGTGCCATGTTCCACAGGCAACTGTGGTTATCCTTCCCCGGACTTCTGCTCTGCTGTTTCCACAGAGCCAGCTGCCCTTTCCGTCTCACCATCTGTGTCACTCCCTGCTCAAACAGGGACAGACAGACACATCCTGACCTGTCAGCGTCCCTGGCACCTGGAACAGACAGACCTTTACAGCTCAGGGACCAGGAGGAGATGGTTTGGAGGCAACTGGGGTGCCACAATGCCCCTACCCAACCACTCGGAAAAGAAACCCCCATAAAATACATTTTTCCTTGGTTCTACATGTCCAAAGCAGCAGCATTTGTACCAGACACAGGTGCCACAGGGTCAGAGACTGCCTGGGAAGCTGGAACACAGAACAGCCTCATCCATGGGAAGGAACTTGGTTTATGGCTTATCTTTAGTGGGTCACGGCAGGGATCTGTCTTGCCTTTGGCAGAAAGAAATCAATTCCAGCAACCTTCCAGCGCTCTCTTGGTCAGCTCATTAATGGGGCAGCCGTAACTGCATCCGTGAGGGAGAGCAGCACATTTTTACCTCCCTGGCCTCTAAGGATATCTACACAAGTCAAGAGAGATTATGCAGAGACTGATGAAAGTAGTGGTGGCAGAAAGCCAGACAGAGACATACACGAGGATGCACTAAAAGGTTCCAAAAGAAATCCTTACAGAGCTTGTCAAAACCAGCCTCCAGGCCGGAGACATTTCCTGCAAAGAACAATCTTGTCTCCGAGCGCCTGGGACAGACGGGTTTGCCTTGCCTTGCCACTGACAAAATGCAAAACATCCATCAAGTATCACTTTCCAAAATCTCCCTGTTTTTCAGAAAAGGGCTTTTTGACCCCCATTCCTAAAGTAAGACTGACATGACAAAACACTGGAGGAAAACCCTAAACTGAAGGAATGAGCAGCTATCAGGGAAGACTTTCCTCAGGGAAGCACACGGGGAGCCCGATGTGCAGATGGAAAACCCCTTTGGACCAACGAGGTCCTCACTCCACATCACTGGAAGTTGGTGGCTGCTCCCAGCCACTCCCAGGGGCACCCAGGGCGATGAGTGCTGGGAAGAGGAGGTTCCCTGCACCCAGACGTGTCCCCAGCAGGCTGGCAGGACAAGAGAAGGGACATGGGAGAGCACAGACAATGCTTCAGCTGCCAGCGTGTCCCACATCCCACCCAGCTGTTCCTGATAAACCATAACTCACCCTCCTAAGGCTGAGAGCTTCCCCTGGCACAGAGAGATGGATGAAGGTCTCAGGTTACGAGCGGGGAAGTAGAAGCAGAGCAGTGATACCAATGACATTCCTCCAGCACCGATCCCTGCAGGAGACACCCAGCAGCCAACGCGGCTTCCCATTTTCCTGGTTGTGGGATATGTTTCCCATTAAATAGCCCCTGTTTCACATTTTAGTGATCTTATGCAGAACTCATGGAAGGCTAAGTGCCCCTGATTTAATACCAATACAGCTCTCTGGCTTTAAGGAAGAGAAAAACCAACAACCCAATCCCCGTGAGCCACTGCTTTCGAGGCCCAGGTAATACCCTCCTTTGTAGTGGTTTAAAACACAGCAGATAAAACATTTACAACTGCCAGGAGCCAGGAAAAAGGTGTCTCCAATAAAGATTTTATATATAAATAATACGCTCTCTCCCTCAGCTCCGTGGACATTATTCACAGAAAATAAATTTATTCTCTGAAAAAAATGTTTCCATGACAATCTTCCACAACAGACAGAGAGCAAAGGAACTTTATTTTATATAACTTGCCTTTTTTTAGTTCTCTTTGTTGCAATGGCTTTCCTCCCAGTGCCTCTGATCTCACATGGCAAATGAGAAGCACTGTGGGTATAGCACCAAAGGTGTTGAACCCAGAGCTCAGCAGGACCAGAGCAGAGCAAACACTGACACAAAAGGAGACTTTGGTCAGGACAGCAGCAGATTCTGTTAATTTTTCGCAGGAGTTTTCCCTGGGGGACCACGGTGACTCCTCCCAGGCCAAACTTTCCATGAGGATAAGGTCTGACCCTGCTCTCTGCTAGCACTGACTCTGAGCACAGATCAGCACACAGGTGTGGCAGGGGTTCACTGAGCCAGCTCGCGGAGGGGTGCCTCTGTACTAGGTGGGCCCCAGAGTGGCTTCTCTCCTGCTCCAGAAAAGCCAGCCCAGTTCCCCTCATAGCACAACCTCCAGCCCACCAAACCGCTCTCAACACTGAGTTCATCTCCTGCAGGAGATCAGCCACCAGACAACCCCGCAGTGAAACACAGCATGAGCTGTTTCACTGAGCTCATGGGAGAGGGAGCTTTGGGTTTTCTGCTCTTCAACTCATCTGAAAATAACAGCTCAGCCAATCAGGAGCTGAAGGAACCAAAGTGGGGCAAGCAGAGCAGCACCAGCATGGCCTGAGTCCAGCCAGTTTGCTCCGGTGCACTTGTATCCCACACTGCCAGGTGAGCACCAGCACTGCAATCCACCTAATTCGTCTCCTGGCTGGTATCTCCCCAGTTATTGTCTTTGGACAGCTTTGATGCCTCTCCATAACCTTGAAGAGCAGCACAGTCAGCTGTAAACCCTCAGCTCATTTCCGTGCCACTGCTCAGACAACACAACAGCTTGGGGTCCAGGCAGACTGTCACAATTCAGTCACCACAAGGTTTGTCACGACTGCTTTCCTGCCAGGGTTGTATCCTTGTGAAGAGCAAGTGGTTCTCATTAATAACCTCCCTTTTCCCAACTGCAGGCAAACAAAACTCCTGAGGGCAGAGGGACAAAGAGCTGCATCTGCTGAAATGCAAGAAGCTGCAGCAGCATCCTGCAGGTCACTGGAGTCACAGGAGACACTGCACAATGCAGGAAGCAAGACGTGCTCTAATTGCCAAGACATTTAGAGATAACACATGCCTTTGGAAATGGGCATACAGCTCTACATACCATTAAACAAGTTAAAATTACAAAACTTGCAGGAACAAGTACACGGATCCAGATGTGAGCGTCACCTGGTGTCAATTCAACCCAAAACACTCGGCTTCCCTCCATCCTGCATCTGCCACTGAAAGGATAACAGTCTGTAGGAAAAGCAGCACATTGCTGACATGAGGCATCCTTAAAACTGCTGAACGCAAACTTGAAAGCAGATTATCTCAAGAGGATAAGGAACTGCCACATGCGCATCAATTCAGCTCATTGCAGAACAAGTTGCAAGCTACAGCTGAAAAATATTAAGGCAGTCTTTCTGAAGTCAGACTGTGCATTAATGAACAGGCTCCCCGCCTATCCAAGCCCCTTCCTGCTCACACCCAGTGTGCAACACAGGAAAGAGAGAGAGGGAAGAGTGTGGCTTCATAACCAATTTTCACCTGGTTATCTTCCAGGTGAAACAGTCTGAGCAGCTGGGAGCACATCGGCAGTTTGGCTTCACTCTGCCTTCTGCTAAAAACTCTTGCAAGCTCCATAACACCTATCAGGGAACACTACACTGACACAGCAGCCTGGTCCTGCTCCCAGCCAAGTCCTCAGTGCTGCCACTGCAACCACAACACTGTTCTCCAAAACATTTCCTGGAGTGTTGCATGTTAACAGAAGTGTGTGTGGAGTGGCTTTAGCACAAATTCTGGATCTGCACACACAGACACAAACCCCTGTGAACAGAACAGTGTCAAAGCTGCGAAAGCAAACACCTAGAAGCAAGAAAATGTCAAAATCCAGGCTGCAGAAACACCCTCGTTTTGTTTCCTCAGTGCATGTAATTAAGAGTGGCACATCATCCAGGTGCAACAGTTGGCAGCTGTTTAATAAAGTGGAACAGCATCCTGGGAAAAAGCCACCCTGTGGATTGGCAGTCAGTGCTTTCCAAAATAAGCTTTTTTTTTTCTTTTTTGGATAGAGATAAAATTTGAAAATATGTAGAGAAACAGGTAAAGATAAAACTACTAATTAAATGTAAGTGAGAGAGCAAATGCATCCAGGAAACTGATATGCAAGTATCACTGGGGGAAGAAAAAAACCCCACCAGATCAAATTTCAAATTAAAATCCTGCAGCTTTACCCTCTGAGCCCCTGAAAACAATGAAGGTGTCACAGTTTTACCTGCAACCTCACAATACCTGGGAGGGAGGAAAAAGGAAAAGGTTGAACGGAAAGACCTGTGAACACCTTAGCAATTCAACTTCTGTCTGCAGTGAGGCAACCTGCTGACCCATTTGGTTGGCAGGATGGTTTGAAAGTGACACCACACACACCCTCAAGGCCCCCAAAACTCAGAAAGGGTAAAGACAGAGGCAAAGATCCTAGAAGTGTACATGGGCATGTACCAAATTCCCCAGGTTTTAAAACAGTGCTACTGCCTGAGAAATGCTGGATCTTGAAATACAGACAAGGATGACAGTACCCCCCAGTGTTGAATTTCCCAGCAGCAATGTCACCAGGGAGGAAACGGCCACCCGGGGCATCAACAGGGCAAGATCCTCACCTGCCAACACCCCCAAAAGCCACCAAGTCTCCATTCCCTGAAGCCTGTGGGGAAAGACGGAGGG
>NW_008236761.1:955679-959938 GCF_000691975.1 Corvus brachyrhynchos | reverse complement strand
ACTCACGGCAAAATTTAACTCTGGGACACAAAGAGGCATTTCCAGGTCTCTACAGGGAGGCTGCTCTGCCTGCTCACCCACCCCTCCACCTCCGGGGGGGCTCAAATATGCCTTTTTTTTCTCTACCTTTTTAACAAAGAAATGCATTCTGAACATGAACTCTTCTTTGAAAAGGCCACCTTTAATATTAATTGCTTTGCCTCCATAGAAAAACTGGTAAATTGTATTTTTAGCCACTGCTTCCCACTGTTGCAGAAAGCCTCTTGACTAAGTGTAACTAAAAACGTACCTTGTTCCAGCTCAACAATAGCACTAAAGAAAATGATAAACAAAGCTTTCCGTGGATGAGAAATCAAATGAGTCAATTTGCCTTGGTGACTTTTTTTTTTGTGGTGCCAAAGATTACACCAAAAAGCAGTTAAATATAATCTTGGATCAGGTTTGTTTACAGGGACTTTGGCTCGATATATTGTCAATGTGTTGTCACTCCACAATGCTGTACAGAGTTATTGGGACATTTCGCTGGGGCCTGCAGCAGATAACGGAATAGATAACACAGAGTGTGCTAACAGAGCCTCAAATCACCCCACCACAGTGATGGCAACGTACTCTCAGCTCCACAAGAATGCAAAAAGTAAGTATATTTTTATAAAAATATACCTTTTTAAAATAAAAATATCTCTCTTTATAAAGGAGAGATATCTGCTTTCCCTGATCCCCATCACCCAGCAACTGACTTGGAACAATCCAAGAGTATGTTTTGCACAGGCTCCCAAAGTCACCCAAATACAGCTCACTCAGCAGGGCTCCAGAGCCACAATTTAAAGCTAACTTGGCTTGCTCTTCATAGAGGAGCTATGTTTCCTTAGGATTAGCAATAAAGACTGCCCGAGTCGAGCTGACAAATCAGCCTTTTACCCCAAAATGTCAGATTACAGGCTGCGATATTTCATTCAAAAGCCATGGAAAGAATAATCCGTTCAACATTCTCCTGCGCTCAGCTAAAATGCACTTAATTGCATCAGGCCCCACCAAGGGTTTTCCAAGCCCAGAAAATAATAACATGCGTGGCACTATGGCAGCACAAACCACAAGCAGCACCGCAAGAGGTGTGGGTTAAAGCCCACTGATGAAAACCTGGGTAGGGAAGGTTTAAAAATCTCACCTCAGCTCACCCTCCCGAGCTCGTAGGAGCTGCCGAGTCCCATCCCACACAGGTCACGCCGAGTGCACCACCCATCAGCTGCCCTGCTAAAGGAACCAGTGTCTGGCCCATGGAATGTGCCATCCCATCCCTCTTGAAGACCTTGCCAGATTCCAGTAATGTCAGGGTGAGGTAATGGCAGATTTTTGGCACCCGCTTGGCATTGCCTTGACTGTGTACAATGCCTTGTGTCAGGGCAATGGATCCAAGCCTGGCTGGGGGCTCATTAATCCACGGATTTCATTCCCAAACACACAATTTTCTGAGACGATAATGTGCATTAACTCCTCTGGAGTTGCTAAAGTCTGCTGCAAATCAAAACCTGTTTGGGCCCCCGCTACTGAAGTCTGACATTTCAGTGACCGTAAGGGGCCCGGGCTCTGCCAGAACAGCTCCCAGACAGCAGGAGGAAGACTCTGCTTAGGGCAATTTCATCGAATTTAGGCAATGCCCTCGGCTCAACAGCGGCTTTACAGACAAAAATCAGATGTCAATTGGGGTTTTTTTGCTTTCAACACACAGAGGCACTAATCCCAGAATAACAGGCTTGTAAAACATCCGCTTAGAAAAATGCAGTGATCCCAGTGATCCACAGGAGACGGCCGTGTTTCCCCACTCTGCTGCACTGGACTCCCCTTGTGAGCACACGAAGTGCTCACTCTTGCAGATCAACTTTTCCTCTGCAAGTGAAAAACTGGGACACTCTACACAGCCAGCTGCTGCCTCAGGGCATGGAAGTGGGGACAGCATCGGGCCCTTAAGGAGCAACCTTCCCTTCTGGCCTCGGGAGGAGCAAGGTGGGAATGGGATCAGGAAGAGAAGTGCCTGGCGGCCAGAGAGCAGGGACTTGTTGGCAGCCGGTCATGGCAGGATGCTATGGTGGAAGTGCTTAAGAAATGGCTGATGTCCACAGCCAAGAGCAACGATCTCTCCCCACAGAGCCTCCTCCCATGACCTGCTGCCAACAAATCCCTGCTCTCTGGCCGCCAGGCACTTCTCTTCCTGATCCCATTCCCACCCTTGCCAGTCTCAGCCTCCCCGCTGACACAGCCCTGTGCTCCGAAAGGAAGGAGCTCGGGTAAGCAGATGTTTCCCTTCTCTCCCTGCTATCCCAGGCGGAGCTCCGTCGCCTGTGGTGGGCTCCATGCGGGCAGAGCTGCGAGGCACAGCCGGCTTGGGCACATCTCAGCTGCCTCTGGCTGGGGGCCACGCCAGAGCTCGGCACAGGAACGTGCCCAGGAGAGCTGAGTTTCCATCAGCTCCGACCTGGGGTGAAACCCTCACGTGGGGTCATGCCTGGGATAGAAAGCATTCACCCCTGGGGTGAGAGGAAGGAACCTCACTCAGAGAGGACCTCACCTGAAACAAATCATTAATAACTCTTACCTCCTACCCATTAACTCAAACTGCTTATGCACAAATAGCTGGAACTAAAGAAGTGGGTTTCTGGGAAGGTGGACCTTTGATTAGTCAGTTTGAAAGTATGTGACTGATCCTTCACCCACTGCCAGCGAGAGCTTCCTCTGGTGCCACGGCACAGGATCAGGTCAGACAGAGCTCTGAGATCACCCTGTCTGTCCTCAAAGATGGACACGGCACCTTGGCAGGAAGGAAGCGTGACTTGCTGAGTTTCTGCTTGTCACTTTGTCACAGTGTGTGTTGTTCAAGACACTGAGGGAGAAAAAAACCCGAATCAAGCAGCAGACCTGGGAGCTGAGACATAGGGGTGTGTGGTGGATCTTTTTTATTTTTTTCCCCTCTTAACAGACTGAGATAAATGTAGCAAACCCAAAATGTGGAGGTGGGGAGGACGTGTGTGTGCATGTGCCTTTTATCAACTGGAGGATCATTGGATGTTTCTGTTACCAAGGAGAAGCACACGCTTGGTAACAGAGGAGAGCAACATTTATTTATTCTTTTGCATTCCTATATGATAATATCCACTAACCTTATCATTTTTCACATGATGAGATTCTCAGAGTCCTATATTAAATTTCACTCCGTGACAAATTTACTGGAATGAAAAAATAACTACCCGAGAGTGCAAGAATGCAATCATCAACAGCGGCACGTTTGCAGTGCTGCTGGAGCTGGAGGGAATTACACCGCACACAGCCCCACGGCTCCAGGGAGGCTTCAGCAACAACCCAGCATCCTGCTTCGGGGAGGGAACGCTCTGCTAAGATACAAGACAGGCAGAAGTCCGATAGCTCACAGAATCCCGGAGTCATTTAGGCTGGAAAAGACCTCAGAGATCACCGAGTCCGAGCTGTGACCGATCCCACCTTGTCCCCAGCTCAGAGCACTGAGTGCCACCTCCAGTCGTTCCTTGGATGCCTCCAGGGATGGGGACTCCAAACCTCCCTCTGGGCAGCCCCTTCCTTTCCATGAAGAAATCCCTGCTGATGTCCAGCCTGAGCCTCCCCTGGCCCAGCCTGAGGCCGTTCCCTCTCCTCCTGTCCCTGTTCCCTGGGAGCAGAGCCCAACCTGCGCGGCTGTCCCCTCCTGCCAGGGAGTTGTGCAGAGCCACAAGGTGCCCTCTGAGCCTCCTTTTCTCAGCGATAAACAACCCCAGCTCCCCCTCACAGCACTTAGAAGTTGTGTGGATAAACAAGAGCAGCACAACTCTTTGTCGGGGGCTCTGGGGGGCTCGTCCCTGCTCGATTTACTGCCCAGCCAAGCCCCCGCTGCTCTTTATAACGCTGTGACCTGTCCTAACGGATGGGTAAGAGCCTCCACTGAAGGGCTCTGGATAAAAACCAAAAAGCAGAGACCCTGCACGGACTTTTCCAACCAGCACCTTGGGGAAGAACCATCCGGGGTGCACCTCCACCAGCAAAGACATTTGCCGTGCGTTGTACCAACAACTTGAGACGGCCGGACTGTGCCCCCTTCCCTCGGCATCTCCCATCGCCTGGTGCGCGACAAGTACCTGTGTGTACCCACGCGTGATATGTCGCGACTACACTGCACACAGCGACGGCTGCCCAGCAACACAAGCCCCACCAAAAACCCCACTTTTCTCACGAAAAAAGTAAGCAAGCAAACGAGGCGG
>NW_008236761.1:947360-954603 GCF_000691975.1 Corvus brachyrhynchos | reverse complement strand
GAGCGCGCCGCTCCCCCCCCCGCCGCTCCGGCGGCTCCGTTCCGCTCCCTCCCCGCTTCTTTCACCGCCCGCTTCTCCATCTTATCCCCCCCGGCGCTCGGGGTTCCGGCCGAGCTCCCCCCATCCCGCCGCCTGCATCCCCCGAATGCTCCCCCGCCGGGAGCGAGGAGGCGACCCGGGCGCCCATCGGCTGGCGGCCGAGTCCATGGGACTGTCACTGCCCGACCGGCCTTCCCCACCCCGTGGGGAGGGAGAAGGAACGAGTACACTGCCATTGTCGCTGCGGAGCCCCCTCCCACCCAGCTGGGAAGCGGGAGCGGAGGAGAGCAGGGATGAAAGAGGAGACAGAGCCGGCAAAGCCACCCTGCTCTGAGTTTCTCATGGTCAGTGATGCTCTGCCCTCCTCTTTGTCTCTGTCGGTCAGTGATGCTGGCAACCTTCCGCTTGTGCTGGGGGAGATCTGATGGAGCAGTTAATTCACGGAAATGCCTCATAAGGATTTTAACCTCCAACCCATCTTTAGTTGTATCAGCCAGAAAGCCATAAAGGGCTCCTATTTGTCCTTAAGCACAATCCACATTTTCAAGTTTTGCCTGAGTGCTTGTGTTAGGGAATACTTTGAAATATGAAAGGAACCACGTACACCCTAACAGATGTGAGTTGTGTCACCAAAACCTCCTGTTGAGGTGCAGCTGTACGTGGCACCAGCCAACCTAGAGCTCCCATGCCATGCCATGCCATGCCATGCCATGCCATCTTGCCACATGCAAGGTGGT
Source organism: Corvus brachyrhynchos (assembly GCF_000691975.1). Classification (NCBI taxonomy): domain Eukaryota; kingdom Metazoa; phylum Chordata; class Aves; order Passeriformes; family Corvidae; genus Corvus; species Corvus brachyrhynchos. The sequence continues at coordinate 953,827 of NW_008236761.1, read as the reverse complement.
GAACACACCTCTCCCAGTTGTTTAAGCTCTTCTTTGACTCCTTAAAAATGTAAATCTGATTTTGTATCACAATGCTGTCCGTTGGTTTTTGTCTCGACTCCCATCACTTGGCTGGGAGGACCATCCAGCTCCAGTCCCTGCTTCTGGAGGAGTCTCACTGCATTGCTGACGGAATTTTGGCTGGCACAGGTGCTGATGAGCCGTGTGCTCCTTCCACACCACTTTTCCCTGACATCACTACTTTGCTTGCACTCCCTACCGTAAGCCAGAGCTGAGCAATGCCCTGCTTTCCCCATCCCGACCTAAGGGATAACAATTTGTTGTCTCCCCTGTGTCAGCACAGGCTTCCCAAGCCACAGTTAATCAGATTAAAACATCCCCAGGCTTGGCTTTGGGCAGAAGGTGTTGGAGGAGGCTGGTGGTGAGGAGCTCCGGGCTGTCTGAGCGGGATGAGGTGTGGAACTCTGGCACCTCGGGATGACCCAGAGATGCTTGGGGTGCGGCCGGGGCAGGAACTCTTCCCACCCAGCACCCAGCACCAAGCCAGACACCCCTGGTCAGCCCTCCTGGCCCAGCCAGGTCAGGAGCTGTGCTGGTCTTCCCCCACACTTAGGAGCAGCTCTTATCCAGAGACCCCCTCTTTCCTTGCAGGGGGAAGAAAGCATCTGCTGGGAAGAGGAGGAGAGGGAGGGAGGGAGGGGGTGCCAGTGCTGGGGTGCAGGTGGTGGGTGAAGGCCTCCACTGCAGGGCAGATCACCAGCAGGGAGAACTGTGGAAGCAGACTCGGCTTTCTGGAGCTCAGCTGGCCACATTCCACCATCTGAATCTCTCACTGAGCTCTCCAAAATGCATTCCCAGTGGCTAAACACATTCTCAGGGCTGAGAACCCTGGAACTGGCTCCACACCACCATGCTCCATTGAAATATATGTCTTCAGATGAAATTTCAAACAAAACAGAAATCCAGCACTGTCCCAGTAGGCAGAAACTGGAGAAGGGAAAGCTTCAAAGCCCATAAATAATAGTTTGGTCTGAAAATCTCCGCTCATTGCATGTACTGGGTACATTTACAAGCATTACAGCACGTGGCCACCTAAAACAAGAGTCTGCACGTCCTCTGACCTAACACTATCCTGGGAGTGCTTTGTGCCTTGTGGGAAGGTGTAGGGACACAAGACCATGCCCCACTGCCTGAACTGATGGCAGCTGGGGTGCACTTTGGCAGGACACGTCCAGGAGAGAGCTGCACTGATGTTTCCTCAATCAAAGCTGGAGTGGGAAGGCGCCAGGAGTGGCCCTGTGTTTGCAGGGAAGGTGACCAGGTCCTTGCACAGGTGAGGACAGTGGCAAGGCAGGATGGTTCCATGGTGAGCCTGGGTCTGTGTCACCGTTCCTCTGGTCAGCATGACAAATGTGAAGGTTTTAACAACACTGCTGCGTGGGATCAAAGGCAAAAAGGAGGGGGGAAGCTGTAGTGCAGACAGTTACATTGGGAGACTGAAATGTACAGATTGCTTTCGAGATGGGAAGAGCCTATATCCTGTCTTATTTAAATACAGGGCTGTGCTTAGAGGGTTTGGAGCCAGACCCTTTGCCTGCCTAAAGGAATATCCCTTCAGAGACCCAGGCAGGCAGAGTGGGGTGCCTTTGTTTGGGCTCCACTCCACTAACAGAAACATGGTTTGGCCACTGCGAGGATTAAACAGATGTTAATGGTGTGTTTTCCAGTCAAACACCTGAAAATCAGCCCCTTTGAAAAATAAAACTGGCGAGAAATGTCCATTGCAGCAAACATGGGGAGAGTTCTGAAAGAACCCAGTGAATATTTTTTTTTTAATTGCCTCAACTCAAGGACTTAATGAGTTGACAGTATCCTTTTACCAGGCGAGACTGCTGCCTTCTCACGATTCCCATCCTGTCCAGCTGTGCCCATCAGGGTGCAGTCTGGATGAAAAGGGGATCAAAGGCTGCATTCATTTCTGTCCATGCTTTAATTTAAATTTAACTCCAGTGTGCTTTATTTTGAGCTGCAGACTTTCTAAGTAATGACATTTTCTGATTAACTGTTGAAATTACAAATGAATTAAAGGCAGTAGTCTGTCTTCAGGTTGCAAAAGCTGTAATAACAAGCTACTAAAAATAATATAGAGCTTGATTTATGCCCACGAAAGCAAAGAAATTCAGAGTCTCACCCTGACAGTATTGTCCTTTGCCATCTCCAGCCTTTTAAAATACTGCAGTAAAATGGATTATTGGCTTGTGGACTGGGAGTTTTACAGCCACGAGGGAGGATGAAGCCCCCGGGCCAAATCCCCAGTGTCAAGGTCTACCTGGGCTGAATCCTTACTGGGAACTCGCAATTGTGCTGCAGGAGAGCACCGAGTACATTCTGTCCTGGTCAAATTAAAGGTGGTAATTCAACATTTCCCTGCCACATCAGCAGGCCTTTTGCAGCCAGTGGTTAACTGCTGACTTAGTCAGGTCACAGGAGATAGCCTGGCTTAGTGCTGATAGGCTAAAAAAAGAGAAAGTCAGGCCATTATTGCTTATGCTTTCCTGGGTATTTCATCCTGCTTTAAAATAATTGGGGATTTTTGGAGGTTTTGGTTTGGGTTTTGGGGTTTTTTTTGACAGCTGTTTAATTTTGTAATATTTGGGGTTCAGATATTACAGGTTAAAAGAGTTTAAATTAATTTAAAGGAGATTTTTTGAAGTGAGGATGTATTTATTCTTAGATAATTTTTTAAGGGGTTTACAGTGTTTGAATCCCTGAGTTCAGGCAGAGGAGAACCTGTGTTGGCTGGCACTGCCACAGTAACAGGAAGGAGCCAAAGCATGGACAGCAGGGAGAGGAGAATCCTCTCCATATGCCAGGGATGTCCAGGATCAGCTGAGGACGTTGCGACTTCTGTGCCTGGGTCCTGCAGATGCCATTCAGCTGACAGGGACAGGTGACTTCCTAAACCCATGATGGAGAATGAATGTACTTCACTTTTCCATGGTTTCAGGATCCTGCAAATGTTGTCCTCAAAAATATTCAGAACATAGTTATATATACATGTATGTTTCTATGTGTGTATATATATATATATTTTTTTTTTGCAAATTTACCTGAGTAAGATTGAACCATTTGATGACTTCTACAGAAATGTGTTGGCAGTGGGGTGATCTGGCACTGTACCTCCAAAAGCTCTGCTAGACCCAGAAAAATCTCCAGTTTGCTCCCTGCAGCTTCTGTCCTGCAGGTCTCTGCAGCCAGCACATAAACTGAGCACTTGGAGGTATCATAAAGCAAATGGAATTTAATAGCAAAGTGACTAGCAGGGGGTTGCTGTACTGGTGCTGTTATTCTTTTTCACATTTCATTAATTGAGAAGTTCAATTTCTGAATTTCAGTTAAACTGCTGCGAAGCCCTCCCTGCAGTGCACGCTGTCGTGTAATTTGGGACCTTGCATTTAAGTTTCATTTACATGTAAGAGAACACAAGAGGATTGTATGGGAAATGCTCTGTCTTTTCAAAAAGCTTTTAGGTATCAGTGATGGATGAGATGTGAAGAACAAGGAGATCAGACCGTTGTGAATCCCTGGGTTTAGTGTGTCCTGCAGGAAAAGGGGTGAGGTGTTGGGAATGCTGACAGAGCCCCTGCAGTGGCCTCCTTGGGTCAGTCCCTGGTGTTCCCGTGCTCTGAGAGCCATTTCAGTGCATGATGAGGATGGAGATGGGGTTGAAATAAAGTTTTACATCCCAGGAGGGACTGCTGCTGGTCCAACCACTCCTGCCAGTGCCATGCCACAGTGACAATTCAGAACCAAGATGCCCTCAAAACGTGGGGTTGTATCTCCTTACTCTCCTCCTTTTTCTTGGCAACAGGTCAGAAAATATCCCAGTGCCTCAGAGCACAGTCCAGGACTGGCTGTGTGCTTGCATCTTTAGTAAGAGGTGTTCTTTCAGTCAAAGAAAGGCAGAGATTTAAATGCTTCCTTGCAAGAAATATTCCAAACACCTTGTTAAAATGTGACCAAAGCAGCAATTCCGTCCTGAACAAAGACCTCCGTGTTTTGTTTAAGCATGAGAGAATTTGGGATGACTGAATGAACTGCTGGAAAACAGCAAAAGAATCAGATTAAAAACCTTGAAATGAATGCAGTCTCGTACCAAGCTATGAAAATTCATCTTGGCGCTTTGCAGCTGAAAACATTCATTTTCCAAGTGTTTTCCTTTGTGTCCAGGACAGGCTTGCTCCGTGATGACTGCAAGGCTCATTTACAAATCACAGTTACCTTGCTGCAGTCAGGTCTCTGGATGCACCTTCCCAAGCTATGGAAACCACATCAAAGATTCAGGGCTGGGAAGCCCAGTTAGGAAGTGTGCAGTCATTTACAGGTGAATACTCTGGCATATGTTCAGGGCCTGAAACATTTCTGAAGTGATACAAGCTTAAAATAAATCGATTCAACTTTAAATTACGAATCCCTGTGAGGGTGGGGAAGCCCCGGCACAGAGTGCCCTGAGAAGCTGTGGCTGCCCCCATCCCTGGCAGTGTCCAAGGCCAGGTTGGAGAGGGTTTGGAGCAACCTGGGATAGTGGAAGGTGTCCCTGCCCATAGCAGGAAAGAAGCTGTGGCTGCCCCCATCCCTGGCAGTGTCCAAGGCCAGGTTGGAGAGGGTTTGGAGCAACCTGGGATAGTGGAAGGTGTCCCTGCCCATAGCAGGAAAGAAGCTGTGGCTGCCCCCATCCCTGGCAGTGTCCAAGGCCAGGTTGGAGAGGGTTTGGAGCAACCTGGGATAGTGGAAGGTGTCCCTGCCCATAGCAGGAAAGAAGCTGTGGCTGCCCCCATCCCTGGCAGTGTCCAAGGCCAGGTTGGAGAGGGTTTGGAGCAACCTGGGATAGTGGAAGGTGTCCCTGCCCATAGCAGGAAAGAAGCTGTGGCTGCCCCCATCCCTGGCAGTGTCCAAGGCCAGGTTGGAGAGGGTTTGGAGCAACCTGGGATAGTGGAAGGTGCCCCTGCCCTTGGAATTATTCCATATATACTCCAATCAACAGGTATTTCAGCTCAAGGCCAGGCTTCCAGGTTTTTCCTTGGTGTGCTTCAAAGAAGGACCAACAGGGCTAAACCCAAAAAAAGAAACGTGTTTCTCTGTTACATTGAAATTCTTTCTGTCACCTGCACCTCTTCCCTGTAAAAATTCAGCGTAGGTTTATTCCTGAGCAGGTGCCCATCTGCTGTGACAGAGGTACTTGGGATACACTTCCTTTGCAGGATCAAGAAGGGGTGGCCTGGCAGAGGTCACTTGCTCACTCAAGCATGAAGAACCCCCATGGCACAGTTACCAAAACCTGAGGGGTTTATTTATTTCAATACATTTATTTATTGTAAGACTCCCAGAGGGTGAAATGGTTTTGTTTCGTTTGTTTAATAGCCTGGACTGATAGACATGGTTTAAAAGCCAGCTACATACCGGGCCAGCGTTCGTCCCACACAGACTCCCACGGGATGAGTTATCCGAGAGCCTCCCTGCCAGACCCCAGGCACACATCTGAGCACGCAGATGGGCCTTACAGGGAGCCCTGGGGTCAGCGGACGGCGGCTGCAGGAGGCCACTGGGAGAAGTAAATTCCTGAGCTGAGGATGTTTCACAGCGAAAGCAGAGCTTACACTCTCCAGATGTTCCAGTTCAGGGCGTGTCAGGAAAAGCTCTCTGGCTGTTCTCAGCTGTCAAGATAGTGCTCAGAGGAGGGGAAGAGCGAATTCCTGGGGCAGCCTGGGGCCGAGCTGTGCTGTCTCACTGCTCCAAAGTGGGGGGCTTGGGGTCACAGCCTCGGAACCTACACAGGAACCCACACCTGGAAACAAACATGGAATGCACTGGCCGTGCATTTCATGAGGAAACTCTGCAGGTTTGGTTTTCCTTCCCAAAGCTGGGGGACGCACTGGGCAGAGCCTTTCTCCCACAGCTCCATTGCATCCCACCGTGTTTTAGCCCAGGAAAGGTTCCCTTTCCACACAGCTACGCATCCCCCTCAAGCCCCTGCTCCTGGCTTGGTGCAGCACCTCCAGGGCTGCCCTCAACTCCCTCCCCACGCTCCCCTGGGATCCTTGGCCCAAGCCAGCCTATCTCAACAATGCTTGCTGCACACTCAGAGGGAGCTTTGCTCCCATTTAGTTCCCGTTTCTCTCCAGGTAATTTTTCCTTTCTTGCTTATTTTTCAGTCTCAGCAGTGTTATCAGCAAGCTCAAGCCCCCTGTCACATTGGTTCAAGGAACACAAAGCAGGAGGAGCTCTGGGACCATTTGTCCATGACTCCAACTTCCCCCTTCAACAAAAAAAGAAAGAAAAAACATTGGTGAAATAATATTTCCCATGAGATTGTGTTGCTCTTTCTCCTGCTGGTGCCCTGAGTACGGAGATGGGTTTGTTGCCCCAGCTTCCACTGTGGCTGGTGCTGGGTCCGCGCCTTTGGTCTC
>NW_008236761.1:943671-947163 GCF_000691975.1 Corvus brachyrhynchos | reverse complement strand
GGCTGCTGCTGCCCCAGCCACTTGGGCTCTGATCCCAGAGGTTCCAGGGGGAGAATTGCTTCAAACACTCAGGGGGAGAGAGGTTCCAGTCAACACATCTTCGAAAATCCTTCAGTGGAAAACTGGGAGACAGTTCCTGCTTGATCCAAATGAAATTTTAAAATATTTTACTGGTAGACTTTCTAGAGGAAAAAAAGAAGGAAAAAAAAACCCCCAAAACCCGGATAAAAATATAGTTCTGAATTTGCATATCTACATGATTACAGAATCACTCGCAGATGTGTTTGAATATCAGGTTGATTATTACAAAACCCAGTGGGTTATTCATTCCTGCACCTGTTTCTGTAGCAAGCACATTCTCCCTTGAGTCAGCACTGATCCACCTGGCTGATGAACACTAAGTACCATGAAATATTTGGCAGGGAAGAGGAATTACTCATGAAGACTCTGGCTTTGACAGCACTTTCAGACCCTGCTACTCCCTGTCTGCTCCCAAACGGCCAAAAGAGACAACGTGACTCAGGCACTGGGCGGGCCTTCCTGCCTATCAAAAATAACATTTTAGTCCATGGCTTAAGGGAAAACAAGATGCCCTGAAGAAAAGAAGGCTGCTAAATGATTCGAGTGTCCTGCACTCCTGCAACCCCAGCTGGAAAACTGCACCTCCACAAGTCAAGGAGTTGGTAAACTGAAGAAAATTCAGAAAAGCGCTCTGAGAGTGAAAAAAGATTTAAATAATAAACTTTCCAGTGGAGGAACTTGGTCCTTTTGAGCCTAGCAAAGGGAGGGGGCTCCTGCTCCCCTCCTGAGTACGAACACAGGCTCGCAGACAAGGCTATAATGAGATCCAGGGCTTGGGAGCTGAATCCAGACAAATTCAAGCTATAAAATAAGACACATATTTTTAACAGTGAGGGTAATTAACCAGCACAGCAACCCAGCAAGGCATTATGGCAAAGTCTCCTTCTTTGGAAATCCTTAAATCAAACTCAGATGTGTTTTCTAGGAGCTGCTGTACTCCAAGCAGGAAGGAGCCTGGTGCTGGGTGTCAGGCAGGAAGGTGGTCGAGAGGATCACAGTGGCCCATCTGGCAGGATGAACCAGCAACTCCAATCATTCTTCTGGAACCAACCAGATTCTCCAGGGAGAATCAAGAGAAAGCTTTGCCATGGGAACTGGGAGTTGTTGGAACAGGGAGAGTGGGAAGGTCCAGCAAAGCATGTAGGGAGAGGCTCTGACTTTTATTCAATCAGCTGATAGGGCTTGGTCAGCTCTCACGAGCTCGTCTGGAGCTCTTTACAGCTCTATCCATTCATCTAACAGAGTACTTCATCTCCTGCCAAAGCCAGCTTCACTTGTCGTGGAGGATGATTGAAGGAGTCGTCACAAGCTCGGCATTAGGGAACGCAAAGGGACAGAGAGGCAGGCTCACAGTGAAGATGAGAGGAAGCTGAAAAACACGGAATGGTGAAGGACAAATGGGACAAAGTTGATTTATGGGATGAATCCAGGGATATATTTAAATACCTAGGGATTGGGTATTTATGTGACTGCAGAATTTTGACTCACAGTTATGATACAACCACTCCTTTAGTCTGTCCCCTAACATACATTAATACAGGATAAGGTGAGAAAAGTGGATGTGGACCTCAAAACAAATAGAATAAGCAGTTTTTAAGCAGTGCGAAGACACACATAAATATATTTAAAGCATAATATTTAAAATCAGTCCGTTTTCAAAAAAGTTTATTTTTAGAAGTAACCCTGGTAATATCACAGGATGATTTTTATATATGAGCAGTACTACTGAAATGTTTGGGCAATCAATAGCCAAGGTTTTATCCAATCAATTAACCAATAACAACATAGATAAATTAGTCATCCCCTTACCAGATTAAAGACTCGTTTCCCTAAAACACAAAAAGCTGTACAAAAAAGCATAATTACATGACCTTCATCTTCTAAATATTCTAAATAAAATGTTAACAGACCTTAGGGTCACTCAAAGCAGAATACACATCTTCCCAGCCCATGCCAAATGTGCCTCATTGCCAGCTGGTTGCTTTCCAAATAGTGTAATATCAAAAAGACAGAAAAGCCCTAAGAATCTTCCCAAAATGTTGGAAATAATTACTTCTGAAGTATGTCCCAATCCCTACATTGAGTAAAATACCGAAATAAAAAATCTTATTTACAAGCACGTGCATTCGACATTAATATATTTCCAACCATACTCACATACTTACAGAAAGGTATTTTTCCTATAATCCACTCTAGGCTCACCCATATTTTTGTAATATGACCCATATTTGTAGATGTAGAGGAATTACAGGAAAACAGAACACAGAAATGCATGTATTGGGGAAAAAAACCCCCCACCTTTGCAATGTATGTTTCTCATCACACAAAAATCCCCGGGCACGTAAATAAATTTTAAAAACCCCCACTGAACACCAAAAATCCTTGTGCTGTGAAAGAGGCTTTGCTAAGGCAGGCACTAAATTGCCACTGACAATCAGTCACGAGCCTGCAGAGGAGCAGGAGAACCTGAAGAAACGCGGCTCTTTGTAACAGGAAATGAAACATTAAAATGCGGGAAAAGCCCAATGGCTTTGCTGCTTCCAGGAGATGTGGCAGTGAGATGTTGAACTGGAGTCCTTAACCCCCCCGCCCCCTCCTTTTTGCAGTACTCCAGTGTTTTGGAGGAGCACACAAGCCTACAAACCCATCCCACAGCTTGTTTCCTCTCTTTAAGGAAGAGAAGATCCACACACGCACAGGAATGTTTATTTTGGCAGGGTTTGTTGCACTAATCATTTACATTTGAAATGATGGGATTTCTACCTCGCCAAAAAAAATCAGAAAACCCAACCCACAACCAAAACCCAACCGGACCCGAAGCAGTGAGTTTTGCGAATGAAGCATTTCACAGCTGATGCTGACAGAAGGCACAGCATTACTGGAGCACCGAGTGCAGGGACCAGTGCCAGAAGCTGCCTGTGGCCTGTGCAGGACACCACGGCACACACGGGGCTCACATCCCACTGCCGAGCACCTGCAGCCATCCAGAGGGCTACTGAGCCTGCTTTCCACATGAAACAGAGTTCTGCGGAAGCATGCACTCGGGACGAGCCCAGCTCACACGCCATGAGCGCTCTGCCCAGAGCCAGCCCTCCCCGGTGCTCCTCGTGTCCTTCCTCCTTTCACAGCTCCTGGGCTTTTATCTCCCGCCAGCCAGCGGGCAAGTGTTTGATGTTGGCACACAATCAACACTGGAGGTGGTTTCCAACTGCTTTCCCTTCCCAGACTCCAGTGTTCAGACCTCACAAAGCCCAGGAGCCCTTCGGATTGCTTAGGAACTTGGCATTAGGGACTTTCTTTCCAGGATCTGAGGGGAGCCTACAAGAGAGCTGGGGAGGGACAGGGGACAGGGGCCTGGAGGGACAGGACAAGGGGGAATGGCTTCCTATTGCCAGAGGGAAGGTTTAGATT
>NW_008236761.1:935576-943521 GCF_000691975.1 Corvus brachyrhynchos | reverse complement strand
CAGGAATGGGACTGGATGATTCTATGATGATTCTACCATTTGGATGGGGTTTGATAGGGTTTAATTCAGCCCTGAATCACAAAAATGATCATCCTCTGCAAGCATCCTTCTGCACACAACGTAGAAAACAATCTGCTTAGTGCCCATGGCGCAGTCTGTGTGTGTGGGGGTGTGTTTACATATATATACACATATATAAAAAATTATGTTTTTACTAAGAAAATGAAACAGGTTTTTGTGTTCTCACACTTGGTTTTCTGACGGAAAAGAACTCAGGCTGGGGAATTTTGGATGCAAGCAGGGCTAAGTGCTTTTATTGAGAGCAAAGCAAAAGGTCTGAAAGTGAATCCTGAAAATAAATCAGTATAAAAATATGGTGCTGGAAAGATAGCTGTGGGCACTGGCAGGTGAAAGGGACAGGAGGTGACGACTGCGGCTCTTGGTGTAATGCACTGACACCTCATCAAACCCCTGGCAGACCCTGATCAAAGGTTTATTCAAGGAGCAGCCCAGACAAACCACTTCCGTTCCTTCCCTGATTTACACGGGCGCTGTGGTCTGCACAAGAACGCACCGCCAGCCTTGGGGAACAGCCGAGGGCGGCTGCTGCCACTTTCCGTGCTCCTCCCACAGCCTCCCACCTGCGAGCGCAGAGCTCCGTCCCTGCGGATCTGGCTACACGGAGGAGCTGGGTTGTTGTGACGAGTTCAGGATAGCGTCCCTGATGTTTGGCGAAGTGTTACCAACTTAGAAGGTTAAGGTAAGAAGGTTCTCATTGGGGTGGCTTGTCAAAAGTGGGTTACGCTGGAGAACAGAACAACGCAGACTCCGTGAAGGATATAAACACCAGAACTTGGGGAAGAAGGGCAAGTAGAAGTACAAAAAACCAGAGTTGATAAAGCCTTTTTCAGTGGAAAATAATCTTTAGACCATACCTCAACATTTCAAAGCAAAGCGCTGGAAACTGCCTTTAGATTATTCTCGCTTTAAAAACAAACAACCCCCCACCAACACCCAGGAATTTTGTTTGATGACCGTCCTCTGAATTCAGGGACACGTCAGATCCTTCGTACTGAGCAAGGAAACAGAGTTCTTTTGTGAATCAACAAGTTCCTGGACTTTGTTCTTGAATCTGCGCCCCTCATGTGCTACGAGATCAAAGTGATCTTTTATCCTGTGAATTCACATTGGCCCAGGATATTTACTGACACTCCTCAGACACGGTTTCAGGGAGAGCAAATTGTGTTTCCCTGGTTTACCCCTCTTAGTGCGGACATCAGGGCCATCTCCTGGCCATTGCAGGCGCTGGCGGAGCAGCAGTAAAGGGAAAAAAAAAGTTTTGAAATCGAAGCTGTGAAGCCTGTCAGGAATTATTTGCTCCCCAATACCCGCCTAGGATTTGATCTCCAAAGTACCAAGGAAAACTTTTATCATCTTTGACCTAAGAACTGTCTCTTGCATAGGATTTCTTTCTCCTCCTTAAAGTATAATCCAGCTAGAATTCTTTTTTTTTTTTTTTTTAACCAGTGTATTGCAAAACCAAAAATGCTTGCAAGTTAATTAGTTACACATTCCTTCTCAGGCTTAAATACTTCGTGTCTACACCCCATAGAAAAGCACTGATAGCACCCAGAATTTTATTGTACCCCATGGCCCAATTTTATTGTACCCTCTGAGCTGCCCTCTACCCCTTCTTCTGAACCGGGCTCAGCTGAACCGAGCTGTGTTCAACCGATCCGAATCTCATGGAGCTCAGACGAATGGAGCTGAGCCGAGCTGAGCCGAGCACAGCTGAGTTCAGCCGCACAGAGCCGAGCCAGCCGAAGTGAACCGAGTTAAGCTGAACCCACTCAAGCTCAGCCGAACCAAGCCGAATCTCACAAACTCAGCCGAACTGAGCCAGAGGAAGCGAGCTCAGCCGAATGGAGAAGAGCTCCGCTGAACCGAACCCAGCTCACACGAACACAGGCGAGCTCAGATGAACCTACTCGAACCAAACCGAGCTGGGTGACCTCAGACGAGCTCAGACGACCCCGGCCAAGCTCAGCCAAGCTGACCCGAGTTCGGCCGGACCCCAAAAAGCCCCGCTGAACTGAACCGAGCAGAACCGAGCTCAGCCGAGCCCAGCCGAACTGAAATTCAGCCGAACTTGCATTTCCTGATGTGTAAAGGGACAAGGACTCTGCTGAATCCCAGCACACGAGCGAGAACAGCAGCAAAAGCTCCACGTGAAGTTGATTTACCCCCTTGGAACCAGCCAACATCACAAAAGGCAAAGACACCGACAGATAAGCAAGATTATTTATTTTCTTCCACCACTCCTTGGTGGCTTTATAAAAAATACATTAATGACACCTTGAACATGTCCCACAGCATTCCCAAACTTCGAACCGCTGGGATCGCACAGTGATTCCAACACATTCCAGTGGCAAGCGCTTCGCCCGGGGAGCTGCTCTGGCTGCTCTCGTGACCATTAATTAGCGCGAGCGCAGTCACTGCCTAATGAACTCCTGCCCGACCCTGCACTGCCGTTCGTAGCCGTGCTGAAAGGAATGAGAGGAGGTGTCTTTACAAACAAGACAGTCATAAAGCCAGATACCGACAGGTGAAAGAACCGACCGAGAAGCGCCGAGTTCAGCCAAGGGGAGCCGGGCTCCGCTGATAGGACTCCCCTTCCCCCTCAAGATGGGACCTTCAGTCCAGCCCTTAACCCAGTTCTTGAGGTGGATTTTTAAAGAGGAAACTGGAAACTTTGCTATGACTTGCTCTGTACCAAGGGTGAAGGGAACTGCCACAGCTGCTCCTGGGAAAGAGAAGAGCGATAAGCGCTTCCAGTGATTGTGAATGGGTGTCACTGAGGGCAAGAACAAGAAGGATGTGAGATATTTGGGAGAGACTGCCTGATTCTGGGGTTGGGAAAAGACAAGACACAGCTCTAAGTGCTGGTGGGGAACTGAGCAAGGAAATGGGACAGACCTAAAAAGGAGCAGATATGGATAGGGCAGGAGGAAACTTCTGGTGTACAAACCATAACAGCTAAAAGAGGTGTGGTTCTGCCAGAAAAACAAACTAGTGGTGGGGTGGATGGAATGATAGGAGAACTGCAGGTTCCTGCCTCCTCTTCCCAGTTGCTTCCCAAGCTTCACCTTTAAAGAATAGCTGATGAGTCCTGGCCTAGAAGCAATTAGTTCCACATAACAGGGCTGAAGACAATATCTCATCTACTGCTGTATCCTTAGGGCTTCAAAGGTGGGGAGGAAAATTACAGTGGGGAGAAAAATGTAACCCAAAAGTGAGAACAGAAATGGAAAATTTTTGAAAAGCTGCCTTGATGTCCTGGAGCCATAGCTTCAGAGGGGAGAAAGAAGACGTCTTAGACTAAAAGCCAGTGTTTCAGTGGCTGACAAACCTAACAAAACAAAATCCAAAAAGCAAGATAAAATAAATGGGATTAAAAAGAAAATAATTCTTTTTAATACTTGGGAGAAAGAAAAATAGAAACTTTATAATCTGAAATTTATATTTATTGCTAATGAAAGCTTAAAATATCTGTGCCTGAGAAGACTAACTCAACAGGGATTTTGCATAATGGTAATTCAAAAAGCAGAAACAGACCCCAAAAGTCTCACCAACAGGCCCAGCAGGTAGGCAGGTTTGGCATTTTCTTTATTGTGCTGCAGGTGTATTCAAGACATCTCTCCTCTTTGTTTGACAGAAGCAAGAAAAAAAACTCTTACCAAAACAGGATGTTTCCTTTCCAGTCTATCAAGTAGCTACACACCACCAGCTAGCTATCCACATTTTAAAATCAGCTGGAGAACTTGCATCCCAGAGACCTGGGGACTGTCTGAGGAGAACTCTGGCCAGCTCTGTTAATTGTTAACCGTCCCTGGAACAGCAGGGATGCTGGAGGAGGATGGAAGAGTTCCAGTGTCCCAGTAGTCAAAGAGACCAACCTGGTCAAGCCAGGTCACTCTTAGGCAGTGCTGTGAGTGATGTCCTTTTTTGAGGGAAGTGTGATTTGAAGGATAAAGGCAGCTACACATCTGTGATTTACAGTGAGGGTGGTCATGCACCACATCCAAATACTGAATGGGCTTTCTTACTGCAAGAGATCTGTCTGGAGCCAGCAGGGAGCCCAGGAGCCCAGGGGCCCTGAACTGAGCCTCTCCGAGAGCAAGAAACATGGATGAGGCATGAGACATGCAGATCCAGCTCTCTGGGCATCCAGCTTGGGTTTTTCTCCAACATTACACTGTCTGGCAGGAAAGTGATAGCCAGAAGGTTTGTGTTGTGCACGGCTATCAGGAATGCACAGCCTCCAGTGAAATGCATGGGACACTGGGAAGGAGCTCGCCTTGTCCTCCTTCCACTGTGTGAAGTTCCAGCCTTGGCCAGGAACTTTCTCCAGCCACAAACCCTTACTTTTCTGTATCATTTTGGATGATGATGATGATGATGATGATTATTATTATTGAAGCAAATGTTAATGCTCTGGATCCCAGCAATGTGATCATCAGCTGCCTTGGCAGGCTAACGGGTTTGAAATCATTGGTCCCATCCTCCAGACGTTTTGTCTTATTTCTGTGGGATAGTGCAGTGCTGACAAAAGGGACTGGGACATGGATTCCTCACTGCAGGGCTTGCACAGGCATTGGCCTTCCCCCCTCTCCCGAACTCACCCATCAAACTTGGCACCCAGTTATTCGGTATTGCAGAGAAGTGTGTGGTGCAATCACATCATGGATTCAGGTCCACGACCTCTCAGTGTCTAAGGATTAAACTGTGGCATAAGTAAACAGAGTTGTCGCAAAGGCCTTTTGGAAGACACTTTGACAGTGACTTGTTTCTGTGCAGATGTGCAGGTAAGAACAAGGGACTCTGCTGTGGAGGGTGGTGTGCCCTTGCCAAGAGAGTAAACCCTTGGTGTTACACAGTGGGGGAAGAGATGAGTGTCATACGTAGCCAAAATTGCATCAACCCTGCATCAAAAGAGGTAGCAGGGGGGTTCTGCCAGGGGAGGGAGACTTCTGCCCCTCTCCCCTGCTCAGGTGGGACCCCACCTGAAGAGCTGCCCCAGCCCTGGGGTACAGCACAAGAAATATGCGGAGCTGTCGGAACAAGCCCAGAGGACAAGCCCAAGCTGCTCCAGGGCTGGAGCCCCTCTGCTCTGGAGCCAGGCTGGGGAGCTGCGGGTGCTCACCTGGAGAAGAGAAGGCTCCAGGGAGAGCTCAGAGCCCCTTCCAGGGCCTAAAGGGGCTCCAGGAGAGCTCGAGAGGGACATGGGATAAGGGGTGGAGGGACAAGACAGGGGGAATGGCTTCCACTGCCAGAGGGCAGGGATGGATGGGATATTGGGAAGGAATTCCTGGCTGGGAGGGTGGGGGGGCCCTGGCACAGGGTGCCCAGAGAAGCTGCCTCCTCTCACTCGGCGAGCTGGGAGAGAACACGGGGTCCTGCATGTCCCTGAGCTTGACAGAGATGGATGAGTACAGAAATGGTGAAGGTAAAAGTTCTCCAGCCTTGACCGGTGACATGAGCATGCATTTGTTGGGTGAGTTTATCAGAATTATCTTAAGAAAAGAGACATAAGGTTTCCATGCAGATATTGGATGACTGTCATGCCAAGGGTAGTGGGTGGCTGACACAGCAGAGAGGATGACAGGGCAGGGGGGTGCAAGTTTATACTTGTGGCTTCTTTCAGGCACTTCACTGGGTTTCGGTGCTGGAATTGGGAGAAGTGGAATTGAAGTGGGGGCTTAAAAAACACACAGAACTCAATCAAAAAGGACAAGTTTTGTGTGTGACTGGGTTTAATAGTTTCTTCAGTCCTAAAATTGTTTGCTTACAGTATGTTTTCAGCCTAGAAAAATTATAAGATAGGATGGTTTCAAAGCCTAAACAAACCTCATCGAATACTGGTTTTCATTAATGATTTCTGGGCACTCCAGAAAACATTTCTAGACTTGCCTTGTTCGCAATGGCTCCTTTGATGGTCAGAATTGAATACATCAGGCATAAATATGTGTATTTTTAAGCCAAGTATTTTGCTCAGTAACAGGATGAAATAGTGAAAAAACTTTAAAAATCAGTACTTTGTTTAAGTCTTCCAAACACTCTGAAATTTTCATGTATACAGACTTCTCCTGCCAGTTTTTTTGGAACAGTAAATTTGTGGGGACATGCCTCTGTTACCCTGCAATTTCATGTCCATTTCCATGTCTGTTGTGTTGTTAGTCTGCTTCCTGCTTTGTGGTTTATTTGGGTAAACTGCCTTTTAAAATTGTTTTTGTTACCTTCTGTGAGCATGCCAGAGGCCCTAGGGTGCCAATACATGAGAATATTAATGCTCCTTTTGACTTCTGTGTCCCTCTGCTTGTTTGTGACCTAATCCTGAATCTCTGCCCAACCTGCTGAGCTGAATTTTCTGCGTCCTGACCAGATAAGGAGGAGCAGTGGGTCAAGAGACACTCCAACCAAATACTGACAGAGAAAGTATACCTTTGTGCAGTTATAAACATTGGATGTCGTTGCTGGATCACCCAAGGCAGTGAATGTTCCATGCAGGTTAGTTTTTCACACCAGTATCTACTTACTTTATCTCTGGTTGTACTTACTTTGCTGGGGTTGATCCAGAGCAGGACATACACAGTAAAATAAGGAAAAGAAACATCACAAATGCAGCAAGGCCGACCCAAAAGGCAATGACGATGGAGTCTGTGGACACAGCACAGTAATTCTGTCACTGCTACCATGGCAAAAATAAAACACAGCAAGATGATTTACCATCTCTAATAAAGGTGTGCCATTTGATTCACTCAGTTTCTCCTTTTAGAGAGAGAGGACTCTAAGTGCCAATTTGTTAAAGGTCTCGGGAGCCTCCTAATAGTTAATGGTAACAGGAATGAGGGAGGGGTTGGGAAAAGCCTCTAGAGAGTGTTCTGGTGACTAGAACTGTGCAGATATTTGAATATGGTTCCTTTGACACAACCACAGTGCAGGAAGCAGTGTGGTGCTCAAGCCTGAGCTGTTACTGCCAAATCCTGCAGGATCTTTAAGGAGAGGCCCTCAGGGAGGGAATTCCAGCCTTGAAAGCATTTTATACCAAGAGAAATAGCAAGGGAAGTTTGTTGCAAAGTGCCTGTGACTCTCCCAGGACATCAGTGCAGTGGAAGAGAATGTGCCCCTTGCCCTGTTCAGCTGCAGTGCCTCTGCAACCACCATAAAATACTGCAAGACGCTGCCTGCTTTACCAGGAGCAAATGGTTTATTTAAGGAACGAGAGGATTCCCAGTGCCAAAGTGTGGCCACAGTTGGTTTAGTGGGAGTGTGAGGTGGCTGGGGGAGCAAAGGGAGCTGCTCTTTCATGAAGGCTACAGTGCTGTGCCAATTATTGCCTGAGCCGTGGGCTCACTGAGGGAGGGGATGAATCCACTCCTGCCCCCACAGCACATTTGGCCACTGTTTCAAAAATGCTCCTTCCTGGGATCTCTGTGGTGGTGGCCTTGGGAAGTTTGGGTGCTCTGCCCTGGATTCACAGCCGGCGACTCACTTCAGAGGAGGTGAAAAAGAAGGGTCACTGACTCCAGAGACAAATATTGACCAAGATAAAATAAATCTTCCCTCTGAAAGGACAGAAACATTGTGTTCTTTGAAACAAGTCCAGTATGTTTGATTGAGTGTTTCTTTGTGAAAAAGTTCAGTATGTGTCGGCATTAAAGCCACAAAGAGATTAAGGGAATTAGCCCAGCTCCTTTTAAACACAAAACTAGAGCTGGTCCAGCTGCGCCCTTATCAAAAACCTGAGTTTTGGCTGTGCTACTGAGAAATATCAATGGGGAGGGGCAGCTTATTTTATTCTTCCTCTGTTAATGAAAGTTTCAATGAGCTTTAGTTCAGAAGATGCTAAATTAGCACATGAAGCCTGATGCTCTGACCCGCTCTT
>NW_008236761.1:932996-935535 GCF_000691975.1 Corvus brachyrhynchos | reverse complement strand
ACCCTCTCTTCCCAAACTTATTATGGGAAAAAGCAACAGGGTGCTACTGGCCAACCACAGCTCCAAAAAGCAAGCTCGTGGCCCAGGGACATTTTGAAAAGCCCAAAGTTTTGAAAGGTTCCAAGCCACTGGGACAGAAATTAAGAGTTTGGATTTATGGCATTCCCTATTAGGGCTATTTTGGCTTCATCTTTTAAAAACAGTTTTAAATACATTTCATGGAATTCACTGAAGCTAAATAAATTGGCTCCAGGTCTCAGGTGGAGCTTGAACCAAAATTTCCTGGGTTCAAATTCCACAATTAGGATTTTTTTTTTTAACTGGAATAACATATTTTACCAATCTATGAAAAGCTTTCCTATTGCTAAATTTTACCATCACTTTTTGTGCATGTGTGTGTGCATGTGCTTAAATAGCTTAGCTAAGCAGTTTGGAGTTCCGTGGTGGAATTTAGGGGGTAATAATCTGTCCTAACTTTAAAATAAAGAGAATCAGAGGAGCTGCTCATAACCTGCCTGGTCCCAGCAGCACCAAATGTTGCTCTATAGCATTAGAGAGCAAGATTTTCTACATGGAAGGCTGTGGATATTCACACCACTTTCTTTAAGATGTGGTGCTCTAAGTTTGGAGGCAATAAACCTTTGACTGATCTGAATGCACAGAAAAGCTTTTCTAGAGGTGGTGCAGACTACATTTCTGCTCCCTTTTCCTATTGCTGTCCAAGCAAGCGAAGCACAAGCAGCTCCTAACACAGGCCAGTTCAACCTTCACCATCAGAAAGGCATTGTTAATGAGAAAGACATGAAGATATTCTGAAAGGCCATCACATTTTCCTGTATTATATAATAATTTCACTGCAATAACCTTGGGAAAAACAATTTTAATCTCTGAAACCACTTCTGAACAGTTGCAGCCATCTTCAGTAAACTAAACAGCAGTGAGTAAAGCCCGTAACTTTGTTAATTAACTGAAGATACAACCACAGGTAGAGGCTTGACAGAAATCTAGGGAAAACACTGCCTGGAGCATAAGTGACTCCAACACACCCTACCTGCTCTTCCTTGGTCTTTGTCAGTCCATCCACTGCCCTCAGTTAATTTACTGTGACGTAGCTTGTCATTTTATCTTAGCAAAACCTAACCAGTGCAGTTACATTAGAAAACCCCAAATTATTTGCCACTATAAGTACCCATAAAAAGACACTGCTGTTCCACTGTGCAAAGCCAGGTGTGAAATGGAACAAGCTATTGCAAGGCGAGTTGGGTGAATGCTACTTCATATCCTTTGAAAATAAACTGCAAAGCCCGGCAGAATCAGTTTCCACAGGAGTAAAGCATTTTCACAATAAGGGATATTATTACTTTATTAGTTCAGCAGCGCTAAATCAAAGGAGGAAAGGTAAAAAAATATGTTTGCAGCTTGTTGCTCCTGGCTGGTGGAAACATATTATTTCCTTTACTAAAGCTCTGCATGTTTACCAGTTGCAATGTCAGCCTTATCCCAAGATGAAAACATAGTATTTTTATGAAAACCTCTGCTCTTTCAGCAAACGTGGTGACAATAGCACACAGGTAACTAGCACTCCACACTACAGATTTGCAAGTCATCAACTTTCCCCTTAGCAAATGACTCAATAAAAATCTATCCTTCTAAAGAAGAGTTAGTGTCAGCAGTCTTATAGCTTCAAATACTGTAAGACAAAGCCCAGAGTTAGTGTGTTAGTAATTAGCCAGCCTGAAGGCAGACACCCATTCACACAATCACGCACTGGCATGGACTCTACTGCAAGGAAACAAAACCAGGTCAGTGAGACAAGCTATGCAACATTTTCCCTGTGCTAGATTAGCACCTACTACTCCACAATACTTACATTTATTAACCTTCAACTTGCTTCCATCTACTGGAATTGGATCTATGTAATCCCAGTAATATTCATAAGACCAGAAATACTCAGAGGAGTTTGTTCTGTTAGCCATGTCAGTGGTGCCTTTTAAGCCAGCTCAGAACTCCGACCCACTCCTGTGCTTCATTGTACTTCAGCGCCCTCAGAAAGAGAATTGCACAACTGATGTCTGTGCCAATCACTCCGGGGTCCCGCAGCTCAAGGACTGCCTTGGGACTGAAACCATCTAGCAGCAATGAGTATTAGTGTACGGCAGAGATGTAAAAGCAGCCCTGAAAATGCAATGCTTGCTTCCTGCTGGACACTCATGTTATTCCTCAGCATGTTTTAAACTGAGATGGGTGCCATGTAACCTAGGGATAGGGTGGACAAGTGCCAGCTGGGTCACGAACGCTGCCCTCAGAGCAGTGCACTGGTCCTGGGAGCTCCTGAGCACAGCTAGGCTGAAAGACATCCCTGAATGTATCTTGATGGAAAGGGCTGGGGTCTGGAGGGGCCACACAAGGGGTGGCTGAGGGCACTTGACCTATTCAGCCTGGAGGAGACTGAGGTCAGAGCTCACCGGGGGCTGCAGCTCCTCCCGAGGGGCAGCTCCGTTCTCTGCTCCCTGGGACAGGATCCAGCGAACGGCTGGAG
>NW_008236761.1:932623-932978 GCF_000691975.1 Corvus brachyrhynchos | reverse complement strand
TCGTCCCCCGGGCAGGTGGTCCAGGGAGGGGCGGGAGCCGTGTCTGGAGGTGTTTATGTTGGATATCAGGTTTATGTTGGATATCAGCACCCCAGAGGGTGCTGGGCACTGCCCAGGCTCCCCAGGGAATGGCCCCGAGGCTGCCCGAGCTCCAGGAGCGTTTGGACCCCGCTGCCAGGGATGCCCAGGGTGGGATTGTTGGGGTGTCAGGGGTGCGGGGCCAGGAGTTGGACTGGATGATTCTTGTGGGGCCCCTCCAACTCAGGAGAGTCTCTGAATTAGGTGAGACTTGACAAAACGCTTCATATACAAATAATGTACACGGGTGACCGCACCCTCCGCCCTGTCTCGCTGA
>NW_008236761.1:926515-932317 GCF_000691975.1 Corvus brachyrhynchos | reverse complement strand
GCCTGCGGCGGCGGCCGCCAGCGTCGCCGTGGACCCGGAGCGGAAGGTCTCCAAGCTCCCCGGCGAGTGCGGATGGTGAGGGCCGGTCCTGGCTGAGCGCAGTCCCGGGGGAGTCGGGGGTTCCCGGGGGAGGCGCTGAGGACAGGCCCGGTAAAGGGCCCGCGGTGCTCGTGTACCCCCCAGAGCCCCTGGAACGCTTATCTGGGGTGGTCTGCACAAGGTGCTTGAGGGACTTCTCACAAGGACATGTCATGATGGACAAGGGGAATGGCCTTAGGATGAAGGAAGGCTGGTTTAGATGAAATATTAGGAAGAAGTTTTTCCCTGTGAGGGTGGGGAAGCCCTGGCACAGGGTGCCCAGAGAAGCTGTGGCTGCCCCTGGATCCCTGGAAGTGCCCAAGGCTGAGTTGGACCGGGCTTGGAGCAAGCTGGGCTAGTGGAAGTGTCCCTGCCCATGGCAAGGGGTGGAACGGGATGAATTTTAAGGTCCTTTCCTCAGTGTAGTGACTCTATTGGTCTTGCTGAGGTCAGCCCGAGGAGCTGTTGCAAATTCAGGATGAAAGATGAGTGCTCGTAATTTACACTGTGTAAAGCAAGAATGAATGCTCTAAAAAATTCTAATGCATGAATTTTTTTAGCAAAGGGATGGCAAGAGGTGCTTCCTTTTATTTTCTCCTGAATAAATGTTATTTCTTGCTTACAGCATGGTAGAAACCTTATTCTGCTCTGGCTGCTCAAGGACACTTGGCAGCATCTACAGGTGCACCTCAAGGCATCTCGACTACAAGAGAGATTTGTTCTGTTTCAGTATTGACTCTGTTGAAAGGTAAATGCAGAATGTTTATGGATCAGCCTACCAGCTCCACTCATCAGGCATCACACTGAGGGTGCTCCTGTTACATCTCTGACAAGTCTAGAGGTAGCTGTTTCTGCTGCTCTGTCCCAGAGCTGCTTTCTGCATTGCTGCCGTTGGCATCATAGTGCTCAATTGTGAGGAACATCACCTGTGTTAGGCAAATCCTAGAAAAAAAACAAAAAAAAAATACCAGGTTTGCCTTTTGTATGAGATGTTGCATTCCAGCCAAGAAAATATCACCAGGTGCATAGCACAGGGGGGTTCCTTCTCATTTGATCAGAAGAGGACACAAGCCAAGCACCAGATAGGCCTGGCTGGAGCCTGGTAGAACTTGGGGTGGGTCTGACCTGTACTGGCCACATCTGCTTTGTCCTTGCAAAGGCAAATCTGGCAGCTGAGTATGTGCTTGAGACTCTCGCTCAGCCATCTTAAAATCTGTCTAGGAAATGAAGGTGTGCATGGGTTTTATTGGTTTATAGCACCTAAAAGTGGTCTTAAAGTATTCTTTAATAACTATATCCTGATTTAAGGCTCCATGCCAGAGTTCTTTTATGCAAGCATTGTTCTAATAGACAGTGATTGTTCATCTGGCCTAGTTTTAATGTCTCTGTTTTTTTCTGAAGTTCCCATTTGTTTCGCTGTATTGCTGTGGATGTTCACCCTTGTACTCTGGACAGTGGTTTTGTTTTGTTTTTTTTCATTCCACAGCCATGATACTTTGTTTTTTCCATGGCAGTAAAATTCTCTAAAGCACTGACCTGGCCACAGAATGGCAGCACTTTCCTGGGCAGTAATGCCACTTCTCCCAGCCAGCGCTGCTGTGCTGTTCTCGGTGTCTGTGCAATTTTCCACTGTATCCTGTAGCTCTGGAATCCACAGCTGTCTCTCAGGGTTCTGGAGGAGTGCTGTATTTGGATTTTTGGCTTCAGAGTGGGAAGTGCATGATCTAAACTGTGGAATCTCAGCTATATTCTAGGAACCCCGGAAAAGCAAGCTGTTCTTGATGAGGAACCTCTTACTCTTGAAAGTCGAGCTGTCTTGCAAGAGGTGCTGCAAAGGGTAAGATTGAACCTTGTATCATTCTTTGTTTAAATCACCTCTGTGAAGTCTTAAGATGCTTCAGTGGTTTCTGCAGAACAGTTTATTTCACCCAGAGCAATTCAGTGCATTGTAACATGTACTGGACTGCTTCATGCCATTGATATCTTGTGTTATGCAAGATTTTCAGCAACTTTTCCTTCAATTTTTGTGGTAATTAGCATTTTCTGTTTATCAAGCACAGCATTGGGTTCCTATTCACGTCTCAGTAATTTGATATGCTGTTTCTAATTAGTTCTGATTCACTTCTCCAGATCTTCACTTAATTTTTGGTCATCTCTCTTCTGCCCTTTGTGCAAATGGACTTAATGCTTTTGCTGTAACTTTGTATTGTAATATTACATCATAAATCAAGTTGATGTTTTACTGTACTAAAATCTTGTGACTGCAGGTAGGGAGAGTTAGGAGCAAATATTGTAAGGAAGTTGACTGTGGAAGCTGAAGGTTGTACAGCAAAAGCTGAGTGTGTGCCTCTGACACTTACCAAGGCTGGAAAAACTTACGGACTGTGGACAGTGAATGTTAGAGTTGGGTGACCTTTCAAAGTGTGAAAGTAGCAGGAAAAGAATCAAATCAAAAGAATTGGTGGTTTGAGATCAGGTTCGAGCCCTTTCTGGCATCCACACTTGCTCTTTATATTGTCAGATTCTGTGTGTGACCCAGCACCTTTCCCTGCTTGGTTGCAGGTAGATACCATATTCAAAGCTCTGGAGACAAGACTGACCACTATTGAGTCCCGTGTGGCTGCTCTGCACAGGCAAGTCTGACAGCAGATACATGGTGAGCTGCAGGAGAATGGTGAACATGAGACTTGTGCCAGTAATCCTGTGGGAACATGGCAGAGACTGTCCAAGAGCAGAGAGCTCTGGGTGCCTGTGCTGCAGGGAAGCAGTGCTGACCGAGGCTGCGTCCCAGCCAAGGAGTTCCTCTTTGTCTCTTAAGAGGATGCCCCAGGGTTTTTTCTTAATAAAGACTTCTGATCAGCCCATCTGTAGACTTCTGGTTTAATGTAAATATTTATTTAAATTTTTGCCTCTGAAAGCAAAGCATTTATCTCCTGGCTTCCCTGCTATTCAGTATCTACTGAACTGGGTGTGCATTTTGCTAAGCTAATAAAAAACCTCTGTGTGATTCTGTAGTGTCCAAAGGAACAACATTAAGTCATTTTTCTTTTTCTTGTCTCCACAGCCTTAGCTTCACTCATGCTCAAAGACAGGAATGACTCAGTAACTATATGGAGTGGTTTGTTTGTTTGGTGGGGGTTATTTTGCAAGGTCAGGGCTAAAATATGATGTAAAAAGGGGCTTTTTTTCAGCATTAGATACAATTCTTTTGCACGAGGTGTTGAAGGTCAGCTGTTTTACAGCTTCAAAAGGAGGAAGCCAAACCAGGCTGGTGGTGGCTTTAAGCAAGGCTTGGTTTAAGTTTGAGCAATTTACTCAGCAGTTTTTTTGTGTTAATGTAGATATTTCAGTTGTGTTTTCTGTGCATTTGGCTAATTGTCAGTGTTTCTCACACAGTATGACTGTCCCACCTCGTGTTTTTCAATAAAAGCAAGCACTTGTAGTATAAAGCAAGAATAATCTCAAAAAGTGTTTTGTGTTTTGTTTTGCTTTATTTATTTATTTTGTTACCCAATACTGCTTAATTTTACTACTGTGAGTTGTTAAGTTTTCTCCAAAAACTCAGAATTAATTTCCCCATTCTGCCTCATTGGTAGGCTCTGTTTCTCTTAGAAAAGCTTCTACCCTCCACCTTCACTGCCCTGTTTTGAAGCAGTGCTCCAGCTTAGCCTGTAGTGATGGGTCTTCTATCCTTTTGCTGTTCAGGTGACTAAAACCTTTTGTTATTGACATACCTGCCAGAGGAGCTTACATTACTCCAGTGTAATTTGTGAGGCAGTTTCTGCTCTAACAAGTTTTTGAATGCTGCTCAACAGCGGAAGACCTCATTCTGGATGTCTGAAGAGAGACATGAAGTACCCTTTAGCTGAAGGTTGGTTCATGTTCGAAGTGGGAGGTTGAATAACCCAATGTTTATCAAGCTGGAGGTGGTGTCTAAGTGGGTCCTTGTCTTTGATAAACTATGAAATACATGGTTTAACTCTACATTTGATAGAAAGGACTAGATTTGCTGGTGACAGGCAGCACATCTAGTTTGAAATGTGCACATGGACGGCAGCAAACTGTGGTTCAGAGCTGGCTCCCTGAAGAGACTCAGCAGCTGAGTCCTTCTGACACTTGTGGTGCATTTCTAACATCTCTGTTCCGTGTCCCTGATACAGCTGCTGTGTCCAGAGAAAACTACGTGCACACATGTGAGAAATGGTTGCTTTTCTCCAGGCAAGCATCTGAATTTCAGGAACTTGAAGAAAAAAACGTCCTGACCCACCTGGAATGATTTGGGTCTCAGGAGGCATCTGGGAGCCTCCTGTTGTGTTCTGGGTGGGGCTGTGGCTATGAAAGGGGAAAAGGAAATGGGGAGAAGGGGGGGGGGAGGTAGAGAAGCAATGACTTGGGCCAGTGACACCATGTCCATGGCAGGTCCAGCCTGTGCTTCAACTTAGTGCTACTCTGAGCCCTCAGTCTGCAGGGAAAGGAACCTTTGGGGAAGCTCTTACAGCTCTAATTAATGCTTTGTGATGATTTTCTGGAAGTAGGCTGTCCATTCTGACCCATTTTCTTCCCTTTCCCTGTCAGATTGTACCTGCTGAAAGGCTGAGGTGAGACCAGGGTCTGTAAAATCTCTGATTGTCTGTGCCTTCCTGAGGCTGAAGCCATGTTTGCTGCCAATGACAACCTAATGGGGGATGCTGAAGACTGAAAACTTTGGGTTTTTTCCCCCTGAATCCCAAGGCTTTCTCAGCAGCTGTGTCCTGTACATCTTTTAAAGGAGTTTCTGGGTTTAGAAAGGTTTTTACATTCTGCAATATTTATCTATAACTGAATTTAAAAGAATAATACTGTATCAATGTGGTGTTAATTAGTTTGTTGGAGTTGGTTAATTAAAACAAATCATTGATAAGGGGTTTGAGCAGCCCTTGGTTGGAGCTGGCAGCTCTTATTTAATTTCTCTTCATTCCTTTAATTTCTTTCAATTAGTTCTTAAGCAATTACTGCAATTAGCATATACAATAAGGAGAACAGCATTTCTGCCCTGCTGGACTGGGAAATCCAAGCCTAGTTCCTTGGAGAAACTGAGGCAGGGGACTGGGAGCTGAGCCTCAGGCTGGGGTTTGACAGTGGGAATTCAGTGAGGAAAAAAGAGGAGAGATCCCCAAAAAGTGGCTAAGGCCAGCTGTGCTGGCTTTGGGTGCTCCCACCCCAAAAAATACTCCTGGTTAAAGGGCACTTGAAGAAGCAATGGGATGTGTTGGGGGGCCTGTGCTGGGACCTCCAAAACCTGGTCAGGGATGCTGGGAAGTGTCAGCTCCGCAGGAACACTCCAGAGGGGCTGTGCTGGGACCCCTCAAATTCCATCCAGAGATGCTGGGCAGTGCTGGACCTTTGGGACGCTACTGAGAGGCTCCACTGCCTGAGCCAGAGCTTTCCCGTTCTGTTCTGTCGTGCTTAACACCGGGCAAGTCATTGTAGCCCCACAGGTTGAAAATCCCATCGGAGCAGTTGGAATCACAGCCGATTACACAGAAGCCAGTCCGGGAGAGGAAATGAGCTGTTCCATAGATTTATTTTTCCCAAAGCGTTTTTCTAATTTACACCAGAACCTCTCCTCTCCCCCCAGATCCCGTATCCTTTAGTTTTGGGGTTTCTCATAAAGAATTTTCTGCCTACGCTGGAAAAAAAACTTCCCTGGCACTGCGTGGAGCGGCGGGGTTTGGGGGCTTTCGG
>NW_008236761.1:925407-926038 GCF_000691975.1 Corvus brachyrhynchos | reverse complement strand
GCTCCCGCAGCCATTTGCTCACTCAGAGAGCAATGCGGGCGCGGGCCCCGCGTCCGGGCTCCCCAGGTGAGGCGCGGGGACTTTGGCCTCCCCTCCTGTCCTGTCCGCTAGCCCTCTTTTCTCCCCGCGTTCCCCTTTCTTTCGTCATCTTCCCCCCCCCTTCACTCTCACCCCAAACCCTCCACTCCTCTTCCCCAAAACCTGACCCTTCCTCTCGCACCTTTCTCCCCCTCCTTCCTAGTTTTTCACTTTTAGATATATTGACGACGAATACTAATTTATGTATAGATTAATTTTGAAATAAAGCCTCTCTATCTACCCTAACATATACTGGAATATAATAAACTGAGAATAGAGATCAGCAAGTTTTGCGAATAACGAGCCGGCGTTTTTCTGTAGGAGGGAAAAAAGCAAGTGCCTGGTCCCAGGAGCCGAGACGCTCGGGCTGCAGGAGCTGCAGAGCGCCCAGAGCCGGCTTTTCCCTCTGCTCTGTCCCTGCCCCCGGGCTGAGCTGGGCGGCGCTGCTGCCGCCTGGTGGCGAGAGCGCGGCACTGCCGCCCCCGGCACGGCGCCCCGGCGCTGCTGCCGCCCGGTGCCGGCTGCGCCGCGGGGGGGGGGGCGCCGGGGGCGG
>NW_008236761.1:922550-923329 GCF_000691975.1 Corvus brachyrhynchos | reverse complement strand
CACCCTCACGGACAGCAGCATTGTCTTCCATAGCTCTTGTTTCGGAATGGGAATGGCTGTTGGGAGCTCTGGCAGGACCAGGTAAGAAGAGAAATGGGATCATTCTGGCTGCTGCTGGAGGTGGTTTTCTGCTTTCAGGCTGTTCTTCTCATTGATCCTTTCACAGCAGTGTTCCTGGGCACATTTGAGGGTAATTCCAGGAATTTCAAAACGAATGAAAACTGATGGGGAAAAAATGTGAACCTGATCCATTTCTGATAATTCCAAGCTTCTCCCACAGCACTGTTCCAGGGGAAAGCTGATGAAAGGGTAAAGATGCAGAGGAACAAGTGCTGTAAACCCCCCTGGCTCTCTGAGAGAGCAAACCTTGCAGTACTCCCAGCAGATCTCTTGGAGAAACTGTGGGATCACAAGGTTTTCCAGGAAAGAAAAACAAGGGCAGAGATGAGGGAATAGGCTTCCAGTTAAGAATGGTTTGGTGGGTGTAGGAATGATTCTTGTATGTTTGATGCTTCCCTTTTTATTCCTGAATAATTAAAAAATTCTTCCTTTAATAAACCATTTAAATTTGGGAATTTAAATTTGAGAGGGAACAGTGCAACATCAATACAGGCAGAGATCATGGAATGATGGAATGGTTTGGGTTGAAAGCCCCATCTCTGAGCCTGTTCTGGGCAGGCTCCTGCCCATCGGCCACTCCTTGCAGGTGGACATGGAAGTGGTGGAGGCGTTCAGGGAACGCTGATTGTTTTTCCCTGCCTCTGGCAGTCAGGTCATTA
>NW_008236761.1:919203-919937 GCF_000691975.1 Corvus brachyrhynchos | reverse complement strand
TGGCCCCGGGCACTTCTGGGGGCTCCGAACCCGAGGGACAGGAGCGGTTTTGGGCTCACAAAAAGAGACCCAGTGCTGCGTTTCGGGGGCTCAAAAGCAGGCGCAGAGCTTAAAAGCAGAGACTGAATCCTGCATTGTGGAGTCCTATTACCGCAGGCCGAGGCCCTAGGGTATATCACTGTGTCCCGCAGCCGTAGGGAGGAGGAGGAGGAGGAGAGAAGATCCAGCAGGCAGGAATTGTGCAGCAAGATGGATTTATTTAATTATTTTACAAACTCTTTTATAGACTTTTTTTCTTCATAGTCTAGTTGGACAGCCTCCCCTTGGGGGTGGTTGGCTAAAATCCTAAAGCATCGTCAAAATATTTTTCTACTGTACCATACACAAGACTTTTCAAGGTTGCAGGTGGCCTGGTTGTTTATGTAACTCTACTACCTCTTCTGTGAGAGAGAAAAGTCTCTCACAGAAAATAGCAAGAAAATCCTTGCCAGCAGCATTTTTGTATCCACAGAGTCCTGAGCGCAGGCTCCTATGGCCAGAGTTGGGACTCAGAAACAGTGACTAAATCCTGTTTTCAGGGCTTGAGGAAGAGAGCGAGTCCTGTGTGTTTGGGCTCACAAAGAGAAACGGAAGTGCTGCGTTTTGCTGGCCCTGAATTAAAGCCCAAGTGCCGTGTTTTGATGCTCAAGGCGGGCTCTTGGGGCCAGGGCGAGTCTGTGTCTCTGGGCTCCGAG
>NW_008236761.1:911013-914846 GCF_000691975.1 Corvus brachyrhynchos | reverse complement strand
TCTCAGCTCCTGGCAATGTCCTGCCTGGGATAGGAATGCCAAGTGCCAGCAAGGTCATTCCTATGCAAATACAGCTCCTTCTTTTATGCTAATGCTGCTTTCCACACCAGCCCCTGCAATGGCCCCAGGGCAGAGCTCCATGGCCAGCATCTGATCATGCAACAACACAGGTGAGCAGTTGTGTGACAGCACTGAACTCTTCCCATAACCTGATTTCCTGCCCTTTCCAGGATTTACCCAACAGCTGTAAAGGTGCTCCTTCCATGGCCCTTTCCAGGGAGAAATGAGCAAGGCAAGTCCTGAGGGTTCACTTGGTCCACGGCCAAAGCTCTTCTGGAGAGGGTCAGGGCTGCTCCTGCCTGCAGAGGGGCCTTTCCCACAGGTGAGTGTTCACAGCCCAAAATCCCAGGGGCTGCTGAGGCCGGGCCAGCTTTTCCAGCCCAGAGCTGCACAGAGCTCTCAGCGACTCCTGCTCACTGCCAGGAGTGTTCCTTGGTGCTCCTTCTGTGTGTCCCAGCTGGCAGGGAACAGGGGGAAGGAGAAGGCTGGGAGGCCCAGGAAGGGAAGCAGCAGCTCTTGTGCTTTGGATTTACAGAGAGGAGCTGTGCCTGCAGTGTCCTGCCCGTGGCACGCAGTGTGCCAAACACACATCCCGGGAACGGGCACTGGGCTGCCCGGGCAGCGCTGGGATGGACATGGAAAAAGGGCTGCCCGTGGCCCCTCGGCTTAACAGGCACCTGCAGATGCTTCAGCCCCGACAGACCCCACTGACACCCCAAAAATGCCCCAAGGAACAGCTGGCACCGGGGAATGTCGGCACGGGGCGTTTCCAGAGAGGCTCAGACAGTAACTCCCGGTGCCAAGCTCCTGGAACTCCCAGACACCCACCAGGTATGTCCCAGCCACCCCGAATCCCTTCCCTTCCAGCCTGAGGACATCATCCATCAGCAGCATTAAAGCCAAGGCAAGCTTCCCTTGTAGAAATTAAATCCCAAGCAATGTTCTCGGAGATGCCTTAAAATCAAAGGTCAGAGTTGGATGAAATTTTGTTTGTATTTTTTCATGGAGACACCCAGAAGTGCAGAACCGATGGAAAGCTTTCCCAGGTGGAGCTGAGCTGAAGGCAGGGATGTGCATCCCTTTCCTGAGGGAAAAGAACTTGCAGAGGCCACTGCAGAGGCTCTGGAATGAAATCAGCTCCTGCAGGGAGACAAGTCCTCCTGTGGCCACAGGGGCTGCCTCAGCACGGGCTGGGAGCGCATCCGGCCAGCGCCTTCTCCTGCTTTAAAACATCACCTGGAGCCTGAGCTCGCAGGGGAGGTGGGTGTGAAATCAGCTGAATTCCAGGGAACTCTGTCAAGTGCCCCCTGGGGACATCAGTGGGGCCAGGGGGATGAGGGTTATAAATAGCAAATTCTATAGAACATAAACCTGTCCTTGTCCTGATCCTGCTGAGCTTCCTTGGAAGCTCTGCTGCTTCCTGACACAGCCGGCATTAAAGCAGCAGCTCTGCATGGGAATATCCACTCTCCATGAGGCACTGTGAAGGAATTCCAGTGGGAATTGAGCAGGGAATCTGGCGATAGGGGTATAATTCATCTGAACTAGTAAAGCGGATAGCGAACTTCAAATCTGGGTACCACACAGAGAACAATCTTTGTGCTGCCCTGTCAGCTAAAGCCCCTGGGCTGGGAAGTTTTGGGAGTCAAATGTATGGAATTATACAAATCACAGCAACTGGCACCACCCAGAGGGACGATCCAAATCCCAAACAGTTCCTCCACAATCCACTCTGGGGGAAAACACCCTGCACCTGCCAAGAGCTCTGACTCTGCTTTTCCTACCAGCTCCCGAGCAGTGTCAGGGCCACCATGAGGGCTTTAAAATCTAAATCCCACACAGTAAATAATCCAAATAAAGAAATGCATTGTTGACATCAAAAGCTCAAAACTCTGTTAAAAGTTCTATGACAACGAGGTAATGGGATTCCCAGGAATCTCATTAATGCTCTTGGTTTCATTTTTAATCCCTCATTTGTCAGCTTGTAAAACTTATCCGTGAATTTAGAGGTCAAGCAGGGTTAGCTTTGGATTGACCTTCACCTCTGGTCCTGCTTTGTGCAAACACAACTTGGGCCAAGATGGGTGAACTCATCACTTCAGCTTTTCCCTCCAAAATATCCCCTACTTATTTCCCTGTAGATGAACTCAGATTTTGCCCCAAACTGTCCACTCCTCACCTCCATTTGCCCTCAGAGTGTCCATTCTGTTCCCCACAGGTGCCCTGCTAATTCCAGGGACGTCCCTTTGCCCACAGTGCCTTTCTCCTGCCCCTTTCCAGCCTGAGGCTGCTCCTCTGCTTGCTGTCTCTGGCCTTGTCCCACATGGGGCCTCTTCTCCCTTCCCTCCCGGCTGCTGCCAAGGAAGGAGGATGCAGTGAGTCCCGAGTGCTGACCCCTCACTGCTACCCCTAGAGAGCCCTGGCTCTGGTCCCAAGCGGCCTTGGATTTCCCAGGGAAATTTTCTGCTGGGCCCCCTTCAGTTGCCTCAGCATTTTCCCTCAAAAATGCCACCTCATTCCCCTTGACATCCCCTCACATCTTCCTACACGAACAGTTCTTGTGTCCCCTCTAAATTATGCCAGGTTTTCAGCTAAATGAATGACATGACCTGTGCCCATTGCTCATGATTCCCCCAACCAAAATCAAGAGCAAATGTTGGTTGGGCTTTAAGAACTTGAAATAACTTTGAAGCAAAATAAATCACCTTTTTCTTCTTTTTTTCCTTTCAGATGATGGACTTGCCTCTGTGGACGTATGCTGAGCTCTCACTGCGGGGGACCATCAGGCCTTAATGGCTGTGAGTTCGTGTTCTTCTCACTGGAGAATTAGAAATAGTTATTAATTAGACTGCAGAAATGTCTTCTGAAACCTTTCCCCTTTCCTGCCCTTTGCCAGTAGATCTCTTTTTGCCTTTGAATTTACAACTGTTCCCTGATGTCATCTCCCCTGCCTGAATTTCTTGCAGCTCCTAGCTGGGAATAACTAGGATAACTTAGGGGAGACACAGGTGAGATTTTTAGCTGGATTTTTCTAATTATTCTAAAATTTCTAATTTTTCTAAAATTATTTCTGTTTCCCCAGTGAGAAGAACATGAGTGATGGAGAGAAAGGAGAAAAGCTGTTCTCCCGGTTCTGGATCAAGCGGTTTGAAACAGCCAATACTGTCCTCACCTACAGCCGTGGCAGGTTCCCTCCCTTCTTCAGCCTTGCCCTGACTTCTGAGGGACCAGAGGCACCACACAACCCAAAACTATCAGCACTCACACTCACTACTAGTTATGGACACCTTCGTGTTCCATCTTCGGCCAAACAAACCCCAGGATATTTTTGCTTTCCTGACAGACTTGGTAAATTTCATTTACATTTATTAAGGCAACAGACAACCCTGTATGGCTCTGGGGCCAGATCCCCTTTGGCACAAGAACCCAAAGAGAGCAGACTGGAGGGAAGAATCCAACAGCAAATTGAAATCCCTGATATGCAATGAAGGCCTGCTTTTGGCAGGTTTCTTTTGGCTTTTGGGACACAAGAAAGGCCTTTAGACCATTTGCATCCATGTGAAAAGCCCACACTGAGGACTTGGTTTTACAGATGTTGCACTTAATATTACAGACATATTGCTTTGGGATTTGGCATTTCCTGCACCCACACAAACACATTAAAAGAATTAAGTGCCATGTCCTGAAGTTCAATTATTCCAATTCTATTTTGGTAGTGTCACTTGACATACCAAGCTCCATAGAAACATTTAAAAAAAAATTAAAAGCAACCT
>NW_008236761.1:909593-910982 GCF_000691975.1 Corvus brachyrhynchos | reverse complement strand
CTTCAATTTTCCAGTTTAGGGGTCCTCTTCAGAACAGGTTCAAGAAGAAGAAAAGCCCAAGAGCTACTATCAAGTAGTGTACCAACCACCTGTTTTCCACAGGGTTTTTACAATGAATAGATTTTCATTACACCTGATGGCTTTTCTAAGAAAAAAAAAATTGTACATGTAAAATACCATGCAGTAGGCAGGTGTTTCTGAGCCCACACCTTTCAGGTAAAGGATCAGAGAAGGAGTGGCACAGAAGGATCCAAAAGTGCCCAAGAGAGGTTCAAGCTGACTGTATTTGGGCAGGGTTATTTGAAACCGAACTGCTCTGCAGCTGCCCCAAGCCTGGAGTTCACAGAAACAAAATGAGCTCCCCTTCCTGCTTCATGTTCTGCTCTCTCTGATCAAGGGAGACTCACATCACGCAAATGATAACAGAGAAGCTGGTAACTCCTGTCCAATGCCCCCAGGATGGCTGGCACCAGGGTTCATTCCCTCCTCTGGTTGATGGAATTTAAACCCAGGGGTTCTGGGATTTAAGGAGCAAAGCCCAGCTTTGCTGCTTGCTGTTCCACTCCCAGCCACATTTGCACAGCAGGAATATTGTTAGTTTCCTTATTATGCCCCAAAGCAGCAGCCCTTGCAGTACTGCTGGAACCCAGAACACCCTCCCCTTGTCAGACACCAACCTGACTAGTCAGCCTCACACTCCTCCGAGGTGAGAAAAACCCCAAACCACTTTAAAATGAGTATTTTGTACCCAAACGGGACCCATTTCAAAGGTCAAATATCCCACACTGCATTCCCGAGCAGTCCCAAGGCTTTTTGACACGAAAGTAAAACTTCCCCCATAAAGGACCATTTACCTTGTAACTACATCCTCCATAAAACTTCCCACGTGAAAGATCAGGTAGTTGTAACATCCACAGTAGTACATTCCACATAAAGTATCAGGTCCCTTGTTACAAGATCCACAGCAGAACATCCGGCATAAAGGGCCATTTACCCTGTAACAACATCCTCGGTGAAACTCCCCGCAGAAAGGACCAGGCGCCGTGTAACAACATCCTCAGTGCAACAGACACTTTCCCTTCTCATGTACCGCCCCTTTTCCTCCCCTGTGGTCCCTATCCGGTACTCATCAATTCCAGGAGCCTCGAATTTAATGAGACAGCCCTCAACCTACTGGAGAGGATTTATCTATTTCCCGTTGTGCTCTCACAAACCCTTAAGCCACTCTTCGAGCCTGAGCACTGCTGCAGACCTGCAATATAACAGCAGGCAGAGTTTGACAGCTGGGCAGCTCGTAGCAGGGAGGGCCACTGGCATGGGAAGAGGCACCATCTCGCCCTGCAGGATCTGCTGCCCTGAGGGCCCGGTGTGGAGGCTCCAGGCAGCGAG
>NW_008236761.1:906857-909528 GCF_000691975.1 Corvus brachyrhynchos | reverse complement strand
AAACCCCTTTCCACCTTTTCCTGCGACATTCAGTGCAGCTCTCCTGTAAGATTCGAAGGTAAGCAGAATTTTTATCCGTCACTTACAGAACCAATTCCCGCAGCAGCCCCGGGAAGGAACACACGGGACTGTGGTGGAACCAAGGAATGGAGGAGCTATCCTGTCCCAGCTCTGCCTCCTCTGCTGGGAGCAGGGGAGATGCAGCTCTCAACCATAACATCACTTCAGCTCAATCTCACGAGAATTACCTGGCAACACTTACTATTGACCCCAAAGTCCCAGTGCATCATCTGTGTGCAATCTCAAGAAGTTCAGCTGGTCTTTGTGGGACAAAACCTGTGTTGTGTCATTAGAACTGACTCTAATGCCTGCTACCTGAACTATCCAGCTGTAGGATCAATATAAACATTAGATTCTTGAGGGCAGAGTTTGTCACCCTCTGTAAAGCTCGAGGGGAGAACGAGGCTCAAAAAGCAGCTCTTGACGCCTCCAGCACCTGCTGCTGGAAGCACTGGCAGGACTTTGTACAGATGAGTTCGAACCTTTACACAGCTCTGTCCGTGGGACCGAGGGCGGCAAACCGGAGAGACTGATGGAAATAAAACAAATTATTGATTGAAATGGACACTGATGAGACTGAAAGCCCTTCCCCAGAAGTGTTCCCTGCCCAGCACAGGAGCTGTAACTGCTGGAGCAGGGCCTGCTATCTGATGAATGCTGCAGCCATGACATTAAAGGCAGCAAAAACAATTACTAAGTAGAAATAGATCCTCACCCAGTCCAATGACCCAATCTCTGTGGCTCATCCTCAAGGGGTGACCCTGCTCCAGGCAGGAATCTCCACAGAGCCCTCAAGAACTGGGGTAAGACACTGCCCTACCAGCAGAAGACAAGGGGTTAACAAAGCTTTTTGGACACATTCTGCCCTCAGAGTTGTTCGACAAAACATCCATCAATACGAATCTTTAATAAAGACAGCTTGTACCTATGCATGCAATAGACTTTTGTATGTTATTTCCTCAAATGTCTCCGTTTTAATATATTTTTATATTAGAAGTGTTTAAACAAGGTTTAACATGAGTTCTGCACCCCGCCATGCTCCAAGCCCTAAGCAAGAGCTGGATATCCTCACACTCATCCAAGCTGAGGCAGCTCTCAGGCAGGAAGGGAGCTGCTGCTGCAGACAGACATTTAAAAATCACCCCTGCCTTGAGGGTGTCCAGACCTGGTAGAAAGCCTTTCCCACCACCCTCTTGGATTTCCCTCCCTGCCACTGGCTTTGCTTCCAGCTTGGGAAGGTTTGTCCTGGGGGCATTTCAGCATCCAAAAGGGCTTTTCCAACTTCAGGGATTCCATGGGACACCCAGTGACTGACCCAGCTGCACAGACAGGCATGGGAAGTTCTTACACACAGACTATCCTGCCTTGAGCCAGAGCACTCCAGGGCATCCTTGAGAGAGTGCAGACAGCAGGAAAAACACACAGCTACAACACTGATCCTGCTCCATGCTTTCCCAGTGGGGCATGAACACCATTTCATCCTGATCTTGAGAGCTCCAAGGAAAATCACTAGTAAGGTGGCACTGAAGACACCACTTTTCTGACACTCCTGCCCCAGAACCACAGCCCAACAGGTTTCTGTGGGAGCCTGAATGATTTGTGCAGCTCGGAAGCTGCACATCCCTAAAGCATTCCCTTAGGAGCATGAAGCTTCCCGTGTGCATGTTGTAGTCCAATTTGTAACTTAAGCACATTTCAAGACGGTTTAAGTCAGAATGAGGAGACTTGGTGACAGCACAGCATTAGATATGGGACATCAGGAGACTCACCAGACAACGCTCACTACAGCCTCTCCATTCTCAGCACTCCAGCTGCAGTATTCTCATTTCTCAGTTCTGTTTCCAGGACTCCCATCAGGCCATTTCCAGACGCAAATCCCCAAGGTGTCACTGGCCCAAGATATTGCTCCTCTACCTTCCACCATCCCCCTCCCCGATCCTTTACCCCTTTTATAACCACGGCCCCACCCAGAACACAACAGGAGGCTCCCAGGTGCCTCCTGAGACCCAAATCATTCCAGGTGGGTCAGGAAATAAATACAAATAAACTCGTCCCTTTAGGAGTAACGAATTGTTTTTGTCCCCATTCCCCCTTCCCTCTCCTGTTCCTGGTTCCTAAGGCAGAACACAGAGATCAGGTGGGGTCAGGGGGAAAATGTCTAGTCCAAAACCAAACAAACCTTGTTTTTCCATCGGTTTCCTTCAGGACTGTTCAGTTTTTCCCACTCACCTTCGGCCGTAACGACAGGAGCAGCTTCTCGCTGCGACCCATGGGAGTGGGCACCGGGACACCCATCCCGCTGCTTCCCGGGAAACGGAGCTCAGCCCATCCCATAAAACGTTGTCATCGCAGCTGGGAACGCGGCACGAGCTTTATTCCATGAAAAATGATCCCAGAGAGCCTCAAGTCTCGGGACAAACTCGTCCCACACAGCAGTTGGGTCCCAGGTATCAGTGCTAAAAGAACGCACGTGCCCCTGCGGATCCCACCGGATCCAGGTGACCCCTGCGCAGCCCTCTCTTCCTTCCGCCCACTCACCTGAAGGCACCGGTCGCTCGTTCCCGGCGATTTTCCCCATCCCTGGCTCAGGACAGCCCGTTCCTGGCGCAGC
>NW_008236761.1:906572-906792 GCF_000691975.1 Corvus brachyrhynchos | reverse complement strand
GTGCGGGGACCGGGGCGCAAGCTTTTCCTGTGGCAGCAGCTGTCCTAGGTCATTGCTGCTCTTTCCAGGGAGTGAAAACCGCCTTGGGGATTTGCTTCTGATAACAGTAACCAAATTTCTGATGGGAGTCCTTGAAACAGAACTGCGTATCTGTGACAAATGACGATGCTACAGCTGGAGTGATGACAGAGGAAATCCTGTTCCTGCCAGTTACCCATGG
>NW_008236761.1:882359-906528 GCF_000691975.1 Corvus brachyrhynchos | reverse complement strand
AAAGAGAATTCTGTGTCCTCTCCTGCTTAGGATGTACATTTTCACTGTCCTAAAAAGGGACCATTTGAGGCTTTAATGGGATTGGCAAGGGTCAGGGATCTGCTGCCGCCTTGGCAGGGCAAAAGGTTGGAGATGCTGCTGGTGATTGCGACAGACCTGAATAATTAGGGATTAATGGGAAAATGTTCAGTGCACCAAAAGTGGTAGAGAATGTGAGCCTGACTGGTGTCACGTGTGGAGCTGAGACAATGACCTTCAACCCCCCAAAAAGGTAAAGAAACCCTGAGCCACGCTGTGATCAGACCCCATAGGGGCGGTTTATTAGAAGCGCCAGTAAGGAATAACAGGGATTCTCTGGCCCTCAGCTTGGTCCCACCTGCCCATACCACTGCTCTTGGGAAGCGCTGCTCTTCCTGGCCGGAAAGCCAAGAAACGTTTATTCCTTTGTCCCTTAAAATTCTTCTCTGAAAACCTCAGTTCTCCCATGTTTCTCCTCAAACAGCATCCTTTCTCCTTCCGTCTCTCGTGTCCCTCCCCGAGCGTGTGGCTTCACTGCCCCCAGCGCTTCAGCAATTAATGTAATTGATGCTGAGCCTCGCTGGGCCGGCGAGAGGCGCCGCAGGGCTCACGCCAGGGCCGGCCGCGCCAGCAGCATGGCGCGCTGCAGCTGCTCGTATGACACAAACATCACCACGTTCCAGGAGCCCAGCCGCAGGAAGGACGGGACGAAGCTGTGCCGGGAAAAGCAGTGCTGAAGGGGACTTGCCGGGGACATGCCCATCCCCAAAGCCCAGCACGTGGGTTGGAATATCTGGGGTTCAATGCCACGGATCCGTGCAGTCATCGCAGCGAGTTTGCAGGTGCTCAACTCACCCCTTGTAGAGGCCGGCGGGGCCATCCTGCATGAGCAGGGCTAGGAGGCAGCTCAGGGCGTTGCGGTACTGCCCGGGGCTGGCGTTCATGTACCGCGTCTTCACCACGTCCACCGGTGATGCCACCACTGTGGCGCAGAACCCAGCGCCAAAGGCGGCCACAAAGTGGCATGGGGCGTTGTCTAAAGGTGGGGAAGAGCCGGGGCTTGGATGTTGCGGGCACAGGGATGGCACCTGGCCATGTCCCCCCATGCCGTCCTCACCTGTCATGAGCTGTGCCCGCAGTAGCGCGTCCTTGAGGAGGTCGTAGGTGACGAGCTCCCCGCAGTTGATGATGGCATTGCGGGCGATGTTGGGCAGCGTCCCTGGGCAGGAGGGTGGTGGCATTGGGAATGCTGGTCACAGCCCCTCCTGGAGCACCCTGGGCAGGTGCCCAAACCCTGCTGTCCTCCTTCTTGTCCCCATACCTCTTCCCTTCCTCGTCCCCGTTTCCATTTCTATTCCCACCCCATCCCTTTCCCATGCCCATCCCTGTCTCCTCCTACCTCTCCAGAGCCCGCGGAACCCCTCCTCCCGGGCGATGGTGCGATAGGCATCCATGGTGCCGCTGTACCGGCGGGCACTGTCTGACAGCGCCCCACTGGCCTGGAACCGGACCTTGACCACGTCGGTGGGCTGGGCACAGGCCACGGCCACAGCTCCCGTGGTGCAGCCAGCCAGGAGTCTCACGACCATGCCTGTGTCTGGAGAGGGCAGGTATTGGGGCTCCTGGCCCTGCAGGGACCACCGGCCCTGCGGGGACCCCAGGGTGAGGGGCCCGTGGTGCCTCACAGAGGGTCATCTTGGGGAGTTGTGCCCCCCAGGGTAAGCTTCTCTCTGGGAGAGGGCTGTGCATCAGGAAGGGGGTGTGCAGGGATGTCCAGACTGCCTGCACACTCACTCTCAGCGCCCTTGGGGGTGTAGAGCTGCTTCACAGAGTCATACAGCCCGATGCGGATGGAGGCGAAGCTCATCTGGCGCTGCAGCCCAGCCACCAGCCCACTGTAGAGGCTGCGGGCTCCCTCTGTCCTCACCATGGTGCTCAGTGTCCCCAAAACACCCCGGTATTCCACAGAGCTGATGGTCCGGGGGATCCTCACCTCGCCCTGGATCTGTGGGGTGCCAACTATGTCACCCCACCTTCTGTTCCTCCCCAAGCACCACCAGCTCTGTGCTAGAGCTGGCATGGGCTCCCTTTGCCCACAGGGTTTTGGGGGCCCGGCAGACCGTACCTGCAGCCGCACTTTGGCGGTATCCAGGGGAAAGGTGAACAGGTCAGCGATGCAGCCGGCCATCCCCGCGCTGACGAACTTCACGGCGGCTGGCGGGGGCACCTCGGGGGGCTTCAGACCCACCATGGTGGCAGAGGGGCTGGAAGAGAGGAGGGGATTGTGGAGGAGCCGGGAGAGCGCATCAGGATGGGGCTTCTTGTGGGTGTCCTGCTCGGTGACGGAGGTGATGATGTGCCATGGTGGCTCTCGGTGGCTTTGGTCCATTTCAAAAACCGTATCCTGCCCTGTCTCCTCACTTCTATCCCGGGGAAACTGAGGCACAGGGCTTGCTCAGCATGGAGATTCACCAATGCCCACCCTTCCCTATCCCACCCATAACGGGGGTTGCTGGGCGAGATTATCTCCCCAGAGTGAACTGCCCAGAGCCATGTCCCTCCGTGGCCTCACCATAGGAACCTCGGCACAGTGTTCCAGCTCCTGCCTTGCACAGGCAGTGCCCTGAGAGCCGAGCTGGCCCCACCCTTATATAGCACCCACGAGGACATTCCAGCAGCCACAGATCGGGTGACAGAAAGACAGTGTTCCCCTGGTGGCATTTGAGTTGATGGGACTGGGTCACCTGGCACCCGTGATGAGGTGGCTGTTTCAGCCCTCTTCTCTCCTCACAAGGCTCAGGCATGGGGAGAAGGGTCCTGCCCAGACCCCCTGCATAGGACTGAGGAGGTTTTTACCCTAAAACTACTCCGGCAAGGACAAGATGCAGAAAACCCTTGCCCCAAGGCTTTACAGCAAGTGGTTTGGAGGCAGTGCAGCACTGAGATCTTTGTGCAGGGCAGGTTGAATCCCTTTGCCTGACACAGACCATGGACCACAATCCATCCCAGACAGCTGCCGTGCTCCCAGCAGGATTGCCTCTGCATGGTGGAACGTGTTCCCCAAGCTCACGTGGAGCAGGGGCCGGGTGAGCACCTTGGAGTGAAATCCACCATCAAACCCATGTTGCCCTTGGGAGCGTGGCAGGGCACTGGGTCTCAGGCTGCCAGAACGGACTGGGCTACTGGGCTCAGGACAAGAGGCTAGAGGCCAAGGTGGAGTGAAGAAATGCCCCTTTTCCCCCATTTTAAAACAACACTGTGTGTTTAACCCTTGATGCTCATTAGCACCCAAGGTGGAGTGAAGAAATGCCCCTTTTCCCCCCATTTTAAAACAACTCTGTGTGTTTAACCCTTGATGCTCATTAGCATCACACACAGAAAGGGCCCTCAGGATGTGCTGTGAGCCTCCGCACTTGCACCTGAGCTTGCCTTGCACAAGGGGAACTTGGTGTGGTCCTGACACCCCGAAGCCACCGTCGCTCCATCCCTCAGGCTCCAGACAAAAGCTGCCTGGCACTGATGCCCCTCTCCAGATGGCTTCTGCCTTGTTTTCCTGCCCGGCTCCACTGCTGACCTAAACCTGAAAGGAAGACGCTGTTTACCTGTTTACCTCGTGCCCAAGATACAGCTCAGGGGCCAATGCTGTGACCTCCTCTGTGACAGTAATCCCAGTCCAGCTGGCATCCCGCCTGAGTTTTTTTGGGGATGCCATCAGGAGAAAGCAGCCTGCACGTCACTCCTGTCCTTCCAGGGGACACTGGGCACCTTCACCTCCCATCCTGACACAGCAAGGGCAGGGAAAGGGGCCACAAGCACAGGGCAAATTGTGCCAGCAGTGAATTACGCATTCAGGGTGGCTCCTGGGAAAAACAACACTGCACAAGTGGGAGAAAAAAGGGATGCTGATCCTTTGGCTGCTTAAATCCTGAATTCCATGCATGGTTTGAAAAGCAGCTCAGATTGGAAGTGACCCACGTGGGCTGCGCTGCACGGTGATACTCAATTCCTTGGCAAAGCAGTGATCTTTCCACGTGCTCCTGGCCACCCCAGCTTCCAGCAGCATTTCTCTGACTTACAAGCTCACGTGGCAGAGATGCCTGTCCCCTGTTGAGGGAAGGTTCCTGCCCTGGCATCGGGACACTTTGCAGGGGCTGACAAGAAACCAGGGGATTTTTATTGAAACAAACTGGAGAGAGCAGTACAAAAATAACTGAGTTCTGTTGGCATCAAAGTCTGTTCTCTGAAAAGTGTACAAAAATAATTTAAATATAAATATAAAAGTCTCATCTTTCTAGTCACCCTCTTTTGTACACCCGCCAGATTTTACAGTGCCCTTGGCCTGCGTTCACACAAGCCCTTTGGGCACCTGTGGAAACCGAGAACTGTGCTGCCCACCAACTGTTTTTGAAAGGGCCATTTCACAGGAATAAATCCTAAAACTGGATTACCTGGAGAGCAGGTAACAGGTCATGGATTACCCACAGGGGTGCGTCTCCGTGGGGACCTGCCCCTGTAAGATGCAGCTCCCCGTGGGTGACCACAGGTTTTAAGCCCTTCTAAATAGGGAACTTCAATTAACTAACCAATTAGGCAAACTAAAAACAGAGCCTGAAAGCTGTGGCCTCCACCTCCCCTTCACTGGAGGGCTCAGCCTTTCCCAATGCATCCGGCCATGGCTTAGGAAGCTCTGCCGTGGACGGTCTGTTGCCAACACTATTCCTTCTTGGAGAGCTGAGCAGAGAAGATCCTGGCGATTCTTTTGGCTTCCTCTTCTGAGAGGTCGGGGATGGGCCGGGGATGATTTGGTCTTCGGTAGGGGATTCCTCTGGGCACTGCTCCACTCCTGCTCTGGGGAGAGAAGAGACCAGCTGTGAGAGCTCTGCCCTGTGCTTGGTTTCAGGTCGTGGCAAACCACAGGGTTGTGCAGAGGGTGACAAGTTGGGAGACACAGAAAAAACCACCCCAATGGGAAAGAGAACAATCCGAGTCCTGGAACAGGGCTCCTGTGTGTGACCTCTGAACTTGTGAGCATCCATCCTCAGCCAAGTCTCCCTGTATGAAGACAAAGGAATGACAGTGGTGTAGTCACTGGGACCTGACTGCGTTTTGGTTTTCAATTATTATTTTACTTTATAATTTGCAGAACCTTGAAGACCAAATCTCCTCACAGTGGAAAAGGAAATGCTCTCTCACAGCAAATCTTAAGCCTGCTGAAAGGACAAGGTAGCTACTTGGTTTAAACTAAAAGAGGAGAGATTTAGATTAGATATTGGGAAGGAATTGTTCCCTGTGAGGGTGGAGAGGACCTGGCACAGGGTGTCCAGAGAAGCTGTGCTTGCCCCTGGATCCCTGGAAGTGTTTAGAGGACCTGGCACAGGGTGTCCAGAGAAGCTGTGCTTGCCCCTGGATCCCTGGAAGTGTTTAAGGCCAGGCTGGATGAGGTTTAGAGCAATCTGGGATAGTGGAAGGTGTCTCTGCCCATGTCAGGGGTGGCACTGGATGAGCTTTAAGGTCCATCCCAGCCGAAATCATCTGTGATTCCATGATAAATGGGGTGGGCCAGGCTCAGCTGCCTGCAGGGACCCCAAAGCAGCAGCCCATGAGAGGAAAAGCCCTGGTTTAAGCAGTGTCATCGCCTCTGTGCTTTGCCTGCAGCCTCCCCGCAGCCTGGCTTTGTCCCAGATGTTCCAGCAGCACTAGAAGATGAGCAATTTCAGCATACAAAGAAACACACATTTCTCCCCAACTAGTGCAGAGCTGGGCTGTGCCCATGAAGCACTGAGAAAAGCAATCCTGCTCTGGGAGCCTTTAGAGGAGGAAGCTGTGGGGCCAGGAAGGTCTTCAGGAAAACTGATCTGCCAATCTGGCCTTTCACCTACATGACTGGGCTGCTTCTCTTAGCCTTGGGAAAGGTCTCCTGAGGGGATCAGCTTCCTCACAAGAGAGCAGCACCAGGATCCTGTTTTGGTGCACTTTGATATGTACCCTCTGGAGAGGGAAATGGCTTTTTTAGGAATAAATGAGTCTTTGTGTTTGGTAACCTGTGCATTACAGGCTCAGATGACAGCCTGCAGGTAAAATACTTTAAAACACTTCCTGTTTTTATCG
Organism: Corvus brachyrhynchos; assembly: GCF_000691975.1. NCBI lineage: Eukaryota > Metazoa > Chordata > Aves > Passeriformes > Corvidae > Corvus > Corvus brachyrhynchos. The sequence continues at coordinate 900,402 of NW_008236761.1, read as the reverse complement.
CACTGAACTAACAGACATGGATAATTAGGAGAATCTTTGCTCTGCTCTTCTTTCTTCTTAACTATTCTCCAGGATGAATTTCCTACAGCAAAATGTAAGGAGCCAAGAGAGATTAAATGCAGACCTGGCCACAGCAAAAGCTTAAAAACCAGCAGAGAGAGCTGCTTGCTGGGCAAAGCACCTCCCTTGGACAGGGCCGTCCAGAGACCAGGACAGTAGCTCATTCCTCCCATGCTGTTTTCTGCCCATCTGTCCAAGGAACGGCTGAAAGGTCAGGAATGGCTGGAGAGGAGCAGTGACCAGGCTCTGTGTTGATCCCTGAATTCAGCACAGCATCTGAAAGCATCTCTCTAGGAAATTCCCCCAATCTGCCAATTACCCTATTTCAAAGGTGCATGAAGCTGCATTTCCTGCCTTCCACAGCTCCCCTTTCACACGTGCCACATGTCCTGCACAGCCAGGGATGGAGAGCCAGCACCTCCTATTTTCAATGTAAGGAATAGAATCCCAGAATGGTTTGGGTGGGAAAGGACCTTAGAGCTCATCCAGTGCCACCCCCTGCCATGGGCAGGGGCACCTTCCACTATCCCAGCTTGCTCCAAGCCCCATCCAACCTGGCCTTGGACACTTCTCTGGGCAACCTGTGCCAGGGTCTCATCACTCTCGCAGCCAAGAATTCCTTCCTAACATCTAATACCCCTAAAGCGCCCTGTACTCTGAAGCCACAACACAAGAGCAGGTGCCTGGTGCTGTCTGACGTCACTGAGGCGAAGGAGAGCAGTCTGTTTGCTCCCAAAGTCAGGAAATCGGTGTGCTTGGAAAACACACCACTGGCATGTTGTTTCAGAGATGAGCAGCTAAAATACACCTCCTCCCATTTTCCTACCATTGCCCAATGTGCAGGATGAAATGCTGTTAAGATGTGTGCATCTATCCTAATGACCTTCCTAAAAATGAACTTCCAGCTGTGGAAAGGCTTAACAGCAGTTCCTGCTGCTATTTTACATGAACAGGTGTGAATCAAAATGAGCAAGGCTTAAAAGCACCGTTAACACTCCCAGCTCAGACATGTGACCAGAACCATAGAATCATGGAATTACTGAGGTTGGAGAAGACCTGTAGGATCATGGAGCCCCACTGTTCCCTCAGCACTGCCAAGGCCACCATTATCCCATGTCCCCAGGTGCCACATCCACACAGCTTTAAGTCCCTCTGGGGATGGGGACTCCACCACTGCCCTGGGCAGCTGTGCCAGGGCTGGCCAGCCCTCTGGGGGAAGAAATTTTCCGTAATATCCAACCCGAACCTCCCCGACACAGCTTGAGGCTGTTTTGTCTTGTCCCTTGTTCCCTGGAAGCAGAGCCTGACCGCCCCCTGTCACTGTTGAGGCAGTCACGACACACACGGACAGTGCCTTGGACAAAGGGCAAAAAGCTGTTTATCAAACAAAGCAGCCTCTTTTATACACCTTTTGTATGTCATCATTCGTGTTACACACTCATTGTGTGCAGCTAAACTACTGCAATAGACTCCTTGGCCATTACTAACTTCAATATGCTACCACTGGCTACCTAGAGCATAAGCATTCAAGCATTCAGAAAAATAACAAGTGTGGATATACTGCTGTTTTTCTCCTTCTGTTGCTTAACTTGCATGTTTCTGTTGATACTATATTCTCACGGGTAAAAACTAATTAATCACAGACTTTTCTCACAGTCCTCTAGCTGAAGTAACAGGCCTGAGCCATAATTTTACAAAGGCAACAAGGCCTTCATTTTATAAGGTTTTACTTAAATGCCACACCCCCCTGGCTGTCCCCTCCTGTCAGGGACTTGTGCAGAGCCACAAGGTCCCCCCTGAGCCTCCTTTGCTCCAGGCTGAGCCCCTTTCCCAGCTCCCTCAGCTGCTCCTAATGCTCCAGCCCCTTCCCCAACTCCATTGCTCTTTTTTGGACACCAAACCTTCCTTTAAACCATCTCACAGGCAGTTTCTGACTGTCAGTTTTATCCTCCTGCATAGTTTCCAGAGCACACATCCGAAATGTCATTTACACCATTCCTCACCCCAAGAACAGGTTCAGGTCAGTGCCCATCCCAGGTTTCTCCGTCTCTGTCTCTCAGACTCCAAGTGTCTGGTGCTCAGCCAGGAAGCACACATGTTCCATGGGGAAGATCTAAGAGGAAAGGGGACTCGAGGACCACGCTTCACTTTTCTTTTTATAGGAATGGCAGGGACACTGAAACCAGCCAAGGATTATCCAGTGCCTGTGTGCCAGGGGCTGGACTAAAGCAGATTCATGAGCATGTTATAGGTCATGGTGGGGACATGGCCTCTTCCAAGGTCAAAGAATTCCAGTCTGGGGGGCAGAGAATGATTCAGCACTGTGGCTCAGCAAGTTTGCCCAGCAGTTCTGTTTGTGCACAGGGATGGAGGGCAAACAGATCTGTGTTAACAGGCTACAACCTACCCTGGCAGTGGCCTTGCACCTACTCCTGCTTTCCAGGCAGGAAATCAGGAACATCCAGCAGATCAAGAAGAAACAACACAACCAAGAAAGGATGCTTTGGCTGTTGCTGCCATTTGCAATTTTGGAACATACAAAGCGATTGTGAATCTGCCCAAGGCTGTGTTATTTCTAATTCACACTGACAGTAAATCTATGTACACACAAATATGAATTATTCCGAGTAAAGCTGGTTTCCATGTAAGTTTCTTATCCTTTCGGAATATTCCTAGAGGCGAGGGGGAAAAAAAAATAGCATGGTATTTGGAGAGGGACTTTAGCCAATGGCCTGGAGTGCCAGGACAAGGGGGAATGGCTTCCCACTGCCAGAGGCCAGGGACAGATGGGATATTGGGAAGGAATTGTTCCCTGTGAGGGTGAGCAGGCCCTGGCACAGGGTGCCCAGAGCAGCTGGTGCTGCCTCTGGACCCCTGGAAGTGTCCAAGGCCAGGCTGGATGGGGTTTGGAGCACCCTGGGATGGTGGAAGGTGTCCCTGCCCATGGCAGGGGGTGGAACAAGAGGAGGCTCTTTACCACCCAAACCATTCTGGGATTCTGTGATTTTATGGAAAAGTTTATCAATGCTCTGATTTTTCAAACCTATCCGCTAGCCCCCACTCAGAGCAGGTGAGCAGTGTGGAAGACAAGAGCTGGGAAGGACCTCAAGAACGGGAAGCCTTAGTTTGATGTAATAGAGAAAAGAAGTAAAAAACAAAGAGGTTTTGTGAGGCTCTACAAAACTCTGATCCCTGGAAGTTGGTCACAGCATCCATGCTGAGCCTGAACTGTTGCAGCACCTTCTCAGGGACCCATGTCCTCACAGCAGGAGCTGAGACAACCTTTTTGTCTCAAATGCTGCCCAGCTCCACACCACTGCTTCATCATTCCAGGAAGAAGATGGGTAAAACAGGGAGTCAGACAAGCCAGGGAGAGGGGGCAGGAGCACTAGGAAGGCCACGAGAGACGTTTGCCAGCTGCCAAGTGAGTGAGGGCTCTGGTGATGTCCAGAGGACAGCTCAGATTTCAGCCTTACTGTCATGCTTGGTGTTGTGCAGAACCAAACCAAGCCCAGCTTTAGAAACTGATGTTCCAAAGGCCAGTTAAAACCAAAACTATGAGGAAGCATTTTTCTGAACTCTGTGCATTGGTAGCAGTGAAAAACTGGTTCTTCACAGAGGGGGTTTGATGCACAAGGCACAACTGAATCCTGTCTCAGCACACCTTACAAGTCCTGCAGCAAAGGATTAGTGCCAGCTAATCCTGGAATTAAGCTGCTTTAAGATCAAAATATCCAAATAGCGCCTTGCTAACATTTTACCTAATTAGTAATAATTTTCAGGGCTGTATTTCCAGCCACTCAGCTCAGTGCTGCAGAGAGGGGATTCAAGTAAAGCTGGTATTAGTATTAAACCACAGCTTTCCATGACTTCAGAGCTATTAGAACCAGTCTGAGTCTGTTTTGATTCATCAGACAAGCTGTTTCCAGTGACATAAATGTTCCTTAAAGTGTTTGTGTCATAGGTCATATGGAGAGGAACCAAGGCATCATCTTACCTGGGAGTGGTAAACAAACAGCCCCAGCTGCTGCAGCACCCAGATCCACATCAACATCCACAGCAAAGCTGGGGCTGGAAAAGGATCATGGAATCCCAGAATGGTTTGGGTGGGAAGTGACCTTAAAGCTTATCTCATTCCAACCCCTGACACAGGCAGGGACACCTTCCACTAGGCCAGGGTGCTCCAAGCCCCATCCAACTCGGCCTGGAACATTTCCAGGGATGGAGCAGCCACAGTTGCTCTGGGCACCCTGTGCCAGGGCCTCCCCAGCCTCACAGGGAAGGATTTCTTCCCAATATCCAATTTAACCCTCCCTTCTTCTAGTTTAAAACTGTTCCCCCTTACCCATCACTATCTGCCTATGCAAAAAGTCACTCACTCTCTTTTTTATAACCCCTTTTTCTGAACTGAAAATAAGATAAATACGAAGACCTTGAAGCAACTGAGCCACAAACCTCTCGCAGTAAATAAATCTTTATGCACATAAAAAAGCAAAACCTCAGCAATCCCCAGCTTTGGTGCAGGAGGAACAATCACTCCAGTTATTCTGCTACTCCCTGGGTCTCAGAACTGTTACAAGATACCTCTCCAGGTATCTCCCTCATTTCATCCTGATCTAAAAGAGATAAATTGAAGCCATAATTGCAATTTAGAACTCCCCAGAATTAGGCATATCACCTCACATTAAAGCACAAAGAACATTTCCCAAGCATACTGAACAACTGGTTGATATAAAGGCATAAGGCTCACAGACAACACAGCCATGGATGTTAGAAACCATCCTCACGGACAGAAGAGGTACCAGGAAGATTCCCCTTGACACAATTTGGAAGCCATCACCCCTAAGTTGAGTGCTGGCAAGCAAAGGAAGGGAGAAGTTTTTTTTCCTTTTTTAAGGAATGGATTAAGTTGGACAATAAAGGAAAGGACATCCCATACTTACTTTTGGAGATGTGGAAGGATGAGAAGAAGTGCTGAGCAGTCTCATGGAGGCTTCCATCTCCTGGGGTGGAAGGAAGAAGTTTGGAACAACAGGGTCAGATCTGAGCAGAACTGTTAAGGAACAACTTTTGGCAGTGTGCAGTTGCACAGAGGTCCAGATGTGGAAAAAGCTTCAGCTGTTAACAGGTCTGAAAGTGAATCTCATTTGTTTTAATCTATATTCCATTGCTCTGAACACTTGGTTCTCTCACCTGGGCTCGCAGAGCATGGGACACTGACTTGCTTTAAAACAACACCTCACAAATTTGTAGAGGACTTCATCCTGCAAAAAATTCCAACACTTAATCTGAGATTTGGAATTTGAGGAAGAAACATTGGGAACTATTTTAAAAGCAAAATAAAGCATGTTTCTTTTTAATACAGGAGAAACACAAGAGCTCTAACACATGGGGAAAAATAACATGGAGAGAATGCAAGAAGGCATGTCAGAACAACCCAAAACAAAACGACTCTCACAAATCACAAAATTTATTGGCTACAAGTGGCAAGAAAGTCATCACTACATTGTGTGAAACAGTGTAATGGACCTTCCCAGATCACCACTTCTGGATTCATTTCCCAGGGAAGAGCTTCACATAGCAAATTTCTCTTTCCTGAGGCCAGGGAGATTCTAACTAAGCAGGGAGAGTCATCAAATACAGGGAGTGCTTAAGAAAAGAGTTAAGGATACAAAGTGATTTTTGGTTTGACGGAGTTTTCCGACCCTTCCACTGGATCTTCACCGCTGTCATCAGGGAAGCTCTCGCTATTTCTTTCCGAGCCAGCTTGGGCGGATACACTCTGAACACAGCTACCATCAGAACCACTTCCTTCCTTGCCTTGATGATCTCCATTCACAACCTCAGCACTTTCCTCCTCCTCCCTCTCAGTGGTTTTTTGATTGGTCAAACCTATGTCTCCCGGGAATGGCGGCAGTTCCTTGGAGCCTGCATGGAACTCTACACTTTTCTTTGCAGGTTCAGCGTTCAGTGCTCTGTCCCAGAGGCTCTGTCCAGTGGGCTGAAGTGGATCCTTCTCTGCTGTTCCCGTGCTGCTGTTGAAGGTGTGGAAGTCTCCTGCTGCTCCCCAGGGGCTGTTCCCACCTGCATGGGGGCTCACGGGCAGGCTCAGGGTGCTGAGCACGCTCTGGCTGTCCCCATGCAGGATGCTGGACAAGGTGCTGCTGTTCCCTCTCTGGAAACAACCTGCATCTGTGGAGTGCTGGTCTTCAGGCCTGGGGTCGAGAGGATGCTGCTCATCCCCCTGCCCTGTTTCGGAGATCACACTGGACCAGGGGCTCGTCCTGTCTGTTACAGTCGTTATTTCATTAAGAGTTTGTGGTTCTATAACATCTTCTTCGTATTCTTCTTCACTGTGTGGCTGGATGGCAAAAGGACCTTTGATTTCCTGGATATAACCCACTGGATGGTCATCTTCAGGGACAATGGGGCCTAGAAGTTCGTGCAACATGTGTCTCTCAAACACAGCTCTCCCAGAACTGCACGGCTGCTGTGTGTCACTCGAAACGCCGGGCGAGTCCGACTCCAGCCGGCCTTGAGGACCTTCCGGTCTGGCTCCTTCCCCCTTCCAGCTGGGTACATCCATAGCACCCAGCTCCCTGCTGCTGTCCTGATGTGCATTAGAAGCTTCTTTGCTATTTTTAGTTACAGTCTGCAAGTCTGGTTAACAAAAAAAAAGCATCAGTAAATGCATGGAGCAACAGTTCAGCTTATATTTGATTTATTTGGGTTTTTGGCAGAAAGTCCTAAGGAAGGTTAGGAGCTAAACATGCACAGCTTTGCCAACACTCTGCTGATGTGAGCACGCTCTGCTCTGTTTCCCAATGACAAGACCAGAAGAACAGAAATGCTAAGGAAAAAACAGAAGCATTAAGGATGAACTCAATGGGAAATTTTGCAAATTCTTGAAAAAGCCACAATCACTTATTTTTGTTTCCCAGTGAGCAGATTCTATTCATTGCTTGCATCTTCTGGGAATTGAGTTCACCAGTATTAGGTAAGATGGCAAACTATTTTGAGGCAAGTCTTGCTCCAAGGGAATGGTGGGGGACATTAGGAAAAGGAGAAGGAAGAGTCTGAAACAGATTGTAGAGGAAGGCATGTAAAAAACAGTAAAAAAAATTGCGAAGGATGAGAAAGGAAATAAAAAGAACAAAACCTTGGAGAATAAAGAGGGGAAAAAACAGAGAAGATCAAGGTGGTGATACAACAATGGCAAATTCTGGCATAATAGGGATGTGCCGTTCAACTCCATCTCTTGGAAATGCTGCTTCCCTGTAGGAAGCCATGGGCAGAAAAAGCATGGAGCAACTTTTCCACTGGCAGCAACTGTAGCTCTGGGCTCCAGCTTATTCTCTACTCTGGTAAGTTATTTCAAAAGCATCAGCAGGGATTTGATTTTCTTGTCATTTTGCTACTCACAGCAACAACTTACCATTGATTAGGCTGCTGACCTGAGACACCAACTGACTAGATTTTTCCAAAAGATGGTAGCCTTTGGGATCCACTTCTCTGCTCATCGAGCCCTGATGGTCAGTCTCCCACTCCTCATGGCTTAGTTTGGATGTGCTGAAGTCAGGAAAAGACCTGGTCAGCTTCTGACTGAAGTATCTTTGGACCTCATCCAGCTCGCTCAAGTTTTTCCTGCAAGCAGTGGTAAGAAATTCGGTAAGAGGGGGAAAATAAGCCTGTGGCAGTTGGGTTTAAGTTGGATCACCCTAGTCAACAACATGTAGATGTGCAAATGGAGGATTAAAGGTTTTTATTGAAAAACAGATCAGTAGGCAAGTGTTGAGGTTGCTCTAAGCAAGAGGATAACACTCCAGAACAAATCCTGACTTGGCTATGAAACTTCGTCTGGAAGCTAAAAAAGAGCTAGTTTTAAACTTACTTAATCAAATGAGTTGGATTTGAGATGACCTTCCAACAAAAGTCATAAAGCCAAGGATATTACTTGACTTATGGCTGAGCTTAATAAAAATCTGAGGATTTCTATGTGTTTAAGATCTAGGGATTTTAAGATACATTGCTTGTGGTAGCAGGGGAAGGGATGGAATACCTCAGGAAGTCTCTTTCATCCCTATATTCCTACAGATACTACTCTTCTAAATTTATACCTCATTTAAACCTAGAATCTAGTCAAGAGAACAGTGCTTCTAGCAAGAAGAAAAACATCCTGTTGGGAAAGGATACACTGCCCCGTGCAACCCAAAAATGCTTACAGTCTTGTTCTTGTACCTGTGGAAGTCAAGTGAAGGGACTACTGGGTTCGTAGCACCTGTTGTGTGACAGCAGTAGCAGGATGGATAAATCCAAGCATTCTCTCCAGATTTGGAAACGCTGCTGTTGCTGTTCCCCTTCAACAGCCCACCACACTGCTACAGCACCTCAGGCCTGTCGTGGAGCTTCCCACCCAGCCCCTGATTTTCCAGCCTTGCCTCATCCCGCTGTAAATCACACCGGAATCTCTTCATGAGTTATTGCACTGTTTCACCTTCATTTTCTTAGAACTGGAGCCGTCACTTCCAAGCTCTTCCCTGCTAACCTAAGGCCTGGCATTGCCCTGCTGGCCAGAGCCCTGCTTTACCTGAGAGCAGTGAGGAGAGCAGCGCGTGAGGACGGCGATGCCGACTCCAGCCTGGCTGCCCGGCGCGTGTTCCCTTCCGCCTGCTGCAGGGATTCATGGAATCTGCGCACGTTCTGCATGTGCTCTTCGTGTCGAGGCGTGTGCATGCCAGGGGGGCTAATCCTGCTAACAACAGGCCTGTGTTTAATATCAACAACCAGGCTGGAACCTCTAACTGTGGAAAGTCTGTCAACCAAGAATACCCAATGTCTTGAAATCCACTAAAGAGCCACCGATGGATGAAGCTAGTTCTTTCAAATGTCCACAGGAATGTCATTTACTGTTTCAGATTTATACCAAACTCAAGTTAATGGTGTGGCTGGTAGGGAGTTTTCCATGCCTGCTGGCAGCTCCCAAGCTAGTTGTTTAGATCCCATAGTGGTGAGCCACAGTCCCTCTAAACTTCAAAGACATGTATGGGAAAAGGATCATCTCTGTAGGCTAAACAAACAAATCATGAACTAAAACACTCTCTCACTCATTTTAAAGAACAGAAAGCAGGAGTTACTGCAGGATATCTGACAGTCTTACTCCTGGAATAGGCAATACTACAGCATTTCACCAGCTGTCATTCACTGGCCGTGGACAGAAGGGGATGCAAAATAAAGGGGATGCATCAGGGATGCTCTATTCTAATTTACACTTACTAAAAATAAAACCAAATACAGACACAATCCTTATTCTTATGAGGGCCTGGAGCAAGTACCTGCCAGTTTGAACAACGGCATCATTTAAATCCTAATTTACAAGGATGCAAATGAAACACATCAGGAAATATCAATGACAAGGAAAAGAACATTTGGGTTGTGTCAACAGGAACCTGTCCCAGGATTGCTACCTCCTGCACCTCCCTCTCTCTGGGAAAGGGAATGTCCACTAATTTTTAAGCCCAAACACAGTGGACACACTTAGACAGGGTGTGCCATTTTTCCAGTAAAGTCAATTGGCTTTAGAGAGGTATTTCTGAGACCTGAAAATAATAAAAAAGGTTGTCAGCCTGTGGACTTACCGCTCCCGAGTGGGAACGCTGACTTCCTTTGACAAGGAATTCAACATCTGCTTGGACAAGTTTGTAGAATTACTAGGATATGCTGGGAAGCTGACCTTCACCTAGGATGAAAAGGAACACTGTACTTGAGTCTTTCACAGCAAGAAAGTAAGAGAAATTAAGTCTTATCCTGCTGATCTAACAAAACCTCAGGCTTTCTAAATAGCTTTAAATTTTCAAATTATTTCCCAGCACTGAGCCAAAGTACCATTTCACAACACTTTCATTTCAGACACTTTTGTTAATTCCCTCCATACTATCAGAGAGTAAACTGATGGAAAGTAGGGTAAGGGCTCCATTACATGTGTATAACACACCCCAGCATATCTGGGAAGTCTAGAGAAAAAAGAAAAACCCAGAAGAAATGGCAAATATCCCAGAAAGACCGATTCCTGACAAATTAGATTTTTACCTAACCAACGAAAAGCCGAATCTGCTGTATGTTTTTTGTATGTTTTCGAGCATCAGCGGTCACCCAAAGCAGCAAATAGAACAATGCCATGCTCCCAGACATCCAAATCCACACAGTATCCTCCTAAAAAAAATATTCCCAAACGCCCATGAAGCAACGACAGAGTGAAGCCAGTGGGGATGCTCATGATTTGGTTGGAGTGTTGTAACGAGCATTGGCCTGCAGCTATCACAGAAACCTGGAGCAGAATTCCTAAGGAATGAAGTGGTTTTGGTACATTTATGATTGGTCCATGACAGTGCTGTGAGTTAGCGGCGAATTTGCTCAGGAACCTGGAGTGTTGATTATTAGCAATGCAATTAAGTGTGAGAGGAGAGGAAATGGAAGCACATACAGAAGAACTTTCTGGCTGGCTTCGGACCCTGGCCTGCCTTTCTTCTTTGAGATGACTTATGGCTTGGAGAGGGGAAATGGCCACTTTGATCTGCCCTCGGCACTGCCCGCTGAAGTCTGTGATGTTGTACCACCCACACACGAGCTGGAAGCCAGAAAGGAGAGGAGACAGGTCCACAGATGCAAATCCTATCACTCGCTCCGACTCTGGGGAAGAAGGATACGAAGCACATATACATGGACATGAATAATTTTCAGGAATGCTAAAACACAGCCCTTGAAATATGTCTTGGAAGCTGACCCGAGGTCCAGAACAATCCTGCCCAATAGGGGAATATTATTCATACCTCAGTTACATTCAGCTAAAAATGTCCCTGTAGAAGCAGTGAAAGCCCAGGGCACGGAGAGGGATTGGCAGGAGAATCACTGTGTATGTACACATAGTACTCTGGATACACAGGAAGTTTATTTTTGAAGGAAAAATCAGACAGCTGAACTTCAATATGTAAAAAGAAAGAAATAAAAGTATTTTGTTACAGCTGCCTGGCCACACTTCAAGCAGCTCCAGCAACAACAAACAGCACATGAAGGAAGCAGTTAAGAATTTCCTTCAGCATTTTTTTTAGCAGGAAAATCCAACCTCTAAAGCACCGTCAAAATAAAACCAGAGAGAATACAGATGAACCAAACCTTGTAAGATGATTAATGGGGAAAAGGAGGATGCCAAGGGCCAGGAAATCAATAGGTATTTATCTGTAGTATTCTTCTAGCACAAGGCAAAAAATGTCATTACAATTCTACTCTCCAATTTACTTAACAGAATTTATTTTCCTTGCATGAAAGACAAGTCAGCTAAGGAAGGGGATGCAGAAAACACACTCCTCTTAATACTGCACTACAAACTTTACCTGCTTTATGCCACACTTTAAAGACCAAGGTTTGCTGTGGATCCAGGAGAAGCTCTTTGGATAATCTGTTAAGAACAAAAATCATAATATTTTATGCAAAGCAGGAAAAAGCAGTAAAATTTATCTACCCAGACAAATCAGTTTCTTTCTGGACCAATGGGGGCAGGAACAAAACAAACCTCAAAATTACTGAGCCTCAAAGTATAACATATCTTTACATCGTTTGGGCTTTTGCTTATTCAAGAAGTATTTCCCTCTCCTCACTCCTGCTGTACATTTAAAAGACAGGACAAGGAAACCATGAAGGAACGGAAATGCAGTTTATTTCATGACTCAATGGCACAGTGACAGCAAAGCCCTGGGGTTATGGTTGACAGCTGTAATGTTTGAACTTCATTCCTGGAAATAAAAAAAACCAAATGGAAAATCGAAGTGTTAAATGTAGAACAGTTTTTAAGTTGTTTGAAGTGATTCAGATATTAGAAACAATGGAGAAGACACAAGATTGGAACACATAGGTTAATTCCTGAATAGTACCACATATGACTTGATCTGCTGAGGTTCCTTGAAGCAGTCAATTCATCTCTTTTAATTTAAGGTCAGATATCTAGCTCTGAGCTAAAACCCCCAAACTATATGTCCTTTTCACACCTGGCCTGGCTGTCAGATCCAGGGAGTGTCTGTGTGAATCCCCATCTCTCACCTTGCTTGTTGCTGGAAGTCCCAGACTGGCGAGTCTGTATTTTCTATCACTGGAGTGGTTACTGGAGCATCTGCACCAGCAACAGCAAATGATACACAGCTACTGGGGGCTGTTACTTCACGTTCTGTCAAGGGACTTCCTGAAATGGTACAGAATTAAATACAGATTTTTAAATTAATAACAACAACAACAACAATCTAAAAGCAGTTCAGCAATTACAATGACAAAATTAGCAAAGAAATCCTCCATCTAGAAAATACTCCTTTTCACTGGTGGAGCTGATAGCATGTTATATTTACAATGGAAGCAAATATTACACGAACCTTTTACAGAGCAGAAACTGGAATACTCAAGGGAGAAACATAAAAACCATTTGCCCAAGATCATCTAAGAAGTCAGAAGCAAAGCTAGGAATAAAACCCATGTCCTGAGGACCCTATACCAGTGCTTGAGCTACCCTCCATGCTGGGCCACCTGCTTGGCAACCATGAAGAATGAAATTTCTTCTTGAAACCAGCCTGTATTTGTTTCAATGGATCAGCTGCCTCTCAATTAGTTACCTCTAAAAATCCCCTAAAATAAGAAGTTGAAGACAGAAACACTTCAATATTTCTGCAATACTCAAAAGAAACCTCCTTTATATCATCAAAAACTTTGCAAGAGCAAACAAAGTCGCATCAGTTTTCCAAAAACTATGAATTCCAGAAGATTCTAGAATCATTATAAAAATCCATTTGCAGGGCTCAGAATCTTTTAGAACTACATACCCTTAAATCACAGCTTGTATTTGACTCTTAGCTGTGTTATCAGGGGAACAAAAGCTGAGTACAGTGAGCCAGCTTTACAAATTTATTATGTGCAAAAAATGCTAATTTGCAGGAGTCTTTGAGATGGGAGTGTCTTGGGGTTTAGTTATTCAGTCAATGCTTAACTTGGGGCTTAGTTCTTCAGATAATGCTGAATTTCAGAATCCAGCTGTCATCTCCAACAGGTAACATGATGTTATTTATGTTTCGGATTTTATTCATGAAGACAGGCTGAACAGTTCAACCTCCAGCTTTCCCTATACTTGCACAGTGATTGGGGCTGCAACCCCATGAAGCCAAGTTCAAAACCAAACCCTGCCATTCACTTTGCTGGAGTAGGAACAGATCCCAGAGGAAAACAAAGAAACAGAAAACAAAGAAAGAACGAAGAAAGACAAGAAAGAAATAAAAGAAAGGGGGGGTGGTGATATTACCTTTTAAACTTAGATGCATTGCTCTTTCCACAAGGATACTGACAGCAACTGTGTTTTCCAGAAACGTCACATCTTCTTCCTGTGGTTTGCCATTGGTGATCTCTGAACTGAGAATATCCACCTGCTGTTTGTCAGAGACCTGCTGGCTCAGAGCAGGGGTTTCATCTGTGCCTTCATCTTCACTGTTGCTGCATTCCTCGGCACAGGGGAGTCTGGGCAGAGCAGCAGGAGTGGAAGCAAGGCTGACGTGAACGCGCACAGCAGCTCCTGCCAGGTCTGCAGCGTTGCATCTGAACAATGGATAGACACCTGCAGGAGAATTCACAACCAACCAGCTAAATGAGCCAAAGGAAAAGCAGGAGCTTGGAAAACAGCTGGTAGCTCATTACTGTAGAGATCTCACGTGAGACCAGTAGAACAAATTTTGATTTTCAGTGTAATTTCTGCATCAGTCATCACTCAGAAGCACAAGCTTGGAAACATTAAAAACCACAACCAATCCCCCAAACTGGATACACCTTCATTTTCCCCCGGTAGCTCAGATTAAAACACATCAACTTCCTGAGAGCCCTAGAAACAGTGACTCTGCATAATTTTATAGACAGATACGGAGAATACAACATACACCCTACATAAAAATTTGCTTTAACTCTTGTTCTTTCTCCCTTCTCTGAGTGTATCTAAAAGAAGGGCCAACCAGTCCACAAATCTGGTGGCTGATGAGTACCATGTACATGACAGAAGCCATAAACTAAACCACAAGTTCCACCTCAATGTGAGGAAGAACATCTTCCCATGAGGGGGGCAGAGCTCTGGAACTGCTGCCCAGGAAGGGCATGGAGTCTCCCTCTCCAGGGACATCCCAAAGCCCCGTGGATGTGTTCCTGTGTCACCTGCTCCAGGTGACCCTGCCTGGGCAGGGGGTGGGACTGGGTGATCTCCAGAGATCCATTACAGCCCCAACCATCCCAGGATTCTGTAATTCTGAGCAGGACAAAACAAAGCCGTAAACATTTTGTTTAAAGTGACTAGAGAAGGAACCACATTCAATTGCCAATAAAGAGGAATGAAATGTGACCCTGTGTTTTAGGAACTCACCACTAACACTCAGTGTTCTTCTTGATCTCTCTGCTAACGCTGCCAGGTCAACATAGGCAGATCCAATAAGACGATCGGTATCAAGTGGTCTTTCCATCTCATTTTCCTTGCCATATGCCCACCACACCTGGATTTCTAATTTCTCCTCTCTGAAGAACCACAGCAGTCCCTGGCTCCTTCTGAGAGTCACCTTGTTGGGTTTCCTGAAGTTCACTGTAACATTCTCTGCGTCGTCACTCAGTTTTGGCCGCTTCAGCCACGTCCTCGTGGCCTCCTGGTCGTACAGTTTGTACCTGAGGTAGCAGGAAGTGCTTCTCTGCAGGTGTGTCTGGCCTTCGAGCAGCACGCAGTGGAGTGGCAGCCACACCCTGGGGGTGGAGATGGTCACAGTCACTGGACCGGCGTTCTGCTCCCAGTCGCCGCTCTCGTCCTCGCTGTCTTCATGGATCTCCTCTCTGCTCCACCCCAAGAGCTTGGCAGCCTCCAAAACACGCTCCCTGTCACCCTGATGGGCAAAGGCAACAGAGAGTTCCAGCCCTCCCACAATGGCCTGCATGGCATTTGTGCACTGCGGAGGCATCGGATCTTCGGAGAGGGTCACTGGGTACCAGCCCGAAATACCTTTGGGAGGAAAGATCACATTAGACTTATCCCAGCTTTTGAAAAATGTCAGTGAACAATGGTCACCTCTCTGGTCATCAGTCAAGGACCAGAACTCCAAGTGTTTATTTCTTGTTTGGAATTCATTAAATAATTTCTAATTTGAAAAAGCAACAAGTTACTGGCCTTCTAAAAACCTCAGGAGTTCTGATCCCAAAAGATTTTCACTTCATTAGCAACACCCATTTTACAATGAAACTATATTCCTTGTATATCCAATTATATTCTCATTTCTTTCCTACTCTCTTCCCATTAAAAACAACCCCAAAATTTTGGGCTGGAGAAAACAAGAACCTTACTGAAATTAAAGGAGAAATAACCAAGGGAATAATAAAAACATCATTATTACAAGGCATAATAATCCTGAATTAATGCTAGATAGAGGAGATCAGTAGTGGACATATATGCTAGTAATTTTTTCACAGAAATTTCACAGAACATTCTGAAGCTGAAGGGACCCAAAAGAAGCACTGAGATATTTCACATGTAGTTAAAAAAAAAAAAGAGTTAATCCTACTATTTTCTAATTATCTAAGACTTTTGTTTCCTGCTTTGACATCTGAAAAGCAGCCACTGGTCCTGCACTAAATACTACAACTCATGGACTTGACATCCTTTTTGGACTTTCTATCTAGAAAATAAACAGCACTGAATAAAATCCTAAGGATTTTAGGTGCTGGTTTTAGTTGGCATGGAATTAAATTTCTTCATAGTAGCCTCAGAATATTCATTCAGCCACTAGACAACCTAAACCCTGAAAACAGATTTTCAAACAACAACCTTTATATGACTTTCCTAATACAGGATCGTTACTGAACACTTGGGGAACATCTGAAAGAGCTTTGGTCTAAAAAAAACCAAAAAAACCACAAAACAACCCCCTGAAACAGGAATGAAAATAGTTTTAAGGAATTACAATAGCATTTGCACAGAATCTCAGCAGCACAGTGCTGCTGTATTACCTGATCTTCTTGTCAGCAGGTCTCTGGTTGGAATTGTGACTGTCCCAAGAAGATAATCCCTAGATGTTCTATCAGCCAATTTGCCAGGGGCTGGAAAAGAAATAATTTTGTAAACACACTGAACTGGAACACAAGACTTAGAGGTGATTGACTGGAGAACAGCTGGTAAGAGGGGATCTTGTTCACGGGGAGTCTCAAAAACTCTTTGCATAAGGGGAACAGTCTCTGCTGAAGACAGTTCAGGTAATTACATCTATTAGCAACTGCAGAGTTCCCTGGGAACAGTCAAATTCAGGCTGCATAGGGCTCTGAGCAACCTGACCTGCTGGAAGATGGCCCTGCTCATTGCAGGGGGGTTTTTGCAAGTCCCAGCCCAAATGATTCCATTATTCTGATTTTTTTTTTTCTATACTAAAATTAAGGGGACTTCTGCACCAGTATCCAGTCCTTGCAATCACACCTGTTGTCCTTACCCGACTTGGTGCTCTGATGGTAGATAGAGAAAAAAATACTGGCAGACTGCAAGAGCTCCCCCAGAGAAGAGGCTTCTCCACTGCTTTTCTGAATTATGAGATTACAAAGAAACTCCACGTGATGCTCAAACTCTGGGCAGAAAGTGCAGGGCACAGCTCGTGTGCTGCGTGTCTGTGCCTGGGGCAGGAAGGACAGGAGCACACACACATAAGCGTTCACTCCCACCCCTGCATAGTACTGGACAGAGGGGTTCTTCTGTGCCACAGCTCTTCATTTCACATGGGAAAAAAAGAAAAGAAGGAAGAGAATGCATATAATGTATGAGGGATCTAGGAATCAACATGCTTAAAACAAAGGTGAAAAGATGGGACTAACAGTGAATGTTCCAAGTCAAAATGTACGTGGGCTCTGGCTGCCCTTTTCACCTTTTTTTCCCCATCTCAACATAGTAGGAACAGATATGAAATGGTGAGAGGAACTCACAAGGTCCACCACTGGTGGCTGTGTTTCTCATCTGTGGTTGAGAAAGTACTCAGCACCTCTAAGAATATACTGTACTGTAGAATAACTTCCTGCTCCAGAAAGGAGCCAAAGGCCAAATTATTTTTACAGACCAGAACTGACCAGCAAAAGGACGTGAAATGAGCAAATGCAGTAATTTACAAGTAAACCAGACCCAGGTATTACTCAGGTCATACACCTGAAGGATGAGGAGTCTGAGGTCATTCAACTCCCTTGACTTCTCCAAGCACCATACGACAGTGATCCTCATCTTTCAGGATCTACTTGAATTAAGATGGATCAGGGGCTCACAGCAACACTAACAAAGGGTCAGACCACGTCTCTGGAATGACAGGAGCCATCCTTCTCTTGTGGATTGACTGCCTCTATTCTAGCACTTTCCTAACTCTTGAAAATCACATATTCTGGAACTATGTCCAGCTGATACCACACACTTGGAACAGAAGCCTTATGGTGGAAAGGGACATGTTTCATTTCCTAGTTAATTTATTGAGGTTTTCACAGTGAAATGCAAGAAAACAACCTCAGCTGGCTTTTAAATAGCATCAGCAACACCAGAATCCAATGCCCAAGTAGGTACCATTTTATATCAGCCAATTTTTATATCAGTCTTTGGTGTACAAAAATGTGGAAATGTAGGAAAACATGCCTTTCCAATCGTCATCCTTTTGCAGAATGAATGCTACCACCCTGTATGTAGTGCAGCTTCAGGGACCAGAGTAACTGCTGACGGTCCTTATAAAGTTATTTTCACTTTGGAGCAGAACCCACTTTGAATCTTGGTCTCTGCAGATGGAAAGTTTGCCAGTAAAAATTTGTTCTGATCTCATGCCTCAGCCTGCTGCCTCCAGATAAGGCTGTTTTAAGTGAAAAATGTTCCTTTTTGAATTAGACTTTACCTGGCTGCTGCTTGCAAACCAGCTGCCCTGTGTATTTG
>NW_008236761.1:879746-882304 GCF_000691975.1 Corvus brachyrhynchos | reverse complement strand
TACCTCACACTCACATCGAGCAAACCTGGATTAAATGAAAGAAAGGAAGGAAAGAAATGTCAGCTCTTAATGCAGGTACATACAACACAATCAATATTTAGCTATACCTATTAATACAAAACTTTCTTTGTTAATGTGTGTTCTTCTAAAAAAATAACTCCACTAATCCATTAAGATAGACTGTGCAAAAGGCTGCACTTCAGCCACAAGTTACAGCCAGGTCCATGAGGAGCAGAGGGAAAATTCCTGGAGCGCACCCTGCCCTTGCAAGGAGCGCCCTCAGTGTCTCCCTCCTGTGGCGAACCCGCAGCACTGCACACACAGGGGGCCAATCGAGCCGGCCCTGCTGTCCTGCATGCTCCCACTGCCAGAGCTCCAAAATACCTTCCCAGGCATTCCAACGCACCTTTTTTATAGCGCTGCAGTGAGAAAATCTCCCAAGAGGTGTTGGACAAAGAAACAACACTGCGTTCTGCTGTTGCACATGGCTCACCTATTACAAAACAACTGAAGCATGCTGACCTCCCTGTCCTGTCCCAGCTTGTTGGACAGCCTCAGAGTTCCTTGTGGCCTTCCCAGAGCTGATGGTTGTGTTATTTGAAAGAGCCACAAGAGGGAGACACTGCTTGCATCATGTACCATTAACAGCCCTTCTTCAGATCCTTCTCCCCCGCCTTCCATGGGAAGCTTAACTACAGGCTGGGACTTACTGGCAGTGAGGCAGTTAAACACACAGAGAGGGCTTTTGAAAACTTTTTGAGGGTTCCCCATGTTTAATCACTGTTTTTTCACTCATTATGGTGTTAGTGAAAGCTGGGAGGAAAACCACGCCTGGTTGGTTTCAGTTGCCAACACAAAAACATATTTTTATTTGCCCTGGAGGCAAATAGACTTTATTTTTACAGAATGTGACAGAATTTTACACAGAATCAGAGAATTGGTTTGGCTGGTAAAGACCCATAAAATCATGGAGTCCAACCATTCCTCCAGCACTGCCAAGGCCAGCATTATCCCATGTCCCCAAGTACCACATCCACGCAGCTGTTAAATCCTGCCAGGGATGGGGACTCCACCATGGCCTGGGCAGCCTGTGCCAGGACTGGACAGCCCTTTGGGGGAAGAAATTTTCCTTAATGTCCAACCTAAACCTCCCTGGCACAACTTGAAGCCATTTCCTTTGTCCTTTGCTAACACACCATCAAACACTGACGTGCTGCTCCGAGGTTTCCCCAACTGAGCCTGGTTTTACCACACGAAGTGAAAGTCCACAAGCGTTCCTCACCTGAAGACCTCAGATGAAATTCCTCTGAGGAATCAGTCCGGGGAGCCAAGGGAAGACTAAAAGTCTGTATCCCTATTTCTTCACGATGCTGCATAGTCACCATGGCACAGAGCCGTGACAAAGGCAAGGCCCCTCTGGCAACCAGCTGGTCTCTGACATTTGGGTAATAATACCTGGTAAGACACAAAAAACCAGCATCAACATTTCTCTCACAACTGCACAGAAGTCACTTTTGAGCGTCTTTAAACCCTAATTAGTCTCTCCAGCTAAGGAAGAAACTCAAGTAGATGCATTTCCACTGAAGAAAAGAACCAGTAAGTGCTTGAGTAGATAATGCTACAAATATATGTATTTTTGCTAGTCCTAATAAATCAACAAGTAAGAACTCCACTAAAAATTGGCATCCCAAAGAAAAACAAGAGAAGGATCTGGCACCAAATATTCTCCGCTCTCTTCCTGTTAATAAATTAAAATACCTCTCTTGCAGAACAGATTTGTGGTACCAGTTTGTGAGTGTAAAAAATGACACTAAACCTTTGCTTAGTGCATTACTTGGCTTCAGCTTCATCCTGAAACAAATTTTGGCACTGTATCTTACAAACAGCCCATAGTAATTCTCATGTGACTTGGCAAATTTTAAAAAGCCTGACTTGTTTACTACAGAATGAACAGATTATTATCTTTTTCTAAAGCTATTTGTCTTCATGGCTTCTGCTCTCCATTACTAATAATTAGCTTCAGTAGCCAAAGAAACAATTTGAACTTACAAACCACTTGGTATTATTTCTCTTGTAACCAGTGACTTGTATTAGGGAAAAATCCAAACCTACCACAATGAAATTATACTTTCAGGCTGCTATTAAGTAAAATTTAGATGTGTCAAGGATTTAAACGCTACTTTTAGACTGTTAGGCTGTTTAAAAGATGGAAGAAAGCAAACTAAGAATACACACTTTCTAAGTAAGTTATAAAAAGAAAGGAGTAATTAGGACACTAGGCAGGGAAAAAGCCTCATAGGTCTTAAGTGCAGATAATCATCACCAAATGCTGATGAGCTTACCATTTTTTTTAGCTATTACTAAATAATATTACAGAATATCCATCCCAGAGCTGGAGATTTTCCAAGACCAGATCTATATCTACCCGTACTGCTGTGCTATCTACGAAGAACAGGATGTTTTTCTGTACCTGCACCAGACTTCAAACTGGATTCCTCCTCCTGTCGCTCCTGGTGCCATAAATGCACTGACCAGGAGTCTCTGGACTGGGACATCAG
>NW_008236761.1:875155-879682 GCF_000691975.1 Corvus brachyrhynchos | reverse complement strand
CAGGGAATGATGATGTTCGTCATTAAAGATGGGATCAGGGACACACAAAGTGGTAGCTGTTCGAAATGGCTTTAATGTGATGCCTACAAGTCAAGCAGAGTTGGGTCAAAATGGTTGCAATTGCAACTTTCAACCTTTTTCTGCTTGTAATCCTCCAGGAGGTAGGACCCGTGGACAGGGAGTGAAATCCCCTTGGGACAAGGCTTGCTCTCCTGAGCTTCACTTCACAAAGCTTTTACAAGCAATCCATGCAGCCCCATGACCCTGTGAGCCACAGGCTGGGAACTACTGCTAAAGAGGCAGTACAAAAACCCCACACAACTATGGAACAATGCTACTGACTGTCATTGTTCAGGGGGAATATCTGTTAGTGATTCAAAGCACTCAACACTAAGTTCTTTCCTACAATTGCAGTTATTTAAATACTCTTTTATGATCTGAAAAATTGTGGGTTTAGATTGAATATTGGGAAGAAGTTTTTGCCCACGAGGGTGGTGAGGCCCTGGCACAGGTTGCCCAGAGAAGCTGTGGCTGCCCCTGGATCCCTGGAAGTGTCCAAGGCCAAGCTGGACAGGGCTTGGAGCAACCTGGGATAGTGGAAGGTGTCCCTGCCCATGGCAGGGGGTGGCACTGGATGGGCTTTAAGGTCTCTTCCCACCTAAACCATTCTATGTTAATCCTAGGGATCTAAACCAAGCAACTCTTCTGTTGGTGTATCCATGAAAATCACAGAATCGTTACGTTTGGAAAAGCCCTCTAAGATCATCAAGGCCAACTGTTAACCCAGCCCTGCGAAGGCCACCAGTAAATCATGTACCCAAGTGCCACATCCAAACACTTTTTGAACATTTCCAGGGATAGAGACTCCACCATTGCCCTGAGTAGCTGTGTCAGGGCTTGATAACCCTTTTGATGAAGACATTTTCCCTCATATCCAACTTAAACCTCCCCTGGCATGACTTGGGGCCGTTTCCTCTTGTCCTGTCCCTTGCTGTCTGGGAGCAGAGGCTGACCCCCACCTGGCTGCACCCCCCTCCGTTTCCTCTTGTCCTGTCCCTTGCTGTCTGGGGCTGCACCCCCCGTCAGGGAGCTGTAGAGAGCAAAGTGAGCATCCTGAAAGGCTTGTGCATGTAAAGCCTTTGCTGAATTTCACTGTGAACAATCTCGCTATTCCCTGCAGACCTATTCCTGCATCTTTGTTGGATCAGCTGGCACAGCCCTCTAGGACCTTTAACAAAAGGTACCATGGGAAGAGATTTGGAATTTGGTCTCTTTTTTTTTTTCCACTGGGAACTTGCCACTAGCCTCAGACAAACAAGGCTCTTAATCCAGTGGCACAGCCCAAGTCCAGTTTTTCCACGAAAATAAGCATTGGCTGCATGAAAGCCCAGAAAAACATGCCCCCTCTTACTTAGGCAGAGAGAACATGACTAAACAGTATTTAATGAAAGCAGTGCTCTAATTAAGGGAAAATGATAAAACAAACTTACCATCCTCAGGCAATCCAGGTCCTTGCAGCACACCACAACCAGCCTCCTGAACTGGGAAATAGTACTGGATGTAGCAGTCGGCCTCTCCCCAGACCGTGGACTGCAAGGGAGTGAGCCCCTTCACACTTTCCACATGGATCTCAAACACATGCTCCATCAGGTCTTCCCCTTTTGGGTCCAAGTGCTAACAAATAAAAGGGAAGCCACATGGAAAGGATGACTTCAGGAAACTGGGAACATTTCAACAAGCTGCCCAGGGAAGTGGCTGAGTCATCCCTGGAGGTATTTAAAAGCCAGGTGGATGTAAAATCTGGGGACATGGTTTAATGGTGGCCTTGGCAGGGCTGGGTTAGTGGTTGGACTTGATGAGCATAAACGTATTTTCCAACCTAAACAATTACATATGATAAGGATCTAAGAAGCCTGGGGGGGGGCACAAAAATTATCTGCTGTTTTCCTCCTAAACTTCACAGAAACATTGAAAGCATGAAAGAAAATTACTTTTTCTCCTGCAAAGCATATAGAAAGCATAAAAGTTCCTACCTATCCAACTCAAAGGTAGTAGCAAAGCCTCCACAACAAGGCTGTGAGAATTAAGATTTTCTATAATTTTGCTGGTTTTTTTCTTCTACTGGACTTGTGAAGATAGAAGCAGTGGATATGCAAGGCAATAAAAAAGGGCAATAATATCAAGACTGGTGAGAGCAAGCTGGTAAAAAAACCAGTATAAACAATATAATTCTGTGTAGAATTTGTAGAATATAACAAAACTGGCTACAGCATCAAGAAGAGGTTGGGGATCACTCGTCTGTTAACGAAGCCACTGGTAAAACCCTTTTCCCGTTCCTTAACAGGGAGAATGGGGATTTACTGAACAATAAATACCATTGTGGGTTTTACAGGAGGATGGTCCAGAGAGTGGGGAGGACGCTGTGTGACTGGAGGTACCATTCCTTCTTCAGTTTTGAGCCTTTGCAGTGCCACTACTTGATCAGCCGACCCCATTGCCAAGATGACTCTCAGGCGCCCGCTTGTGCTGCCGGTGAAAACATCGACCACAGGCATGTGGCCATCCACAGCCACCACGGGGTACTGAGCCTGCAGGAGCAGGTGGGAGATCTTGGGGTCTCTACAAAACAAACCCAAAACAAACACAAAAGCCCCAGCATGAGGATGAGCCATCTGAGTAGGAACAGGATCACACAGAACCCACTTTACATGGGATTTTCAATGCCGGTAACTTATATCCAGTCTTCACAGAGCAGAGATCCATGAGCTGCTAAGTGCAAGAGGTTACTTTTAGCAATGACAAAGGACAACTTCCCAAAACCTGACAGTGCCTTAGCTATGAGCCAGCCTAGAGATCTGTGAACAAAGGGATGAATGGGAACAAGATTCCCATTAACACCCTGTAGCCATATTATATTTTTATGAGGCAGTTATGTGCCTTTGGAGATGGAAGAAAAGAAGGAACAGTGACAACCTCCCAGAAAGACATAAAAATCTCCACCAATACACTGAAGTTATTCAAGGCCAGGTTGGATGGGGCTTGGAGCAACCTTGTTGAGTGGAAGGTAGGGGGTGGCACTGGGTGAGCTTTAAGATCCTTCCCAAGCCAAACCATTCTGGGATTCTAAGATATATACAAGTAAACTACTGTGGTTTACTACGAAAATGATACAAATGGCACAGTCATAACTAACAAAGTAGTGGCCAGTCAGCTCCAGCACCATCTGATTTCTACCTGTCACTAGGTCTGACCAAAATAAAAGGAATAAATCCTTTGCATTAGGAAGGATTTCTTCTGTCCAGTATTTCCAGTAATTTAAACTCTTTTAAGCAGGTATGTTACTTAACTGAACAAGACGCCAATAGATTAAACCCAAAAAGAACAAAGAACTCTGGAGAATCCCATCAGATAAGAACACAAAACATGAAGGTTTTGGAGCCTTTTTGACACCTGGGCTGTGCAAACAGACAGCATCCCTATGGAATCTCTGCAGAGCATAATTAGGGGCAAACTCAATCAGTCACAATCTTGGAGAATCACTGATGGAAAGCCACACTTCGTTTTCCTGTGCAGTCACTTTGATTTCTTCTAGTTTTATTCCATCATAGGACAAGTTAAGCAGGCACCAACCCTGATGGAGCAGAGAGACTTTATTTCTCACACTCCCTCTGTACTTCTGGACAAGGACAGTGTAACTTGCACCCTGCTCACTGTAGGAAAGGGCTACAGGAAGCTTGGCAGGGCAAAAATGCCTTTTGCTATGAAGTGTAACGAAGAACCCTCCCACACAACCCCCACACACCATCTCTGACTTCTTTCTCTGAGCTTCAGTTAGGATATTTCCCAACCCAGGAAGATATGGGGAAAAAAAACCTTTACTTGAACGAGATGTAAAACTGATGCAGAGGGAGTTTCACTAATCCCAGCAATTTGTCACAGCCAGGGCTTCCCAGCTTGTTCCATGCTTCAATAATCATTACATTGTTCTTCAGCCGCTCCAAGTGTTTGGAAGTCAATGAAAAAGGCATCACCTGAAAGGTTTAAAGCAGAACTAGTACACAGAAAACACTGGAAAATATTGGCTAAGTACAGAGCATTCTGGTAAGTCTACTTCATTCCAGTCTACAGAATTGTGCTTTTTACAGACAGAAGTTAAAAATTAAATGTGCATTCAACAGAGCCAAGCCAAGAAACGGATGTTTCTAGGTATATAAAAGTAACTTAACCACGAAATGTGTTTGTCAATGGGGAATACCACACTTGCATCAGTGTGAAAGGGAAAACGTGTGACTTGCCTGAGAAAAATTAAAGGCAGGCTGTGTTGTGCCCCAGACGACAGTGGATCTTGTTGCTTCCTCAGTGCTGAGCAGTTTGCAGTTTAAATACACATTGCAACAACTGGGGAGCCCACAGCCTTCAGCAATAAAATCCTTTCCATCAGGCACCATCAACAGCACGTGCAGCAATAACCCATCTTCCTCAGCTGGGGTTACGCCTGCCACCACACCCCGGGCTGCGGAGGCTGGG
>NW_008236761.1:871211-874885 GCF_000691975.1 Corvus brachyrhynchos | reverse complement strand
CCTCACTGCTCCTTTTGGAGCAGAGGGGGCTCTCTGCATTTACACTCGTCCTGCTGGGCTCCTGCAATTTCAGCTGGGGACCTCTCATGGCGTGAGCTGGGGCTGGGTGCCCAGCCGTAGCTGACCTGGCAGCAGTGCAGGAGAAGTCTTTGTTGTTGGCTGCAAGCTCCAGGGACACCTGAAAGGCAAGGCAGAGCAGGCTGGCCAGATGTGCCCCATGCAGAAACAAGGGGCTGCAACAGAAACTCAGGAAAATATATCACACCTTTTGCTCGAGAACTCACCCTAAGGCATATGCTGCTCACAAGCTACAGCTGCTGCTGTAAAATAAACTACATGTGGCTTTGTGAAATGAAGTCCAGACTGGAGTGCAAACCCACACAATTACAGATGAATCATTGAATGGTCTGGGTTGGAAGGGGCCTTAAAGCTCACCTCATTCCTAAGCCTTCACCTGCTAATATAGAGAGCTGTTTATGCTCAGAACTGTCAAATCTCTCAAACTGTTAATGCTTCTCAATCAGAAGCTGAGTAAACTGGTAGAAATTTTTGCTGGAGAAGATAATTCCTGAAGCGACATGGACAAGGAACACCAGGCCTCCACGGCAGGGAAGACCTCAGCTCGTGAAGCTCACCTCATTCCTAAGCCTTCACCTGCTAATATAGAGAGCTGTTTATGCTCAGAACTGTCAAATCTCTCAAACTGTTAATGCTTCTCAATCAGAAGCTGAGTAAACTGGTAGAAATTTTTGCTGGAGAAGATAATTCCTGAAGCGACATGGACAAGGAACACCAGGCCTCCACGGCAGGAAAGACCTCAGCTCATGTCACATGTGAAGCAGAAACCAAAGCTCCAAGCCCTGAATATGTGCCACTCAAAATCTGCCTGTAGAGTGGTTGCTGTATTCACGTCTCAGCTTACTGACAACATCCCTAGACATGCAGGAGTTTCAAAGTATTTCTCCAAACCCCTAAGGAATAAAAAAGGTTCATATTATTTTATACCGGTCTTGCAAACCTTCGTACTGGAGACCTGGCAAACTAAAACAGAGAGAGATAAGAGGAGTTAAAAATAAGAGTGTGCAGCCAAAATTAATAACAACTCGAGCTTGAGATGGTAAAACACATACCTTCAGTGGCCCAACTTGTGTGTGATCTTCCTCTTTTTCCACAGGTATTTCCCAGCTGACCCCAAGCAGCTCAGCCTCAATCACCCTGCGGAGCTGAAGTGCTGCTGAGCCAATGACCACGGGCTGAGGGCAGGCAAAGAATTAATTTTGCCAGATTTCTATCAGATTTAAAGAACTTTTGTGAAATAAAAGCTTTCTGGGAAGCCATGAGCAGCCACACAGCCTCCCCACTCCTACATTAGTTGTACCAACAGGGATTTGGGAGATCTCCTTTACTTCCAGTATCAAGTCTCACCAGAACAACAGCAAGACAAATTTTCCCGGAACCTACTGTAAACAATTCCAGATTAATGCAAAAATTGAATAACCTAAATCCTAGTCAACGGGCAAAATTTCCATACTTAAAGATGCAGTTTATTCCCCTACTGAAAGAAAAGCAGATATCCTTGGTGTTGATTAAAACAACATAAGCTGAGTTAACCCCTCTCACCATCTTCATCACATACAGATGGTTATGCAAATAATCTTATCAAATGGAAATGTACTTTTTTCCCCCTGAAATGCACAAGTTACACCCTTTTTTCACAGCTCACATTACTCCCCTTACACTGGGCAGGGTAAAGATACAAACTGCATTCACATGAACTCATTCTACACTGCTAAAGGAGCTGTGTTCTCAATGAAGGATAATGTTTATAATTGATCCAACGTGCTCAAACAGCAAGAGATCAGTCTTAAAGATGAAGGAAGGACAACTTTTTTTGCCTGCCAGTCTCAAATTCAGAAAATCCTTTAATGGAGTGACAAGCCTGGAACAAGGAATGGACACGGCCCCAAGCTGCCAGAGCTCCAGGAGCATTTGGACAACACTCTCAGGGATGCACAGGGTGGGATTGTTGGGGTGTCTATGCAGGGCCAGGGGTTGGACTCAATGATCCTGTGGGTCCCTCTGTGTCATTCTGTGAAGACTGAACAGCAATCAGTTCAACTGTCTACATGTACTGTCATTTCCCTTCCTAATATTAGGCTGTCTGCATTGAGTGTCTGTGGGAAAGGGAAAAGCAAAGAATTCCTTTGCTTTTTAATACACAAAGAAGGAACAACTTCTAATAAGTACCTTTTTCTGTGTGCTTTTTCTCATGTAGATTTTAAAAGCCAGGTCAGAGCCCCACCAGTGCTCTATCATTGTTCCTCCGAACCACACAGGGAACACAGACCGCTGCTGGAATTTCACCACTGGAGGGAACAGAGAAGCAACAAATATCCTGTATTACCCGATATAAATAAACTTTCCCCTGGAGAGTGCTCTGTTACACACAAGCATTTAATTCTGCATTATTTATTAACACCAAGGCTGAAGTAAACTGGTTTTCATTTTTGAAGGCCAGTAAATAGCAGGAGGCTGGCGTGACAAAATTAAGATAATAAATTCATGAATAATAATCAGGAAAAAAGTATTAAATAAATTAATATACAAACATTATAAACAAATAAATAAAGAAACATTTACAGCATTTAAAGAATTCAGGTGACATGAAGCCTCTGCCATTCCAGCATGCAGTAAGACCTGCCCTTTTTCAGTGGGAGAACCCTGTCTCATTTTAACTAACAGAGTTCAAGATGGTTCTTGAGAGACTCAAAGCTGAGCTGCAAGAAAAATCACAGCTTCAGGAGAAAAGGAATATCTGCAGGCAGAGATGGAATGAATTGGCATTCAGTCTGGAAAAAGAGTACAAGAAGTACAATAATAGTGATCACAATAGGTAAAGAAGTATTCTTGTGATGACAAAAATGCAGGTTACACATAAGGAAATTTCCAACTGGATGCCCAGCATTTCTCCACCTTGTCTGGGATGGGTGTGAAATTTTTCACATTAGGCATCTTTAATAAATGAAATAAACAGCTCTCAGGAAGGATAATGCTACAGTGGATTGACTTGATGTCTTGTTCAAATTATTTTCAGCCCAATCTATTTTTCTAGGTCCCAAAGAGCTGGACTCTACATAAGGCAAAGGGCAGGAGGATGGATTAGTTTTGGATTACAAAGGTTGTATTACAAAAGTTCTGAAGAAAGAGATGTTTTGTCTGGCCACAAACAGAGAATATACAAGAGAACTCAAAAATCTCTCAAGCGCCACTCAGAAAGATGCAAAGCCAATGAATGACCATGTGGGAGAGGCATTTGAAAATCGCTCTGGCATTCCAGTTTCTGGGAAGACTGGGCAGAGAGGACCTTGCTCATGCAGCATTCTCTGCTTAGTGGGAACAGAAACTGTTCTCAGGGATACAAACAATGGTGACTCTTAGTACAGAGATTAATGTCTGCTGATCTGAGCGCAGGACTCAAGATCCCCATGATCCAGCAGATTATCTGAGCTATTGGAGATACCACAGGGCATCTTCAACATCTGGGAAATTATTTATTAGAGGTGTAAGTAGCTCTGATATTTCTAAAAGTACCTGATCATCCTCCTACTACTGCAGAAAGAGTATTGGCTTTATGCTCAAATGAAGGAATGGGCTTACTAACTTGGTCTTTCCCT
>NW_008236761.1:863208-871194 GCF_000691975.1 Corvus brachyrhynchos | reverse complement strand
AAGGAATTTGAAAATCCCGGTATTAATACTTCCTGGAAGAAAAAAAGAATTAAAAAATCACTTGGCCTCCTTCTCCCTGAGAGGACCATTCCCCCACCTGCAGCACAGCAACTCCGTGGGCAGAGGGCCCACTAATCATTTCTAAGAGATGGAGTCAACAAAACTAAATCTAAGGGGGAAAAATGATGCTCTTACCATCATCGGTGATTTTACTTGAGGCTACTCGAATTACTTCTGTTGTTATGGAGACCTGTCCTTTATCATCCTTGGAGACTCCCACAGGAAAGTGGTACTCCACAAAGAAGGTACTGTGAATAAAGAAGTGAAAGGGTGATCACAATCCGTCAAGAATCTGATGTGACTCATGCGACTGAACACAGCAGTCAAGTTCCAGATTCACATTTTACTGTAACGCTATTTTTTTTTGGATAATTCAAACACCTGTTCTGTGAATTCCTTCCATAGATTATATATATACACCAGATTCTCCTCCAACAAGCCCCCTTTTTTTTTCAGTGTACTGCCAGGCACAAAATACATTGGTACCTCCCCAAAACCCTGGGAAAGGCACAGCCTGAAGTGAGCCCACATCAGGATAAACTAGTCACATCTCTAACTTTCTCAAGTTTATGGGATACAATCTTCTGAGAGAAGCAGAGAAACAGGAAGGCCTCAGAAGCCTGGAGAGCTTGGGGAAGTTGGACTACACAAAAGATCTCAGGGAAATCTTCCCTGAAGGCACAGCAAACAAACTAGGAAGAAACAATCCCCCTTACCATTTATGAACAGACATAGGCCGTGGAGGTTTCCCCAGTAAACCTTTCCTCCTTGGGGAAATCTGGATGATCTCAGGAGGGATTTTCAAGCTTTCAATGATGACTCTGGCCAGGTGTATTTGCTGCAGCAATGCCAACCTGTCTGCACCCAAGGATGTGACAAGAGCCGTTTCTCTGTGGTCTTCTGCAGGAGCAGTGGGAGAGCAGCTGCAGAGAGAAAACCAAGGTTCAGGACTGCAGAAACATTCTTGACATGACCACATGAAGGGAAAATTGTAGTTTGGTGAGATGTTACTTAAAAACTGCCCAAGGCTCACTAAAATATACATTTTAAAACATATTTTTACAACAAATTTGGTGGTCTCTGTAATTCTCTGTAACAAAGATCTTACAGTATCTGGGGTCCATAACTGGAAAAAAAAAAAAACAACCGAGAAAGTGTGTGTTCCACATTGTTGATCTGAAAAAATCTTATCCTAACTCTTCAAAAAGAAAAGCATCATGTAATGCCATGTACAAAAGCAGGGACATGATGCAGTTATACACAAGGACAAGTCTCTGATGCAGAGGAACAGCAATGAAATCTCATGTGTGTAATTAGCAAGACTTGACTTCCAAATGATTTTGTGTTGGTACCTCTGGGGGTATAAATTTTACCTGATGTAAAAACAGCAGTGTTAGTCAGGGAAAAAAAAAAATCATAAATAATTGTTTGGAGCTGAATCAGAAAAAAAAGGTCACAAAACCTCTACACTAACTGTATTGTACAAGTTAAGTTTGATAACTGGATCTTTAGGGACACTTTTATTGGTCCCATCCTGAAAAAAGGGAATACAACTTAGATGAGGTCAGAACAGAAGTCACTGATGTAACTACCTGGGTTTAGTTTCTGTCACATTCTGACCAAAGGCATGAAAATCTTTCTGTGGATTCACTGGACCCGCTTTCTTGAGAGTTTCTGCCTTGGATGCTTTTTTTGAGGATTTAACATCATCATCACTGAGGAAATCACTCAAACTGGAATCAGATTTCTGAAGCAGAAATAATGCACATAAATAAGAAGTTAATTATTATTGTCAAGAGAGTTCCATAACGATCACAATACATAAATGGAAAACAACTTGTACATTGCATCATTTGAAACAATTAAAATGGTATCAAAATTTTTCAGAGATTTAAAAAACAAGCAGTCTTCCTGGACAGCCTCAATCCCAGCAATTTCCAAACTTGATGCCTGACTTTGTAGTCTTAGCAATATTCTTTTAATACCATTAATTTTAAGCAATGTACTCATGTACTTACAAGCTTTCGTATGATACTTAATGCTTGTTCAGCTTTAAAACACTGAAATCGGCAGTTTTTTTGATCATGCAAACTTCTGGTTTTCTGCACATCAGGGAATGCACATTTTCCTTTGGATCTCCACTTACAGGAGCCGCGTAGAAAAGCCTCTCCAGCAGACTCTGGTCGTAATGGGGATCACCGAGTTCACTGTCATACACCTCACTGCCGAGGGAGAGAGAATCCCACAGGGAGCCTGTTCGATCCCAAAAATGCCCTGGAGAGAAATCAGCACTGTGGATACAAGAGACAGAAACACACCTTAGTGCTCCAAGTTCTGCAGTCAGTCTCTAAGGGACGTGGACAACACTGCTTATTTTACCCTGTATTTGGTCTATACTGGCTCCAGACAGAGCCAAACTGTGCTCACACAGCATGTCTGTGACCCAGCTGGAAGGGTAACCTCGGGATAACACCTCTGCCCCAACAGGAAAACAGGGTGTGTGAAACGTGGGACAGCTTGGGTTTGAAGAGATCTCTGGAGATCACCCAGTCCAACCCCTGCTCACAGGGAAGGGATGCAAAGAAAACGTTGTCCAGTTGGATTCTGGGTATCTTGAAAGCTGCAGATTCCACAGCCTCTTGGGGCAGCCGACTCCAGACCTTGATGACTTTCATTGTAAAATACACCTACGAATATCTACCTCTAATTTTCACCCTTCACTGCTTTATAACTTTTGGAATGCTTTAAGAGACCAGTAACACTTAAGGACAGTTTACTTTGATTAAAAAAAAAAAAAAACCCAAGGTATATCTGAGTAGGTAAGGACAGTTTACTTTGATTAAAAAAAAAAAAACCCCAAGGTATATCTGTAAATACAAGTATCTTTAGCTACAAGTTGGGGTTAGATTGGTTTAAGGCTTTCCTCTGTGCTGTGAGTTTAAAATCATTTTATGATCTGCAAACACTTCAGTGTTATCCACTGACAGACCACATGGAAAAAATAAGTGCAGGGCACAAGAAACATGAGCTGAAATTCTGAACCATATCTGACCCAGAAGCTGTGTGTTCAGGGTGCAGATGTGGACACAATGGAAGCAACATTTATGCTCCTGCTACGCAAAATGAGAGGAAAAGGTCCAATTAGTAGCTGGAGAAACACTAAAAAGAAATACTGTTTCTCAATAATTTTAATTTACAGAGCGTTTCCTCTTAAAAAAAAGATGGTGCTAGTTTTAACTACTTACTTTATGTAGTATTTTAGGACACAACAGTTACAACTACTAAATAACTTAGTTTTATCAAAGATTGTGGTTAACCTTTTTGGGGTCACTTTTATGCCAAGTGACTTGGAGCTATCCAGGTTGTTGTGCACTAAAGCTGAGCTATAAACACCTCCATCACTTGCACACATGATTCACTGGTTACATTCCCAAAAATGTGGAGAACTTGAAGAGTCAAGAGACATTTTTCAGTACAAAATGGTCAGATAATTTTTTTGCAGTAGCCTCCAGTGCATCACACTCACCTGCCCAACAGTAACTGGATTGCTCTTTCTTCAGAGTTTAGGTCAAACTGCTGACCTGAAACTTCAGATCCAAAGTGATGGGGATCTTCAGGAGCGGGCACAAAACTGGACTTCAAACCTTTTGGGCTCCTGGGTAACAGCAATGGAAGCACAGACAGCAGTAAAAGGGAAAATAAAGACATTAAGGCACGCTCAAGACTAATCCATTAATTGGTCTATCATTTTTTCTGGGAAGTCGAAAATAATCTACTTTTACACAAATATTAATAGTTTGAGCAGAAATAAATGAAAGTGAGTTTGGAACAGCATCACTGACTGTCAAAGACAGCGACATTACTTTCTGGTTATCGCAGAACAACAGGCAATATTCTTATTTTTCCAGAATAAAACCGTATCTTCCAGAAGAAATTTAAGTTTCTTTTCTCCTAATAAAAAACCATGCATTTAGGTCATCAATTACTTACACTTACTTGAAAAGCTGTTCTTTGAGATGCAGTGCCATTTCACTTGCACTTCCTTGCACTACTCTTATTCCCTACCAACATCTAGTATTTCCTCGTCAAATAACTTTGCACTAAATACAAATATACTAAGAAACTAAATTAAAATCAGTTATTTAAATCAAGGCTTAGTACATGAAAATGAAAACGAATTCACAAAATTTAGGCATTTATTCACAGGTAGAAAGTAACTTCCCATTTGAATGATGTACCAGTTTCACCTTAAATTTATCCTAAAACACATCCTATGAATCTCAGTATATACAGTTTTCCAGATAAAGCCTCAAAATTGATGGTTTGGAGCTTGAATCTCACTTCCCCCAATCCAAACTCACTTTGTTGCTGCTTTAAAATTGTCTCTCTCTATAAAATGAGACATTTTATTCAGTTCAATCTCCATGTCTGGGCTGGACTTCATTGCAGAAACAACCATGGCATCACGGAGTTTACTGCCTTGATCCAGGAGAGCTGGGAAATAAGCAGAAGGATTACATTTCAGCATTCAAATGCAATTTAAGAGCAATGTATAGACACAATAAATGTGTCAGCTACAGTCAAGAAAATTCTGTCTTCTGCTGTTAAAAGGAGATCTTGATGCACTGGGGATTAAATATGTTTTATACACCAGAAAACAGCTCAGCTGGGAGCGAGAGAGAGTGATCCTCCATCAGTCTCCCATGCAGCTGTACAAGGAACTTGTCTGCTCACACCGAGTCAGGTATTGGAAGGACATTATTAGGATACAGAAGCAGGACTAATTTAGGGGAGAGTAGTTCGCCACTTTAGGATGTCTAATTTTTGGTCTTTCCTGTAAATACGAAACTCAAAAGAAAGCACATATGGAAATGTGCCCTACACCAATGCTTATTTCAATCCAGCCCAGGCAGCAGAGGTTTCTAAGTAAAGGCCTTTTTGGTATAATGCAGCAAGAGGGTGTGAAGTCTCCTTCCCTTCAGAAAATCTCATCTCCACACAGGCACACAAAATACCATCAAGACTTGTTTGTAGTGCAATCTAAAAGATGAAGCCAGTTGCACACAAACCTGACAGCAGGTCTTTTGTAGCCGAGTTGTGCACGGAGAGCATCCGTGTGCTCCTTCTGGGAGGCGCTTCAGGATCGGTGCTGGTGGGAAATGACAGGGGCTGATTTGAAGGATTCATTTTCAAACATTCATCTGGTAGAATCACACGGTGATGAGAAACAGAAAAGGTGTCCTTTCTGTTTTCTGAGTTCTCTTGGTAGAGCAAATGGTCCTTTCCTCTAGTGAAAAATGAAACATTATTTCAGTAACAACTCAAGTGGGTGGGTAAAGGGATTCACAACTCTGCAAATTCTCCCTTCAGGATATGTTATTTTAATGATTCCTCACCTGCCACTTAGACCATTGGAGAGACCAACCCAAGCCGCAAGTAAGAGATTTTTTTAAAAAAGCTTTTTAAAAGATCTTTTGTACAACAGCATGTTGTGGCAGGACAAGGGAGGATGGATTCCCACTGCCAGAGGGTAGGTTTAGGTTAGATATCAGGAGAAAGTTCTTTGCTGGAGTGTGGTGAGACTCTGGCATAGGTTACCCAGAGAAGCTGGGGCTGCCCCTGGACCCCTGGAAATGTCCAAGGCCAGGCTGGACGGGGCTTGGAGCAGCCTGGGCTAGTGGAAGGTGTTCTGGCAGCAGGGCTGAGATGAGATAAACCTTAAGATGCCTTCCAACCCAAATTACTCTGTGATTGCATGATTTGAGGCACCTCTTGTGTGAACTTGCATGACTTGAACTAAGTCAGTGTAAGATGCAAATTTCTATCAGACAAGAAATTGTCCCTGTCACCTCAGAAACCCTCAACCTTCTGGATTTCATATGAAATGTATGTTTGAAAACATCAAGCATTCCAAAACTCACAAGCGTACAGCCATTACTTTAAAAGTTTGTGTGAACTGCAAAATAAACCACAATTTTGTCATGGGGAAAAAATGTACCTGGGAGTTGTGGCTTTGCTGTTGTCAACAGACTCTTGGTCAGCAACAGTCACCTGTGTGTGCCTGGGCTGCTGGGATGGAGCAGGAAGCTGGGACTTGCTGCTTCCCCGAGCTGCAGCAGCATCTAAACTTCCCTCTGTGGTCGGCACAGAGCTGCTGGTGTCATACAGTTCTGGCAGAGGTTCTAGAACCAGTGAGACCTGAAAGAGAAGACGTGAAAATATCACTTTGTTCTTTTCTTAATTAATTGCAGTAAATACTGCATGCAACTTCACTTGTTGTGCTATGGGAAACTGTTGCTTTTCTACATAAAGTAATATTTATATTATGCAGCTATGTCACATATTTACAACTACTTGTTTCTCATTCCATGCTGTCATATCCCACACAACTATCTTTCATCATCAATTTTCCAGAGCCAAGGCTGCAAGACAGAACTTCCTTAATTCCAGGTATCAAAAATCTTCTATTATTCCAGTCCAGTGAAGTGTTAGAACCAAATATCCACTTTTAAATCCACTGTTAATACTCACTCTCAGTGTAGAAATGACCATATTTTCCTCATCAAGCTCAACTACCCCACATCCCTCTAAACAAAATAAAGTCAACACCACCAGTATTTGTTTTTTTCATTTGTTACCTTAGCTCAGTAATGCCTTGGACAGAGAGCAGGCCTGCAGTGTGCCAGGTACAGCTTGAGCCTGCACCTGATTACACCAGTGCCACAGCACATAATTTACAATAACAAGCAAAGACATCGAGACTACCTGCAGCTCTCCGAGTTTATCCGATGTCGGTGACACCACAGCGAAAGACCCTTTGATGGGATGGCTGGGAGAGAGCTGGGACAGTTTAGTGATCTGTGCTCTGCCAAGGGGGAGGTGGTCAAGTTTGGTCAGAACCTCCAGGACGAGGACACCCATATCTGCAAAAATCAGGAACATCTTCAGGTCAGTCTCATGGTCACAGCTCACACTTTTTGGCTAAAATGAGAGAGATGTCAGAGGTTAACGTTGTGTTGTACAAGGAAATTTCAGTAACAAGGCAGCAGGTAAAGAAGGGTCAATACAGACATTACTGCTGGTAATAAATTATGATAAATAAGTACAGGATTACCATTAAAGGAACGCTTATGACAAGACAAAGGGAAATAGCTTACCACTGCTACAGGGTAACCCCCTGGGCAGCCCATTTCAATGCGTGACCACCCTTTCCGTGAAGAAATTCCTCCTGATGTCCAACCTGACCCTCCCCTGGTGCAGCTTGAGGCCGTTTCCTCTTGTCCAGTCCCTTGTTCCCTGGGAGCAGAGCCTGATCCCCCCTGGCTGCCCCCTCCTGTCAGGGAGTTGTGCAGAGCCAGAAAGTCCCCCCTGAGCCTCCTTTGCTCCAGGCTGAGCCCCTTTCCCAGCTCCCTCAGCTGCTCCTCATCAGATCTGTGCTCCAGACCCTTCCCCAGCTCTGTTCCCTTCCTTCTTTCCAAGCCAACACTTTATACACAAATTATTGCAGTGAATCCACGGAGGAGGAGCAGTTCAGATTAAAAGTTTACAGTTTTTTGTGTTTTATTGCTTCTGAAGTGTTCTGAAGCTGTTTTGCATGAACTGTGTGTGCCATGGATGGGCACAAGAGGCACTTGTTGGCACTTGACTCATTAATTTGTTTAGAGACTTTATGGAAAAAGAGTTATATTTTTTTGGACACAGAGAAAATCTACCAGCACTAGAGGGCAAAATATGCAAATGTCATTTAATCCAAATGGAAAAGAGCATCTCTGGACTTCCAAGAAAATTGAGAATGAGAGGTTTCTGAGAATTGAAGATGTTATGAAAACGGGCATAATGAAAAATCTGCATGCATTTTTGTTGATTGCCACTTCAGAAGAGTGAATGCAGCCTGTGAGCTTCCTTTTCAATTACTGCAAAAAAAAA
>NW_008236761.1:856165-863104 GCF_000691975.1 Corvus brachyrhynchos | reverse complement strand
GGGGGGAGTTTGGGGAGAGAGGTTACAACGGAGAGGAGGCTCTGGAGGGAGAAGGGCTCGTATTGGGGGTCTGGAGGGACGGGTGGTCTTTATTGGGGGGATCTACAAGGAAGGGAGGCACGTGATTCCGGGGTCTGGACGGAGGGAATGGTCATGATCGGGGGTCCGGAGGGAGGGAATGGCCATGATCGGGGGATCTGGACGGAGGGAATGGTCATTGGGGAGTCTGGAGAGAGGGGGCTCGTACTGGTGGATCCGAACGGAGGGAATGGCCATTACTGGGGATCTGGAGGGAGGGTTGATCCTGCTTCCCAGTGATCCAGGAGAGTGACATCTGGATCAGGCTTCTCCAGCCGCATCGGGTAAAGGTGTCACTGCCCAGAGTATCCTTAGGGCTGGGGGAAGGTGGCAGGTGCTGGGATCAACTCTCCAGCCCTTTTCTCCCAGTTCTTTTGCCATCAGTTTTTGGAGGAAGGGTCAAGCACGATGTCTGGGTGGTACCTCAGAGGTTGGCTGGGGGAGAGGTGTACGGAAATTCTCAGGAGTTGAATTTCTAAGCTGGAGTTGGACTTTGATCATCCTTGTGGTGGGTCCTTTTCCAACTCAGAATATTCCATGATGCTGTGAAACCGGACTTCTCAGCCGCAGGCACCCATGTGAAGTAGGTGAGCTCTGCCAAATGACTTTAATCCCTGCTTAAATCTGGGATACTCTTAAGTCTTTTAAGCAGGGGTTGAGAGCACGTTTTGGGAGCTGTGGGAGAAGTTGGACTAGTGTCTAGGGGTGTAACATGTATTAATTTATATAATTCTTCCTCTCTTTCCATGCATTGGAGGGGTTTTAAATGCTGTTAGGGAAATGATTATGAAGAAAAGTTTATTTTCTGCCATTTTATAAACCTGTTTTTTCTTTTTCAAATGCTTTCAGAGAGCACTGATACAAAATCCAGTGTCACAGTTAAGGATCAAGAATTCCCCTGGAATTCTTCCCTTGGAAGCAGTGGGGAGTAGTTCATAATCATGTTGTGGTTACACGCCACAGCTGTAGTTTTGATTTACCACTCTGCCACCCAGTAAATCCCTTTACAGGTGATGTTCCTGTTGTGGGAGGCGCTGCACGTCCACCGTGGAATGGCCTCATCTGGAGGGGCTTGGGGCTTCTGTGAAAAGGAAACAAGAGGAAGTGGGATAGAAAGTTTAGCTTAAGCTGAGTTTATCAAGGTTCAGTTCAGTACAAACAAGTGCAAGATTCCACCCGAAGGGAATTCCACCAAAAGAGAATGGGATTAGTTGTACAGGGAGAACCCAGTGTGATTTTACAGTGCTGGCAGATGTACAGGGCTGCACTGAAATAGTCCTTCAAAATTCAAACTTTTACAGGGAACAAAAATAACTAAACTTAGGAAAACGTTTATTTGCTGCATTAAGCATCTCGCATTTATAAATGTGATTTATTTCTGCGCTTTCAATTTCTTGAATTGGAAGCCAGGGTGTTAAAATGGATTTAAACTTAATATCCATGAGTGCTAGCAACCTGATTTTTCCATGGCTAAATCCTCTGACTGGTGTGCTGGGCACTTTCTTTTTATTCCCTTTTTTTTCCACCATGCAGGTCATCTTAATGTGACTGTGGTGTGGCTGAAAGGAGATCTTGAGAAGTAGAGGGTCAAGCATGTGACATTGCTACAGAAAAATACAATTTACTGAGGACTTAACTGAAATAAAGTCTTAAATTTTTCGGTACTATGCCATTAAAAGGTTAATATGTTTTAGTAGTTCGTAAAAAAAGGCACCTGTTGCTGCATTTAGATATGTGAAAATAGACTTGTTTCTAGCTTCTTCTTTAAAGTTTATTCTTTTTTTGCTATTTTTCAGTACAATCACTTTCTTATGTCTCTCTATGGGGGAATCTCATTTGAGAAGTCAAACGGGCCGAAGCAAATTGAATCATGGAATTGTTCAGGTTGGAAAAGCCCTCTAAGATCATGGAGTCCAACCATCCCCCAGCACTGCCAAGGCCACCGCTGACCCCTGTCCCCAAGTGCCGCATCCACACGGCTTTAAATCCCTCCAGGGATGGGGACTCACCGCTGCCCTGGGCAGCTGTGCCAGGGCTGGACAGCCCTTCTGGGGAAGGAATTCTCCCCGATATCCAGCATGGCTCCTGCGACGTAGCTTGGACTGGGTTTTGTGGGAGCATGGGATGTGTGCTTAGAATTTCATTGTATTTCATAGCACATGGCATTGATTCCTGCTTTGCTAGCACAGTCCTCTCCGCCCTGGACTTAAGTGCTCTCCAACAGAATTGTCCAATGAAATGACAGTTCCAAAAGGCTCTTTCCAAAGGAAGCTGGAGCTTCTCTTCAGCTCGAGCAATACGTGAAACAGCCACGGAGAGGAATTCAGTGTCCATTTCTTTAAGGAGCGCTCATGGCCAAGGCTCTGTTGAGAATTGCCTGCATGTTGCAAGTGATTCCTTCGAATTGCTCGACTGAAATGGAAACAAAATCAGGTTTTATGGCCTGATTTTGTGTTCTGTGGGGAAATCAAATAATAGAGTGTGTAAAGTCACTGGTGGAGCAAAAGGCCCCAGACCCATGGCAGCAGATCTCAGCAGCTGTAGCAGCTTCTGCATTTTCTGTCTTGTTTTTTGCCTTTAGTTTTTTGCTAGTGGCTCATTCAGAGTTAAGCACCTGGATGGGATTTAAAAATATAAGTCAGTTTGCCGTTCCTTTCCAGTGTGTGAGTAAAAATCACGTACAATCTCTGAAGATCTTTTAATTATCTAGAAGGGCTTGATTGGATCAGATCTGTGTCATTTGATCATGGCAATTCCAACTAATTTTTTCTTTTTTAATCCATTTTTTTCCCTTGGAATCCTTTTAATAAAGAAACATTTTATGTATTCAGCATCTCTAAGGCAGAACTTAAGATACTGTCCTTGTCAATTTTTAGAATTTCTAAATA
Source organism: Corvus brachyrhynchos (assembly GCF_000691975.1). NCBI lineage: Eukaryota > Metazoa > Chordata > Aves > Passeriformes > Corvidae > Corvus > Corvus brachyrhynchos. The sequence continues at coordinate 860,138 of NW_008236761.1, read as the reverse complement.
CAACTTGTCAGCCGTGACAGTTCTTACTTGTAGATGATGTTTGATTTGGTTGGGTTCAAATATGATGCGAGAATGAAATCTCTTGATTCATGCACTTGTTCTATATTTGCTTTAGTAGTTTTAAATAGGGGCTCTCAGCAGAAAAAGGACTTTCTGAAAATGGTTCCTTCTGCTTGGTGCAATTTTTTTTTTTTTTTCATTTTAGGAAAATAACCTGAGAGAAAACCCCTTCAAAAATTGGGGAGAGATTTGCTGAGCCATGTGGGCATCCTAGGGATCGAGGACATGATAAAGAGGACGAACTGCACAATAGGATAAAACAGCTGCAGAGGGTGCCCAGAATTTGTTTTGTAATTCCAGTTTCATATGCTGCCTGGCTGGCTTGGAGTTTAGGGATCATTCTAGAAAAGTTATTATGTCAGATCCATTTCTGTTTTGGCTTGCTGGATACTTTAAAAAGCTGTAATTAGTTCTGTCAGCTTAAATATTTGGTCAGCAAAATACGGCTTCAGCATAGGAAGGTGCAAAACCACAGCTGCTGTTTATTGGGCACACTTCTAATTTTGAATGTGTGTTGATGTTTTGCTAAAAAAAGCAGCTCTAGAAAAACTCAAATTCAAAGATACTTATTCTTTTCTTTGGAGAAATGTCTTCACACAGCTCTCTGCGGTCACCTGGGATTTCATGGAAAACGACACATTTTTTCTGCCCTTTTGGGGGTTCAGTGTTAAACCTGAGGTCACTCATGTTTTCCCAGCCTTGCTTGGAGACGAGTATTTTGTTTTAAATCACAACCTACACGTATTTGCATCAGGGGTGACAATAGTTTTAATTCCCAGCTCCTCTTCACTTTCTGCTCCAGTTCCCTTGCAAACATAGGAGTTCTGGTGTATGTTTTTCCCAGCTACTTCACGTATGACACAACTACTAACATTTTCTCTGCAGGTATTAACTCTCGTTCAGCTGAATTTGAAGCATTGACTAATGGTGCTAAATACATCCATGTGGCAGGCTCCTAGGGAAGGGTTCTGCTGTGGTTTCATGGATTCCTCTTGCAATTCATGAGAAACTCTCCATGGATCTGCTCTGGAATTAGCATCTGCCCACCTCTTGCATGAAAATTTTAGCATTGGATCTCTGCTGTCAGAAATGGCATTTGGAGGAGACACAAAAATACTCATCCCTGGAGTGTCCAAGGCCAGGTTGGATGGGGCTTGGAGCAGCCTGGTCTGGTGAAAGGTGATTTCTTTGCACCAGCCAAGAGGCTGCTGTGTTCCCCCGTGTAACAGTGGCTGTCCATCCTGTAGCCCTGCTTCCACAAAAATGGCTTCATTTGGCACACAGCCAAAACTCTTCATCATGCATGACACAATCAATCAGCCACTTCCCCATGCTCTGCCTCCCCTGTAGGTAAGAGAATTCCCTTACAGATTTCTGGTGTCACAGTAGTACACAGGGGTGGATTACCAGGGAGTTCCTGCTGTTCACCAGATTTATGGATTATGTGGGAAGGGCTGTAGCCGGGCAGATGACAATGTTTACTGATCACCTGGAATTGCTCAGGGCAGTGGAACCTAAAACCAGCTGTAACTTGCGGTGCAAAAGTCTGACTGCAGTTGAAATGTTGCATTTTGAAAGGGTGGTGGAATTTATTTTCGCTAACTGCACATCCTACCTATTCAAAAACCGGAGAAGGGAAATCATCCAAGCTGTGGGCAGTTCTCTCCATCTCCAGAAAGAACCAGAACTGGTATGGACAGACCATGTGATCAGGGCTGGGATGGCTTCCAGAGAAAAATTAAGCTTGGAATGTGATATTTTTTTCCTTGATCAGAGAGTGAGATTAAGCTGAGGCGGTAAAAGAGATTAATATTTTCTGGATTTATGTAGGTGTGTGACATCTCAGTTTATTTAATTGACATCTGACAAGAAGTCTGGAAACCCACAGGAGGGAATTTGGTCTATTCAGGGGCTGGCTGGTTTATGTTTCATATCCTAGAAACACCAGGGGAAACAGAAATTTTGTTTCTACAAAATGGAAAAGCTGCTTTGTCTGTTCTTTTCTATTTCTTTAGGAAGCCAAGAATTCAGGAGAAGCTTTTTCAGCAGGGATTTTTCTGCTGGGAAGGTCTTTCACCCCTCACGCCCATGCTTGATTTTAATATTCTGTGCTGCCTGCCTGCCTCCCCCAGAAGAGTTGAAGTGCAAAAACATGGTGGTTAAAATGGTGCACTGTTACTCATCCTGTATCCTGGGCTCGAATTGAGCCTAATTATGCCACTTCCAAAATTAAGCACTACTCTTTTAGCCTTATTGAGTAAATACCAGCCTGAGAAACAGATTCTGCATCAACTGAGTCATCAGGAAAATTCTGATTGCAGAGCCTTTTGTCAGTAATGGGGATACAAGGAGAGGGCACAGCTGCACCTTTTGAAGGAACCAAAAAATAAATTGGTTTGTCAGCTGGGCACCTTTTGTCTGTGGGTCATTGCAAACTCGGAGGTTGTACGGGGACAGTATCATTGTTCTGTTTATTTTCCCTTGGCTTGGGTCTGTGTAGTCTAAATCACCATTGTTCAGTCTTCCTTGGAATTACTTGATGAGGAAAATACTCTTTTCTCTGTTTCCACTACATTTAGCAACAATTAGGGAGGGGAAAAAGGGGAGGATTTCTTCACTGACAATAAAATTCTGAATATTGTAGTTGTATGGGAATTTCACTGATGCATTGTTTGCTTCCAGTCCTGAGCTGTTGTGTAACACCAGCGTGTTCTCTTCAGTGAGAGGAGGCCTGGATGCCAATTTCAGTGGAAGACTTTAAAAATAACTCTTTCCTATGGAATTTTTTTCTGTCTTGCAGCCCTGGAAGAAAGCGTGATTTTTCACCAGTGCTTTGGAGCCAGTACTTTGAGTCTATGGAGGATGTTGTGGTAGAAAATGACACTGGCAAGGATATATCCTTTTTTTCATATTGAACTTGTCATAATCTAAGAGATAGCACATTTTTAGTTTATTGGGGTTTTTCAGCTTTTTCATGTGTTCCTTCTCATCTTCCATTATGTCTCTTGCAGGGTTCAGTGTCAGTAACTAGAACTGTCCCTTCTATGCTGATAGTTAAACTGTATCTAGCAAGGTCAGTTCCTGACAATTGCTTCTTTAGTAATCATTAATTAAAAAAAACTGTTTCCAGCAGTTTGATAGCATATTTTGCAGGGAAACACTCATCAGGTTCTCGTAATTCAAACCATGTCAGGACCAAAGCTGTTCACTGATTTTTATTAACTACAGTTAGTTAACTGGCAATCAGTGAACTGTCTGCTCAGGATTAATAGCAGCAGTACAACAGATAAACCTCGACGGAAACACATAGATGTGAATAAATACTTCCAAATTTCTGGCCAAGACAGACGCTGTGATGCCACCAGTGTCTTCTGGCAGTGTCAGCCAGAGATTTTTCTGCAGCTGTTTCCTCTCCAAGATCAGGAATTTTAGGAATGCCATTAAAAAAACCAAACTTTCAAGTTATTTCTCTCCAAACACACTGGGAGGTGTGAGATCTCTGTTCAGTGCCTGAAACTGTGACCAACACATAAGACAAGTCACTTCATCAGCTGGGCTTTGTACACAAAGGGGATGTGCTGGAGCTCTAGCAGGTCCCTGGGGCAGAGCAGCGGGCACCAACCCAATCATGAATTCAGCTGCTTCCACAGTTCAGTCTGTCCACAGACTTTCATATGGGAGCTCAAGCTTCTGCTGAAGGGAACAGAATAAATCCTAAACAACTATGATTTGGTTAAACTTGGCATGCTTCTATGCACAACCTATCCAAATAGGTCTATTATGTTTTCTATTTTACATTAAACCCCTGGGGGAGTGCACAGCCCTTCATCAAATGTGGACAAGGTGCACATCATGAATCATGGAGTCACCAGAGCATCTGGGTTGGAAGGGACCTTAAAGCCCATCCAGTGCC